>NC_041233.1:89814739-89895074 GCF_002837175.3 Physeter macrocephalus
GGGTCTTGTTTTTGTATCCATTCAGCCAGTCTGTGTCTTTTTGTTGGGGCATTTAATCCATTTACATTCAAGGTTATTATTGATATGTATGTTCCTATTGCCATTTTCTTAATTGTTTTGGGGTTTTTTTTTCCCGTGGGTCTTTTTCTTCTCTTGTGTTTCCTGCATAGAGAAGTTTCTTTAGCATTTGTTGTCAAGCTGGTTTCGTGGTGCTGAATTCTCTTAGCTTTTGCTTGTCTTAAAAGCTTTTGACTTCTCCATTGAATCTGAATGTGATCCTTGCTGGGTAGAGTAGTCTTGGTTGTAGCTTTTTCTCTTTGATCGCTTTAAGTATATCCTGCCACTCCCTTCTGGCCTGCAGAGTTTCCACTGAAAAATCAGCTGATAACCTTATGGGGATTCCTTTGTATGTTATTTTTTGTTTTTCCTTGCTGCTTTTAATGTTTTTTCTTTGAATTTAATTTTTGTTAGTTTGATTATTATGTGTCTTGGTGTATTTTTCCTAGGGTTTATCCTGTATGGGACTCTCTGTGCTTCCTGGACTTGGGTGACTATTTCGTTTCCCATGTTAGGGAAGTTTTCCACTATAATCTCTTCAAATATTTTCTCAGACCCTTTCTTTTTCTCTTCTTCTGGGGCCCCTATAATTCAAATATTGGTGTGTTTAGTGTTGTCCCAGAGGTCTCTGAGATTGCCTTCAATTCTTTTCATTCTTTTTTCTTTATTCTGCTCCTGGGCAGTATTTCCAACATTTTGTCTTCCAGCTCACTTATTCGTTCTTCTGCCTCAGTTATTCTGTTATTGATTCCTTCTAGTGTATTTTTCATTTCAGATACCATGCTGTTCATCTCTGTTTGTTCTGTACTTCTTCTAGGTCCTTGTTAAACATTTCTTGTATTTTCTCAATCTGTGCTTCCATTCTATTTCCGAGATTCTGGATCATCTTTACTATCATTACTCTGAATTCTTTTTCAGGTAGATTACCTATTTCCTCTTCATTTATTTGTTCTTGTAGGTTTTTACCTTGCTCCTTCATCTACGAAATATTTTTTTGCAGTCTCTCTTTTTTTTTTTTTTATGAGTGGGATTGTGTTCCTGTTTTATTGGTTGTTTGGCCTGAGGCTCCCAACACTGGAGTCTGTAGGCTATTGGGTAGAGCTGGGTCTTAGTGATGAGATGAGGAACTCTGTGAGACCTCACTCCAATTAATATTCCCTGGAGTCTGAGGTTCTCTGTTAGTCCAGTGGTTCAGACTCAGAGCTCCCACTGCAGGAGCTTCCACCCAACCCCAGGCTTGTGAACCAGGATCCCACAAGCCACGTGGGGTGGAAAAAAAGAGAAAAAGAACAATAACAAAGTAAAAAATAAAATTAGGCTAGGAAAGTAACAGATATGTTAGAAAGAATGTAAAAATAAAAATATAGATGAATCAACAACCAGAAGGTACATCAGTATCACAAGAGTAAAAAAGAGGAGGAGGGAAAAGGAAAAAAGAAAAAAAGAAAAAGGGGGTGGGGGGGAAGGCCTTGGCTGTGGAGGGCGGGGCCTAGGCAACGGTGAGGTTTGAGTGGTGGGCAGGGCCTATGCTTAGGACCCACAAGGCTGTAAAAGGTGGGGGGTAAGGGAGTGGGGCTTAGGCTCAATGGAACAGAAGGGGCCCAGGCATGCCCCCCACCCCTGGTCTCAGAGGGCAGGGGACCTCACCTGGGAGCCCAGCAGGCTTTCTGGGCTCATGTGGGCAGGGCAAATGCCCTCCCCTCCTCTCCATTTCCTCTGGTCTGGGGTCTGGGAGGGCCCCTCCCACCTGCCTCTCCTGATCTCCCTGGCCTCCCTCTTATGCCCCCAGGACCAATGCGGCCGGGGAGGGAAGGGGAGGCCTTGGAGGGCAGGGGACCGGCCTGGGAGCTCAGCAGGCTCCCCAGGCCCTAGTCAAGATTATATTTTTTTTAATTCAAAAATAATGAAATATTATCTTGGCCCTAATCAACTCCATTAGTTAAAAGGTAACATATTTCCTATGTCCATATATTTTAAATAAAATCTTCCGAAAATGTACTGCCAAACCTATACAGTACCTAACTGGTACTATAAATACCACTAATTTACAACCCTTGATTTTGATGTGGAAAACAGGGAACTTCTGTGCACTGCTGATGCAAATGTATAATAAATTGGTACAGCCACCATGGAAAACAGTATGGAGGTTCCTCAAAAAATTAAAAACACAACTTCCATATGATCCAGCAATTCTACTTCTGGGTATTTATTCAAAGAAAATGAGAACACAACTTGTAAAAATATCTGCACCCCCATGTTCATTGCAGCATTATTTATAACAGGCAACATGTGGAAGAGCCTAAGTGTCCACCTATGGCGTGTATATATATATATATATATATATATATATATATATATATGTGTGTGTGTGTATATATATGAGGATATTATTCAGCCACCAAACAAAAGGAAATCTTGCCATTTGTGACAACATGGATGGACTGGAGGGCATTCAGGCTAAGTAAAATAAGTCAGACAGGAAAAGACAAATACTGTATGATCTCACTTATATGTGGAATCTAAAAACAAAGAAACAAACCAAAAAATACCAAACTCTTAGATACAGAGAACAGATTGCAGAATGACAGAGGCAGGAAAGGGAGATGGGTGACAACAGATGAAGGTGGTCAGAAGGTACTAGTTTCCAGTCATAAGATGAATAAGTCCTGGGGATATAATGTACGGCATGGTGACTATAGTTAATAACACTGCATTGCATATTTGAAAGCTGCTAAGAGAGCAAATCTTAAAAGTTCTCATCACAAGAAAGAAAATTTGTAACTATGTGTGGAGGTGGATGTTAACTAGACTTATTGTGGTGCTCATTTCATACCATACACAAATATTGAATCATGTTGTATACCTGAAAGTTATATGTTATGTCTATTATATCTCGGTTTTTTTTTTTTACATCTTGTTATGTATATCCCTTGAGGAGGAACCAGGACCCTGTCCCAAGGCTGCACTATTTTTTTTTAATAAATTTATTTATTTAATTTATGTATTATTTTGGGCTGTGTTGGATCTTCGCCGCTGTGCACGTGCTTCCTCTAGTTGCAGCAAGCGGGGCTTCTCTTGTTGCGGAGCACAGGGTCTAGGTGTGCAGGCTTCAGTAGCTGTGGCACGCATGCTCAGTAGTTGTGGTGCACAGGCTTAGTTGCTGCGAGGCATGTGGGATCTTCCCAGACCAGGGCTCGAACCCATGTCCCCTGCATTGGCAGGCGGATTCTTAACCACTAGACCACCAGGGAAGCCCATATCTCAATTTTTTAAAAAGTAGAATAGTGGTTGCTAGGGTGTGGGGGATGAGGACTTATCGCTTCATGGGTACAGAGTTTCTGTTTGGGGTAATGAAAAAGTTTTAGAAAGAGATAGCAGCGATGATTGCACAACATTGTGAATGTAATTAATGCCACTGAATTGTATACTTAAAAATGGTCAAAATGGCAACCTTTATGGCATGTATATTTTACCACAATAAAAAAGGAAAAAAATATGTCAAAGACGAAAAAGAACACATATATAATTTCTAACTTGGATATGCAGGAACTGTGTGATCATCCTATATATGTAGTGATATGGAAAAATCTCTGAGATATATGGTTAAGGGGGAAAAAGGGCATAACAATTTTTGTTTCTTTTTTATAAAGGAAAAGGGAGAAGAACTGGGAGATTCCATATGTATCCTTCCAGATTAGAAGGATATCTAATTGTCTTACCTCCACATAACTGGAAAGACTTTAAAAGTCTTACAATACCAAGTGTTGGCAAAGATGTAGTTTGACAGGAATGCTCATACACCACTGACAATACATCACCCAATGGTGTAACCTTTTTGGAAAAAAATGTGGCATTTTCCAGTAAATATTCACATATCTTTCAACCCAGCAATTTAATTCCCGTATGCCCCTAGATCAGAGCTCTCTAACAGAATTTTCTACAATGATGGAAACAATCTATGTCTGTGGTGTCCCTACAATAGTGGCCACATATGATCTATCGAGCATTTAAAATGTAAATGAGGAATGGAATTCTTAATTTTATTTAATTTAAAATGAAATTTAAATAGCCACATGTGGATAGTAACCACTGTACTAGTATAGTCCTAGAACTCACACATGTGCATGAGAAACATATAGAATGTTTATCTTAGCTTTGTTCATAGTAATGAACAATTGGAAACTAGTAATAGAAAAATGTATTTTTAAACTGTGTGGTATTTATGTAACATAATATCAATAATGAAAATGAATGCATTAGAGCTACATGTATTACTAGGGATAAATCACAAAGCAATGTTAAAGGAAAAAGCACATTGCAGATATATGTGTAAGATAGCAAGCAAAACATACAATGTTTAAAAGCAGATAAAGTAATATTATATATTTCCTAGGAATATATGCATATTAGAAAAAGTATATCATTATCCCAATACTCCCTAATACACTCCAAAGGACAGTGATTACTGGCCCCACTGCTGGGACAACTAGGCCTATTATTCCAGGAGCTCAGCACCAGATCTTTAGTAACATGCCCTGGGGAAGCCAGGCATTAAAAACAGAAGGATAGCAGACATAGGAGAAAACAGTGATAGCATAAATCCCATGTCATTTCCCAAGCTTTGTTTCAAGGCAAGACATTCTCAATGTCTAGATGTTTTCTCCCATCTCCTCTGAGCCATGGACCCTGCTGGTATTCCATTAACTAACCCAGAGGCCACCTATAGACCACACTCCTAAATTCTTTGGAAATTATCTATGTTTAGTCCTATATGATGTAACAATTTTTTAATCTTTAAAAATATGATATCATAATATAGTAAAAAAAAAAAAGAATTTTTCATTTAAACTTACAACTTCTCTGGGAGGAGCCACTGAAGAGGCATGTCCAGGAACACTCGCTGGCTGTCTAGAAACTTTTGCTTGATTTTTGCCATCTGACCTGAAAGATACAATTACTTTTGAGCTAAATTAAGATTAAAACATTTCTACATGATATATTACATAGACCTTGCATTTTCCCAAGTACAGAACAAAGTTGGTAGTGGTGGTGATGATGATCATGAAGACAACTAAAATTTTTATGGCATTTTTAATAGCTTTCACCCAGTTTTAATCCTTAGAGTACTAGAAAGTTTTATTAACCTCATTTTACAATTAAATAAACTGAAATTCTAAGAAATTATGTAATTTGGCAAATTGGGCCAGTGTTCTCCAACTTCTCTCCTCAAGTCTTCCTGAAATCAGAGAGGAGTAAAAGCATATTCCTAGGTTTGAAGTAGTCACTCTGAATATTAGGAAGTCCAAGAAGAGCGAACAAGCTGGCTGGAAAGATGTCAGCTAAGATTGAGACATGCCAAAATGATAGTAAGTCAGCTAGGTAGAAGTGTATAGGAGATAGCCATTGCTATGGAACTAAAATTTCAGAGATGCAGACTGGGGAATTATCTATAGGTATTGGTCAGTCTGAAGTTAAGAAAAAGGATAGAAACATAAATCTGGGGAAGTCCCTGGCAGTCCAGTTGTTAGGACTTGGTGCTTCTACTGCTGTGGCCTGGGTTCAACCCCTGTTCAGGGAACTAAGATCCCGCCAAGCCAAGTGCTTGGCCAAGTGCAGTGTGGCCAAAGAAAAGGGTGGGTGAGGGCGCTACACCCCAATAAATAATATTTTTTAAAAAAAGAAATATAAATCTATTTTAGAATACATTAAGAAAAATAAAGCTAACATCAGGATACTCTAGGAAAACATTATGCAGTACATGAGGTAAGTGAGAAATAGGGCAATGAAGTAAAGTGAGCAATCGAGGCAAGATTTGAACATTTTGGAATCATTACCATAAGAAAGATTCGTTATTAAGTAATTACATTGTGCTGTGGGTTCTAGTTGTTAGTATTTCCTCATTTAATCCTCACATCAACCCGAAGAGATAGGTAATATCATCATTCTCATTTTAAAGGAAGTAAACCAACACTCAGAGACTTTTTTTATTATTCCAGTTCATAATTCTAGCAAATGACAAACTGGAACTTGAACTTAGATCTGACTACAAGGCCCATGCTAATATATGCAACATTCCAATGCCAACATGTTAGAAGTGATCGTTCAGAGACAGTTGTATAAGAGTCCAACACACAGACTAGAAATATCAGGTGTCCGAATTATGACAACCCTTTCTTCCATCAAAGCTTATTTCTTAAAAGCTGATGATTCACAAAGTCTGTTTTCAAAACAGACTTGAAGAACACTTCTCCTATGAGAACTGATACTTGAAATAGACATGGAAGAAAATTTTTTAACGAAGCCCAAATCAGAAAGTGTAGTCCAATTACTCCACTATCAGAAATCAAAGTCAAGTAAAATGAAGCCTAGCAGCCTTTTTCAGTAGCATAAAGGCACCAGCCTGTATGCTACAGAGGTGGCTGAGTCACCACTGTCCTTTAACTCCTGCTAATCATGTCAAAAGAATAGAGAGATAACTTAGAACCCTATTTTGAAACCAGCTTCTATGATATGACTATCATCATTAATAATTATTATACTTTAAAATTTTTAATATGAATTTAAAAGACAAATAATCTAAGTACTCATATGTTTGTGATCTCTTCCTTCTGCAGTAGCTTTTCTGTAGCTGGTCTCTCTTAATGAAGACAAAAGCAGCCAACAGAGTAAGAGGAACAATGACGAAGAAGAACACCAGAAGTCCATCCCTCAAGGCAGTATTCTTTTCTACAGAGAAGGATTTTACATTAATGATCATTAAATTATAAGTTAACTCATATTAACTAGAACATACTAGGTGATGATACATTTTACATTAATTTTCACATTGTTCAAAAGTCACACTGATATAAACTGAAATATATTGAGAAGTCTTGTTCACTCCTCATGCTTACCCACTTCATTTTTGCCTCCCTGAAGATAACCACTTTTATTAATTTCTTATATAATCTTACAGTATTTCTTCATGTAAATATAAGCAAGAACAAAATATGTTTTATTGTTAACCCTTTCTTACACAAAAGGTAACATGGCATAAATGCTATTCCACACATTACTTTTATCACCTAGCTATACTACATATCTTCGCAAACTATACATACAGCACCACCTAATTTTCTTTTTTTTTTTCACCTAATTTTCTATACAGCTATACAAAACACCATTGCAAGGATGTCCCATAGTTTATTCAGTCAGTAAGTACCCTACTAATACTTTTATTTTTCCAATCTTTGCTGTTACAAAAAAAAAATGTTATAATGAATAACCTTGTACATATGTCATATCATTTCGGTGCAGGTATATCTGTAGAATAATTTCCCAAAAGTAGAATTGCTGTATCAGAAGGTGAATGCATTCATCATTTTTTTTAAGGCACTATCAACCTGTCTACCACAGTGGTGGTTACAAGTTAGCATGCCATATATTCAGACTATAATTCAAAAAGATACATGCACCTCTATATTCATAACAGCACTATTCACAATAGCCAAGACATGGAAACAACCTAAATGTCCACCAACAGATGAATGGATAAAGAAGATGTGGTACATATATATATAATGGAATACTACTAAGGCATAAAAAAGAATGAAATAATGCCATTTACAGCCACATGGATGGACCTAGAGATTACCATACCAAGTGAAATAAATCAGACAGAGAAAGACAAATACCATATGGTATCACTTATATGCAGAATCTAAAATATGACACAAATGAACTTATCTACGAAACAGAAACAGACTCACAGACATAGAGAACAGACTTGTAGTTGCCAAGAGGAATGGGGGGAAGGAGAGGGATGGATTGGGAGTTTGGGATTAGCAGATGCAAACTATTATATATAGAATGGATAAACAACAAGGTCCTACTATATAGCATAGTGAACTATATTCAATATCCTGTGATCAACAATAATGGAAAAGAATATATATACATGTATAACTGAATCACTTTGCTGTACAGCAGAAATTAATACAACATTGTAAATCAACTATACTTCAATAAAATAAATTTCTTTTAAAAGTTAGAAGGCCAGCCAGCAATATACAAGAATTCCTCACAGCCTCACCTATAGAGTCAAACTTCTACATGTTTGCCAACCTGGAAGATGAAAAACTATATCTTTTATTATTTTAATTTGCATTTCTCTTTTTATACTATGATTTGAGCAACTTTCATGTTTAAGGAAACATTGTATTTCTTTTTCTTCTCAGTCCTTTGACTGTTTTTCTGTTGGTCTATTGGTTTTTGTCTTCTCAGTTTCTAAAAGCCTTTATATATTAGGGAGAATAGTTTTATCTGTATATGAGTTGGAAATATTTTCCCCATTTTGTCATTTGTCTTATGGTACAATGCTTTTCTCCATGCATAAGTTTATTGTTCTGAGGTAGCTGAATTTATCAATCTTATTTTTTATGGCTTATGGATTTAAAGTCTTATTATAATTTTAAAAACTCATTAATTAACATTAATTTTGTCTGTTTCATGTTCTTTAGTGAAAGAATATAGTAAATATGAACATGAGTGATAAACTGTGAAATTATCTTCATAGTTTTAAATTTATAAAAGTACCAAAACTTTCTGTTCCAAAAGTTATATGAAACTACATGAAACACTCAACCCAATTAAAAATAAAGATATGAAAAATTAAAGCAAGCTTGATATATCAGTTTCTACTTACTAATAAGCAGACAAAATTTAATTTAAAGCATCCAACACTGGCCAGGTTATGTTAAAATTGGTACCTTCATACTGTCAGTGGCATTACACAAGTTCATGTGGAATTTTTATCAAGAATCATAAAAAGGGGCTTCCTTCATGGCGCAGTGGTTAAGAATCTGCCTGCCAATTCAGGGGACACAGGCTTGAGCCCTGGTCCGGGAAGATCCCACATGCCACAGAGCATCTAAGCCCGTGCACCACAACTACTGAGCCTGCGCTCTAGAGCTCATAAGCCACAATTACTGAGCCCACGTGCCACAACTACTGAAGCCCAAGTGCCTTGAGCCTGTGCTCCACAATAAGAGAAGCCACCACAGTGAGAAGTCTGCATACCGCGATGAAGAGTAGCCCCCACTCACCACAACTAGAGAAAGCCTGCAGGCAGCAATGAAGACCCAATGCAGCCAAAAATTTTTAAAAAATTAAAAAATAAAATAAAATAAATTAATTTAAAAAAGAATCATAAAAAGGATTATACCCTTCAATCTAATAATACCATAACTGGCAATTTACACTTCAATTGGGAAAAATGCATGAGTATTAAGATGTACACTACAATGTTATCAGTGTGTATCAAAAACTTGGAAACAACCTAAATGTCAAATAATTAGACAACAGCTAAGTCAAGTTATGGCACATCCACCAATGGAACGATACACAGCCATTAACATCCATAGTTCTGACTTCCACTTCTAGACAAGATTTATCCTGTCAGCTATAACAACCAGAAAACCAGGCAAAACACATAAAGCAATGGTTTTCATGGCATTGGACATAAGGCAATAAAGAACAATGATCCCTGAGGGACAGAAAGCAAATAAGGTGAGCTTTACAACAATCCCAGTTTGCTGCCTAGAGAAAGTTAACAGACTGTGGTGAGGGGTGTGGGAATCCAAGCAAAACCCATCGGTCTCCTCGAGTTGAGGAATGCACGCTAGTTGTCTGAGGAAGAAGCCAAGACAACTAGAGTTCACAGGCAAAGTACCAGAAGGGAGGCAGCTGCACAGAAAGAACTTGAAAGATCTGCAAAGGGTTCCCCTCAAATACTCAGTTGAGTGCTGATGAGTGTATGCATGTAAAGAAACCACCTGAAAGGATTAGTGGGAACAAACCCAAGAACTCACACAGGACTGGAAAGAATGCCTATTCCTGCCATTTCCAGTGGAAAACTCCATAGTTAATGGCATTGAGTAGAATAAACAGAAGGGGTTTGCCTCAGTAATTGGGCAAAATCAGCCCTAGGCTAAATGCTGCTCAGGTCCCCCCAGTAGAGCTTAAAAAGAAGATTCAAAAGAACCATACTAGATCCATGTAGCTTAAGCCCACTTAAGCTTAAGCCCAAAGTTCAGCAATAGAAATCCAAAAACACCTAATATACAACCGGCAAAATTCACAATTTCTGGAGTTCAGTAAAAAAATTAGAAGGCATGCAAAGAAGCAGAAAAATATGACCCAAAATGAGGAGAAAATCAATCAATCAAAACTAAGAAATGATACAGATGATAGAATTAGTAGACAAGGACATTAGAAATTATTATAAATGTATTCTACATGTTCAAGAAGATAAGTAAAGATTGAACATGCTGTGTAGAGACATGAGGAAGGAAAGAAGGAAGGAAGGGAGGGAGGGAGGAATGGAGAAAGAGAGAGTAGGAGGGAGGGAGGGAGGGAGCAAAGAAGGGAAAGAGGAAAGGAGGGAGGGAAGAACGGAAGGAGGAAAGGAGGAAGGGAGGGGTGAACAGAGGGAGGGAGGGAGGAACGGAGAAAGAGAGTAGAAGGGAGCAAGAGAGGGAGGAAGGAAGGAAGGAAAGCAGGCAAAGAAAAAGAGAGAGGGAAAGAAAGAAAGAGAGAGAGAAAGAAAGAAAACGAAAGGAAAAGGGAGGGAGAAATAGAACTTACAGAGATAAAAACTTCAATGTCTAAGATAAAGAATACACTGGATGGAATTAATGGCAGATCAAACATCACAGAAGAAGAGTGAACTTGAAGAATAACAATAGAAACTATTCAAAGTTAAACACAAAGAATAAAGAATTTTTAAAAATCAAGGCAAATCACTGAGATGTGAAAGAACTCCAAGTAGCCAAATATACATGTAATTGGCGTCCCTGAGGGAGAGGAAAAAGAAGGAAAAAGGAAGAAAAAATATTTGAAGAAATAATGACCAAAATTTTTCCAAATTTGAAGAAAACTATAAAAGCACAAATCCAAAAAGTTTAAGAAATCCCAAGCACACCAAGGCACATTATAATTAAATACTAAAAATGAGAGATAAAGAGATAATCTTATAAGCAACCAGAGGGTAAAAAAGAGACACACTATAAACAGAAAATGAAAAAAAAAAAAAGATGATGGCAGATTTCTCAGGAAAAACAGTGCAAGTCAGAAGACAACATAGGAACATCTGTGAAGAAGTAAAAGGGGGGAAAAAACTGTCACCTTAGAATTCTTTACCCAGTCATCATTCCAGAAGGAAGGCAAAAAGAAGACTTTTTCAGATATATGAAGCTAAAAGTATTTGTCACCAGCAGAAATGTGAAAAGAAGACCTTCAAGCAGAAATTGAATGATGCCAGATGGAAATCTGACTTTACGCAAAAAAATGAAGAGCACCAGAAATGGTAACTATGTGGGTAAATATAAAGACTTTTTCTATTATTTAAATTTCTTTTAAAAATAATCAACTGTTTAAAGCAAAAATAATCACAATGTATTATAGGTTTATAACATATGTAGTATGATGACAATAGCACAAAAGCTGAGAGGAGAGAAATGGAAGGATCCTGAAATGGCACAATATCACATGAAGGGAGACTGTGATAGAAAAATATCAATATGGTAGATTTAAACCCAAACATATCAATAATCAAATTAAATATAATTGGCCAAAACAACTCAATTAAAAGGCAGACATGGGCAGAGTGGATTAGACCCAGCTATAGGCCACCTACAAGAAACCAACTTTAAATATAAAGACACAAATAGATTAACGGATGTGGAAGCGAGGGCAAGGTACAAGGATGCCCCACTTTTGACATGGGCCACTGAGAGACCACACTAACTTTCCTCCACATTACTTGCCATTGTATGCAGGTCCACTATCCACACTTCCTCCGTACCCTGTAGCCTCACAATAGGGGGGAGCCCAGCCGCTGTCACAGTGACAATTCTTATTGCTGTTACATACCTTCAAAACAAAATACCACTTTTGTTAATTGTGAATGTTGCTCTATATGATGAACTCAAGAATAGAAACCAAGAGAAAAGACTAAATTCATGCAAATCCATAGACACTTTTTAAGAATGAACAATTTATCAGGTATCTAAATTCCCCAATATCTAAAAATCTAAGAAGTCTTACAGAGAATCCTCACTAAGAATTCTCATTATTCAGCATTACTTTCATGAACAAACCAAAAGAGGCTATTACCTACCCCATGTCCATGACACTTTTTCTGAATATCACAGTCATAATTCAGAACAGATGCATTTACACATTGGAAGTTTCTACAGATCTGAAAAAAAAAGAAGTAATGAGTAAAGAAAACTTGAACACATTAATAAACTAGCCAAAAAAAAAACAGACTTGGGTGTAGATTATTTCATAGGTGAATTCTTTCACACTTTTAAGGAATAGTTAATTCCCATATCACATATTTGAAAATTTAGAAAAATAAGTGAAATTAACTAATTTGGATAGAACTAATGATCAAAGATGACACAAAGGCCAAAAACAAAGATAAAACTATAATCTATCCTTCCATACATATATAGATGTGAAAATCCAAAGTAAAACATTCACAAATGGATTTTTTCAAGTCAGAGATGATCCCACTACTACAGAAAAAGATCAATGATAGGAAATCTATTACTATAATACCTTACATAAACTGTAATTATTAAAATAAATATCAAAAAAGCATTTGATAAAATTTGACACTCATGTTAATTTTTAAAATTCTTTCCAAAATAAGAATAAAAGGATACTTGGTTGACAAGACAAAACCTGTCTTCCAATATCATGACTAATTATGAAACTAATTCATGCAAATATACAGACATTCTTTTTAAGAGACAAAATTGAAATGATTCCATGATATTTTAATTTTTTATGGCAAAACAAATGACAAACTGTAAAAAAATATTTACAACAGACATAACTGACTATCAGTTAATATTCTTTATATATGAGGAGCCTGTAAAAACAATAACAAAGATAACCCAACAGAGAAACAGAAAGGTGAATATGGACTTAGCAGAATAAATGAATATGAATATGAATATGGCCTGTAAGACTTCTGCTGAGAAATCCATTGATAGCCTTGTGCAGTTTCCTTTGTAAGTTGCAAGTTTCCGTTTTCTTGCTGCATTTTCTTTAATTCTTTCTATTTAATTTTAATTCTTTTTCTTTAATTTTTTTCTTCTTTAATTTTTGACAGATTTATTATAATGTGTCTTGAAGAAGATCTCTCAGTTGAGCTTGTTTGATGACCCATTTGCTTCGTGAACTTGGATATCCAATTCTCTCCTCAGCTTTGGGAAGCTCTCAGGCATCATTTCATTAAATGAGCTTTCTGCCCCCTTCTCCCTAGTTTCCTCTGGAACTCAATAATTCACAAATTGCTTCTTCTGATGTTATGCCATAGATCACATCAGCTTCCTTCACGCTTTTTCATTCTTTTGTTATTTTTTTCCTCTGAATGGATCATTTCAAAGTTCCTATCTTCCAGCTCACAGATTCTTTCTTCTGCTTCATGCATTCTAAGGTTGATGCTCTCTACTATATTTTTTTTCATTTCATCCATTATATTCTTCAGCTCCAAAATTTGTTTGGTTCTTTTTTTATTATTTCTATCTCTTTGTTAAACTTGCCATTTGTTCGGGTATAGCTTTCCTGATCTCATTAAATTGTCTTTTCTGTGTTCATTGAGCATCCTTCAAACAGCTATTTGAATTCTTTATTGGTACATTACAGATCCTCATGTCTTTGGGATCAGTTACTGGAAGATTACTGTGATCCTTTGGTGTTGTCATCTTTCCTTGACTTTTCATGTTCCTGGAAGTTCTGCATTACTATCTTCACATCTGAAGTAGCAGTCAACTCCTCCAGTCTTTACTAACTATCTTTATGAAAGAAATACCTTCTTTCAGTCCTGCTAGGGATTCTGAGGCTTTCTCAGATTCTCTAGGACAAGCCCGCTCCATACTTCTTGCTCCCTCTTAGGGAAGAATTCTTAAGCCTATTCTCTTCTCTCAATCCTGCAACACAGCAAGCCAAGTGCTGACAACCCTCTCCAAAGCTGAAGTTCAAATCTGCATTCCCTCTCTGGCCAGCAGATTCTAGCTGGCTCTCTGCACATGCTCACTAGCTGTCTGCAAAAGCTCACTCTTGCACCACTGTTGGGAGGGCATGTAGGGTGCTGGCCACAGGGTGAAGGGTGTCTGGGTAAGGCATGCAGCGAGCTGGAGGTGTCTGTTGGCCACTTGTGGGGATCTGCAGGCAAAGCATCCCCAGCCGCTCATGGGTGGGCTTCTTGATGGGGTCCACCTCACAGTAGGATCTGCATTCCTTTAATATCCTCTGAGAGTCCTATGTGCCACTCTCCCAGCCTCTTCTCACCTCCCAGTCACTTAAAAGCCTGGGAGTGTTATTCTCATGGAAGTTCCTCCACACGGAAACAATGAAGAAGGGAATAAATATCCCTTGCCAACAATTAGGACAAAACACTGTTGATTTCAAAGCGAGTTACTAAGAGTATATTTTCCTTCTTATATAGCTTTTGTTTTTACTACAGCTAATACTTGTCTTTCTTCTTATCCAACTGGCCTTTGTCATATCAGTATTCAATCTCTTCACCAAAAAAAAAAAAAAAAAAACGAAAAAGAAAAAAAAAAGAAAGTTCTCATGTCCTTTCCTCTTTCAAGTTCCCTCTTTCTCTAGAAACCTCCCTGCAGGGTCCACTTGCTCCAATCTAAATTGATTACTCTCCTGGCCTGGTACATAGCTTCTATTTTAGAATTTCTCTTTGACGTTCTTCTGTGTCCAAGACTATAATTCTCTTTTTGGTTTACTTCCTCATTTGTTAGAACATTGTGTTAGATGATTTCCTAATACAGGATAAATAAAGATAAATTTTCTGAAAAGAAAATTTGAAAAGATACGTTGTCTAAAATGTTTTTATTGTGCCCTCTCACTTGATTGCTACTTTGGCTGTGTATAGAATTCTAGGTTGAGAATCTTTTGGAAACATGAATGTGTTGCTCCCTTGGTTTCCAGATTTCAATTCTCAATCTCATCCCTTTATATGTGACCTTTGTTTGTTTTGCGGGGGCTGGGAGTTTGTAGCTGGAAGCTATTCATCACAAGTACTCTGACACAAGTTCGCTTCTCTGTTTTCTTTCTCTAAATTAGAGATTTAAATTAGTTGGATTTTTAAATCTTTAGTTGATCCTTGCAGCCTTTTATCTTCTCTCTCATTTTCTGTTTCAGTCTTTTTGTTCAGCTTCCTCACAGAATTGTCCAAGTTTATGTAACAATCCATCTATACTTCAGTTATATATATGCATGAAGGAGAACAGTATACTAGGGTTAGGACAGGGAGACAGACATCTCCTAGGAGGATGACCAAATAATATCAAAAATCTTATCTTCTCATCTCCAACCTGTTCCTAGGGGAACAGGCAACTGGTTGCTGATGCTTTGTTGACAAGATAGGAGAAGCAGACAGACAGAAGAGCTAGCCTCTCCATTGGTAGAATAAATTTAAGTCCATTTTCAATACCATGCCTCCCCCCACCAACCCCTCTCAGCTATAACCACTGTTTCCAAATCACCAATCTGTTTAGGGTTCTGTCAGACTAAGATACAGGCTCTTTGTTCACACCCTATCAGTCTGCACTGTAAGTTGTAGGTCCCACTACTCAGTCAAACTATCAATACTTTCTCTCCTCTTTCAGTTTCAAAACGTGTTGAAGTTTTTATCTATTGATGAAATCTCATATACTTCACACTTTGGAATCTATTCCCTAATTTATTCCTTTATATTTTGAGAGATATTGGCAAGGTGAACAGGATAAATGAATATTACAATCCACCATCTTTTACAGATTTTTTTTCCAATTCACATTTTCACTCTGAACTTCATAACTGGTAATAACTGACTGTGATGATTACTTTTATGTGTTCACCTATATGAGACAGAGGGCGCCAGGATCCATGGGTCCAGGAATGAAGGGGTGTAAGTGCAGTGGCACCACTTACTATTTCTCCTTGTGACCCACTAGCAAAATGTTTGCTTACTGCTCCCAGGACCTTATGCTCTGTTGGCCTAGAAGTCTTAGCTCTAGAGGGAGGAATGCTTCCATCAGGAGACACAACAGTGACGCCACTAAACTGGAAGTTAAAACTTCCAGTTAAGTTCATGCCTCTGAATGAACAAAGAAGGGAGTTACTGTAGGCTGGGGTGACTGATCCTGACTCCCAAGGGGAAATTGGACTGCTACTCCACAATGGTAGTAAGGAAGAGTATGTCTGGAATACAGGAGATCCCTTAGGGCATTTCTTAGTATTATCATACCCTGTGATAAAGACCAATAGAAAACTACAACAACCAATCCTGGCAGGACTACTAATAGCCCAGAGCCTTCAGGAATGAAGGTTTAGGGCAACCTGCCAAGTAAAGAACCATAATCAGCTGAGGTCCTTGCTGAAGGCAAAGAGAATACAGAATTAGTAGGGAAGAAGGTAGTTAAAAATACCAGCTATAACTATATTACAGAAACAAAAACTGTAATTATCATGAGTATTTCCTCCTTATTTTGTTATGATATGCTTGTGTGTATATGTGTATCAAATATCTTTTTCTTCTCTCTCTTAGTCCCTTAGGTAACTCACAATGTATTGACTTTAAGTATTGTTAACTTTACATCACAGGATTTCAGTTACAGGATATTAAGAAAAGTAAACAATGGCCAAAGATTTTATCTCCTCTTCGAAGTAGGATTTAGTGCATTTTCGGTTGTAAGCAGGATACAATGGTTGTACACAGTTCTACCATGTTAGGCAGAATTATGACCGTGCTATTGTCTTCAAGATTGTTTTGCAGATTGTTATTGTCCTGGGGACTAAGTATGGTTTAAGGAGATGCATATGGACACCAAGCTGACAAGGTGTGGACCTGTGATGGTTAATTTCATGTATCAGCTTGACTGGGCCACAGAGTGCCTAGATATTTGATCTAACATTATTCTAGATGTTTCTGTTGCATGTTTTTGGATGTGCTTAACACATAAGTTGATCAAATGAGTAAAGGAGATTGTCCGTATGTTGGTCTCGTCCAATCAGTTAATGGCCTGAATAAAATGAAAAGGCTGACCCTCCTCCAAATAAGAGAGAATTTCTCCAACCTGCCTGCCCTCTAGGTGGGACACTGGTTTTTTCCTGCCTCTGGACTCAAACCGAATCATAACTCTTTCTGGGACTCAAACCCGCTAGCCTTTGAACTGGAACTACACCATCAGCTATTCTGGGTCTCCAACTTGCCCACTGTATATCTTGGGATTTCTTATCTTCCATAATTGTGTAAGCTAAATCCTCATAAAAAGCCTTATATATATAAACACATACACACACACACACACCCTTTTGGTTCTGTTTCTCTGGAGAACCCTGACCAATATTTCTTCCTTATGCCCAAAGCAAGAATAAACAACCCAAAACAACTGAAATGTACCAATGTTGAGGTAAACCATACTTTAGCACACCAAGTACAATGCACGACTCAACAGCAAAAGCTACCTGGGCATGAGGCAGGAATGAATATTATCCAACTTCAATTAACTAATGTCCATTCTAGTGGCTGTCTGTTACAAACTCAATGATTGTGTTCCCCTCAAAATTCATATGTTGAGGCCCTAATCCACATGTGATGGTATCTGAAGATGTGTAATTAAGGTTTGTTGAGGTCATGATGGTGAAGCCCTGGTCCAATGGGATTAGTGCCCTTATATGAAGAGACACTAGAAAGGAGATACTCATGTCTGTGCCTCATGAGACCCTGAACTGGTGCTACACTCAGCTCCAGCCCCTCAAGCCACAGTCAGGAAGCAGCCCAGCACGTCCAAAGACCTGGCTGGGGACATGCACATCCATGCCTCAAGAACTAGGCCTACAGACTTCAGTTTTGGCTGTGGAATCTAAAACAGCTCTGGGATTTCATTCCAGCCAATCTCAGTCACAGTCCAGGGCTACTCCTGCCCATCCAGGGACCCAATTAATGAACAGACAGCAGCCCTCTTAGGTACCTGATGGGAGCCCCACCCATCTATGCAACTGGTAATAGGCCTGCTGTTTAAGGACCCAACTGTGGACTCTGAGGCAGACCCCTGTCCTGGGGCCACCTCCTGAAAAAGGTACTGGAGGCAGTTCAATCCACCCAGGGACCAGTCAGCACCCATGCCCTACCAAGTCCGTGATAAAAAGTTCACCAACAGCAGGCCCTGCTGCACATCCAGAAACAGCTTTGTAACCAGCTCCAAACCAGGCAGACTGAGATCCCAGAGGTAAGCCCATCAGCACACAGAACAGACAGGAAGTGTTTACCAGCTGAAACCAGTCTGTAAAGACTGGTGCTCCTTCAAATGCACAGACACCAATGCAAGGCTACATGGAAGAATCAAGCAAATATGAAAACACCAAAAGAAACTAATAAAGTTCCAATAAATGACCCCAAAGAATGAAGATCTATAGTTTGCCTGACAAAGAACTCAAAATAATCATTAAGGAACTGAATGAAATGTGAGAGAACACAGGTAGCCAACCCAGCAAAATCAGGAAAACAATGAATGAACATAATGAGAAGTTTAATAAAGAAATAGAAACCATTAAAAGTAACCAAAAAGAAACCCTACAGAAGAATACAATGACAGAAATGAAAAATTAAGCAGAGAGCTTCAACAACCAACTTAATCACCCAGGAGAAAGAATCAGTGAACTCAAAGACAGATCACTTGAAATTAGCCCGTTAGAGAAACAAAAAGAAAAAAAGAATAAAAAAGAGTGAAGAAAGCCAATGTGAATTATGGGACACCATCAAGGAAACAAACATTCGCATCATGGGAGTCCCAGAAAGAGAAGGAAGAAAGGGGCAGAAAGAAAATTTAAAGAATTAATAGCAGGGACTTCCTGGTGGTGCAGGGATTAAGAATCCGCCTGCCAATACAGGGGACGCAGGTTCTATCCCTGGTCCAGGAAGATCACACATGCCATGAAGCAACTAAGCCCGTGTGCCACAACTACTGAGCTTGCACTCTAGAGCCCGTGAGCCACAACTACTGAGCCCACTCACCACAACTACTGAAGCCCGCGTGCCTAGAGCCCGTGCTCCACAGCAAGCCACTGCAATGAGAAGCCTGCGCACTGCAAAGAAGAGTAGCCCCCACTCGCTGCAACTAGAGAAAGGCTGCACACAGCAACGAAGATCCAATGCAGCCAAAAATTTAAAAAAAAAAAAAAAAGAATTAATAGCAGAAAATTTCTGAAACCTTGGGAGAATATGGACATTCAGGTACAGGAAGCTCACAGGACCCCAAGCAAGATCAACCCAAAGAAGATTGCTCTGAGACACATTATAATCAATAATCAAAATGTTAAAAGTTAAAGACAAGGAGAGAATTTTAAAAGTAGCAAGAGAAAAATGACCCATCGCATATTAGGGAAATCCACCAGCAGCCCAGTATGGCTATCAGTGGATTTTTCTAAAGAAACCTTGCAAGCCAAGAGAGAGTGAGATGATATATTCAATGTACTGAGTGAAAAAAATTGCCAACCACGAGTACTAACCTGTCCTTCTGAAATGGAAAGTTAAAGACATTCCCAGACAAACAAAGCTAAGCGATTTCATCACCACTAGACCTGCCTTACAAGAAATGATAAAGAGACTTCTTTGAGTTGAAATGAAAGGACACTAAGTAACAATATGAAAACATAAAAAACTATAAAACTCATTGGTAAAGGTAAATATATAGTCAAAATCAGAATATTCTAATACTGTAATGATGGTGTGTAAATCACTTTATCTCGAGTATAAAAGTTTTTTAAAAAAATCAAAAATAACTAAAGGTACAATATTGTTTTGGATATGTCTCCTCAGGGAAGAAAAACAAATGGAATTACAGCAAACTAAAAAGCTTTTGCATAGCAAAGGAAACCATCAACAAAATGAAAAGGTCATCTACTGAATGAGAGAGATATTTGCAAATGATATATCTGATAAGGGGTAAATTATCCAAAATACAAACACACACACAAAACTCATATAACTCAACATCCAAAAAACAAACCACCTGATTTAAAAATGAGAAGAGAATCTGAATAGACATTTTTCCAAAGAAGACATACAGATGGCCAACAGGCATCACATAAAAAGATGCTCAACATCACTAATCATCAGGGAAATGGGCAAATCAAAACCACAATGAGATATTACCTCACACCTGTCAGAATAGCTATTATCAAAAAGACAACAAATGACAAGTGTTGCCAAGAATGTGGATAAAAAGGAACTCCTGTGCACTGTTGGTGAGAATATAAATTTGTGCAGCTGCTATGGAAAACAATATGGAGGTCCCTCAAAAAATTAAAAATAGAACTATTATATGACCCAGAAGTTTCAATTCTGGGTAGTTTTACAAATAAAACAAAAACACTAATTTAAAAAGATATATGCACCCCTATATTCATATGCACACACACGTACACATAAACACGCACACAATGAAATATTACTCAGCCATAATAAGAATGTTGCAACAACGTGGATGGACCCAGAGGGTATTATGCTAAGTGAAATAACTCAGACAGAGAAAGACAAATACCATACGATTTTACTTATATGTGGAATCTAAAAACCAAAACAAATAAACAAACATAGCAAAGTAGAAACAGAGTCACTGATAAAGAGAACAAATAGGTGGTTGCCAGAGGGGAAGAAGGTGGGGGAATGAGTGAAACAGGTGAGGGAAATTAAGAGACACAAACTCCAAATGAGGCACGGGAATGAAATGTACAGCATGGGGAATACAGTCAATAATAACATAATATCTTTGTATGGTGACAGTTGGTAACCAGAGTTATCATGCTGATAATTTCGTAACAATTGAAAATATTGCGTCACCATGTTGTGCGCTAGGAACTAACATAGTTTTGTAGGTCAACTATACTTCAAAACACAAACAGACAAACTCATAGAAAAAGAGATCAGATTTGTGGTTACCAGAGGTGGGGATCAGGGGAGAGAGAACTGGATGAAGGGGGTCAAAAGGTACAAATTCTAGTTATAAGTTAAGTAAGTACTAGGGATGAATGTACAACATGATTAATGTAATGAACACTGCTGTGTGTTACATATGAAAGTTGTTACAAGAGTAAACCCTAAGAGTTCTCATCACAAGAAGAAAGTATTTCTTTAATTTTGTATCTATATGAGATGATGGATGTTCACTAAATTTATTGTGATAATCATTTTATGATGTATGTAAGTCAAACCATTATGCTGTACACCCTAAATGTATACAGTGCTGTACGTCAATTATATCTCAATAAAAATGGAAGAAAAAAATGATGAAAATATAACTATAGGTACAATAATTTGTTAATGGATGCACAATATAAAAAGATGTAAAGTATGACATCAATAGCATAAAATACAAGGAAAGGAGAAGTAAAAGTGTGGAGCTGTGTATACAATTGAAGGTAAGTTGTTATCAGCTTAAAATAGACTGTTATAGCTATAAAATATTTTAGGTAAGCCTCATGGTAACCAAAAAGGGAAAAAACTTAAACACAAAAGATAAAGGAATTAAAACATGCACTACAAAAAAATAAATCACAAAAGAAGACAGAAAGAGAGGGGCAAAAGAACTAAAAAACAGTCAACAAACACTTAACAAACTGACAGTCAGTAGGTCTTTACCTATCAATAATTAAATACTTTAAACATAAATGAACTAAATTCCCATATCAAAAGACATAAAGTGGTTGAATGGATTAAAAAACCAAGATCTAATAATATGTTGCCAACAAGAGACTCACTTTAGCTTTAAGGACACACATAGGTTGAAAGTAAAGAGATGGAAAAAGATATTCTATGCAAATGGTAACCAAAAGAGAGCAGAAGTAGCTACACTTATATCACATATAATAGACTTTCAGTCAAAATCAATCACAAGAGACAAAGAAGGTCACTACATAGTGATAAAGAGGTCAATTCATCAAGAGGGTATAACAATTGTAAGTATATATACACCCTACGTTGGAGCATCTAATATTTAATGCAAATAATGACAGAACTAAAGGGAGAAATAGACAACAATGCAATAATAGTATAGGAGACTTCAGTTTCAATATTGGATGGATGATCCAGACAGAAATGTAATAAGGAAACAGACCTGAAGAACACTACAGACCAAAATGGACCAAAAGACATAGACAGAACATTCCATGCAACAGCAGCAGAATACATATTTGGTATGTATTCTGTACATACATATTCTGTATGTATCCATTTCACAGGATAAATCATATGCTAGGCCACAGAGCAAGACTTAAGAAGATCGAAATCCCATCTGGTCTCTATCTTGACCACAGTGGTATAATTAGAAATCAGTAACAGAAGGAAAACTGGAAAATTCACAAAAATATGGAAATTAAACAACACATTCCCGAACAACCAATCCTGCCATTTGCAACAACATGGATGGACCTTCAGGGCATTCAGACTAAGAGAAATAAGTCTGATAGAGAAAGAAAAATACTATATGATCTCACTTACATGTGGAATCTTTTAAAAAGCTGAACTCAGAAACAGAGAGTGGAAGGGTGGTTGCCAGAGGCCAGGGAAGGGGAGAAATGGGGAGCCACTGGTCAAAGGGTACAAACTTCCAGTTATAAGATGAACAAGTCCTGAGGATCTAATATTCAGCATGGTGATTATAGTGAACAATACTGTATTATATACTTGAAAGTTGGTAATAAGAGAATAAATCTTAAATGTTCTCACCACAAAAAAAAAGTTCTATTTATGTGAGGTGATAGATGTGTTAACTAACCTTATTGTGGTAATTATTTCACAATATATATGTGTATCAAATCATCACATTGTGTACCTTAAACTTACACAATGTTATATATTGATTGTATCTCAATAAAGCTGGGCTTGGCGGGGGTGGGTGGAGAGGGGACCAACAAGGGAGAAGAAGAAATGAAAGATACAGGAAAAGAACCACAGGGACATTATCTCGGATTCTGGGTTCCAAAGCTCTTTATTTGATTCTGTGGTTTGAATCAGTAAATTTCCTGCTATGCTTTAATTCAGTCTTAGCTGAGTTTTTGTGAGATTTAAGAGTACTGACTATAATCCACAGAGTAAAATTTCAAAAATTAAAAAAGTCTAAGTATACAGCTTCAGAAATATAAAAGTATATTCACCAGCACACAGAATCCAGGAATAAATCTACATTACCAGTATTTGCTCCCGGAATGTAAAGACAATTTAATGTTGAGGAATTTATCAATATAACCCAGCACATTAATAAGTCAAAGGAAAATATGTAGTGATTATTTAAATAGCTGTTAAAAAACTACTTATAAAATTTTTAATCTATTTGTTCTTTTACTCTTATTAATCACAACTAAAATGATTCTCCATTAAATGAAAAATACTACCTACCCCAAACCAACAGCCAAAATCATATATAACCTTGGAAGGCTAGATGCATTCCCAGTCAAGTTAGGGAGAAGACAAAGAAGTACACTATTATCATTATTATTTAAAATTATCCTGAAAGCTCTATCATTGCAATTACACTAGAAAATAAATCCAAATTGTAAGTATCAGAAAGGAAATCAACTTTCTATCATTTCAGATGATTGTTTACCTAGAAAATTTTAATACAATCAACAATAAAAATATGTGACACTAAGTATATGGCTGGTAACAAAATAAATATATACAAGTGAATATATTTTTCTGAATATCAATAAAAGCCAGTAAAAATATAAGCAAAACAGTTTCTCTTATCAATAAACACCAATTAGAAAATGTAACATAACAAATTAGAAAACATAATAAGAGGCTATTCATAATAACAATAAAAATATAAAATACCTAGGAATAAAACTAACAAAAAATAAAAAGGACCTTTATAACTAAATCTTTAAAATAAGACCCCCCCAAAAAATCGAGAGACATACCATGTTCTTCTATGGGAAGACTGAATAATGTAAAGATGTCACTTTTCCCCATTACAAATTTATAAATTTGATTTGATCCCAACCAAAATTCCAAAGCGCTTTTATTTAAAAATTTTTTTTGCACATTGACAAAATGATCTCAAGTTCATCTGGAATAATAAATGAATATTAATAGCCAAGAAAACTATGAAAAAAGAATGAGGGGGCATTTGTATGACCAGATAATAAAAATATATTATAAAACTGACAAAAACTAAAAGAAGGTAATACTGACACATGAGTAGTCAGACCAATCAATGGACATTAAGAGAAAAAGCAGAAATCAAGCCCAAGTGTACGTAAAAATTTAATAAGTAATTTAAATAAGATTTCAAATTAAAAGAGAGATTATAATTGAGGTGAAGGCAAATAACAAACCATTCTGAAAAAAAGTAACATTAGAAATCAGCATATAGTCATCATCTCTGAATGAATAAAATGAAAAAGGAAAAAAAGAAGAATGCCAACCTCATACTATACACTCCATATTCCCCTGCATTACAGAGTTAAGTATTAAAAAATATTTAAAATCTACTAGAAAATAATGCTCTGATACTATACTAAGAAAGTCTTGTAAAACATGTAAGTAAAGTTGGAAACCATAAAGGAAAGGAATAACAGATTTGTTTACATAAAAATGTAAACATGGCAAAAAAATACTAAAAACAAAAGGAAGAGGCAAGTAATAACTGGGCAAATATATTACATGTATTACATTACATCCTATATGACATAAATTAAAGTTCTTTAAAATCAATAAGAAAAACACATCAATTTTTAAGTGAACAAATAACATCGACAAGCAAATCACAAAAGAAGGAATAAATATATGGAGACAAAAAAATTCAACATCACTAATAATCGAGAAAGAGAAAAAAGAAAATTACCAAATGAAAGTTTAAAAACAATAGCACCTAATCCTGACTAGGATATAGAGAGTTAAAACATTTATTATTGAAAACTGCTTGGAACATAAACTAATAAATACTTTTCTAAAGAGAAATTTGGCAAAACTATATCTAAAACCTTAAAAGTACACACCCCCTTATAGCAATTTAACCTCAGAAAATAATCAGGATTTTGTGAAATTGTTTAGAAAGCCATTTACCTCAGCATTGTTTACAGTAACTGCAGCCGTGGAGTTTTTGGCATGGCAAGGTCAGGCACAAGAATACCAGGGTCTTTTTGGTAAGAAGTGAGGGGCAACAGAATTGGAACTGAAAACTTGGTAGAAACTGAGGTAACTTGAGGGTCCCTCTGCTTTTTCATGTGTCCCATAATCAATTGATTGTGTTCGCTCTCTCCTCCTCTATTCTCCCATGAATTGGTTTCTTCAACTTGTTCAACAATCCTACTCCCTGCATCTCTTGTATATAGCTTAAGCTCGCCATAACCCTTCTAGCCCTCCTCCTACATCATGCTATCTCTCAAAGAATTCGTAGTTTCAGCGCTACTCTTAACTACCTTTCTTTACTTATATATTCCCCCCAAAAAAAGGAATTAGGCCTAGCTCCTCTCATCCGAGACCGCTGGTAGTAAGTCAGCGGCTAACTCTTGGCTCACACTGGATCCAACCAGCTGTGGCCAGGGTAGCAGGATGCATGGGCAGGACAAGCGTTACGACATTTCTAGTACAAAGACACGGATGCATGCACACATACACGCATACACACACACACACACTCACACAAAATCCTGGAAATCCCAGTAATAGCAGACTGGCTAATAAATTATAGCACATTGATGGGGAGGGGGGGATATGCCCAGTATATTACAACATAGAAAGCACAGCTTATAATATATTACCCCAATGAAGAAATCGGGATAATAGAATTATAGCTGTTTTTTTTTTTAATGGATGCAGAAGTTTCTTTAATGAAATTGTGGAAATTATCCAATGAGATGCAGACAATGAATAATACTCTAAGCAGATCCAGTGACCATGATGAAAACTGATCATTTCTGAAGTTAAAAAAAGCATTATATGGGACTTCCCTAGTGGCGCAGTGGTTGAGAGTCCGCCTGCCGATGCAGGGGACACGGGTTCGTGCCCCGGTCCGGGAAGATCCCACATGCCGCGGAGCGGCTGGGCCCGTGAGCCATGGCCGCTGAGCCTGCGCGTCCGGAGCCTGCGCTCCACAGCGGGAGAGGCCACAACAGTGAGAGGCCCGCGTACCGCAAAAAGAAAAAAAAAAAAAAAAAAAAAAAAAAGCATTATATGAAACTATCATAGCATTGTAAATCAACTATACTGCAATAAAATTTTTTTTTTAAAAAGAAAGCATTATATGGCTATAAATCATCAGGAGGTACAGCTGTTCTTATTTTTATTCTTGGTAGCTTTCTATTTCCCCAAATCTCTACAATAAACAGAGATTTCTTTTATACCCAGAAAAGAACCACTAGCTTTATATAATGATTTTTTAAATTTTTAAAATTTTACTTTGTTTTAGAAAACATTGTGATTACCTTTCCAACGCCACATCTGGTGCCTTCATTCACCATGCCAGGATCGGGAACATCTGACCCAAGCTGGAAATCCACACCCCAACATTTGGTGCCTCTCCCAGGAGTCTGTATAATAGCAGGCACAATTCCAAATACAGGCATTTCTTGTACATTCTCACATTGAAGCTTTCCACACAAAGCATTCCTGGAAAGATAAATAATGCAAACTACAATGCATCCAGTGTAGATACAAAAGAAAAATTATATATTTTTTGTATATAGGCAGGGAGTTTACTGCTGTTTAGCTAAAGGGAATCTCAACAGAAAAAGTGTGTGAAAGCAACAGAGGTCTAAGTAGCTCTCTTTAAATATGGCAGAGAAGAGGTAAGTGGATGCAAAGATGCAAATTAGTAGGGTACCAGGGGGGTGTGGATGCTGACACGTAATAATCCCTCTTCACTACCTGCCTAGGGCTCAAAAAAGTCTAACTAATAAAGTTGTTTTTAAATGTGATATAATTTTATAAATGCTTTTACACAGAAAATAATAGAACTATACCAAAATTCAATTGTGTCTTCTTACAGAGTTATAGTAAAGAGAAACCTAGATTTTGTAATGTTAAATAAGTATGACAGGACTCCACCTTTCTTCACTTGGCTAACTGACTTAAAGACTCAATTCATTAACTCATTAATTCACTAATTCAATTCACTAATTCAGTAACAACGTTATGAAGACTTCCCTGACTACATTTCCTATTACAAGGCTGTGTGAGTTAAACGTCCTTCCTATAGCCCTCCAGGATATAATAAGTATCCCTAACATCAACTCTTATGATGCTGTATTGAAATTTCCTATTAAATTGTCTTTGTCTTTTTTCTTTTTTTTTTGGCTGCGTTGGGTCTTCGTTGCTGCGTGCGGGCTTTCTCTAGGTGCGGCGAGCGGAGGCTACTCTTCGTTGCCGTGCACTGGCTTCTCACTGCGGTGGCTTCTCTTGTTGCGGAGCACGGGCTCTAGGCGCACGGCTTCAGTAGTTGTGGCACGCGGGCTCAGTAGTTGTGGCGCACGGGCTTAGTTGCTCCGCAGCATGTGGGATCTTCCCGGACCAGGGCTCGAACCCGTGTCCCCTGCATTGGCAGGTGGATTCTTAACTACTGTGCCACCAGGGAAGTCCTAACTGATTGTCTTTTGATCCAAGCACCTACCCTATTCTTAAATCTCCCCTATGCTATCGCTGCCAAGTCATTATAGGATATTGTTTTCCAATTCCTCTAATTCATCACCTCCTAAATATTCTCATACCAGCTATCATATCTTTTACTTCTTGAGTTAAAATCTGTCTCCCTATAACTTTTCCTCATTGGTCCCAGATCTTCGACATGAGACCACACAGATAATGTCTTTTCTTTCCTCCACATGAAAGCTTTTTAGGACAATTATGACGTAGGTCCTAATTACTTCACAGGACAATAGTCTACAATCATTTCTCATGCAACAAGGAAGCTCCCCTCTAAATATGTTAATTGGAAAAGTATTTCTTAAGACAATACTCTGACATTGATGAGGGGGTAGTGGAAGTATAAATCAGTCAAACGTTTTGAAGGTCAATTTAGAAGCATCTATGAAGAGCCTTTAAAACTATCTTCTATTTTCTTTTGAGAAAAATCTACTTAAGAAACAATCAGAGACATAAATACTTAAACTGTGTTTATCACAGCCTTGTTTAAAAAAGCAATTGACTGGAAACAACTTACATTTTAACATAAGGAAATGGTTAAAAGAAGCTGGATATATCCTATAAATGCCCTTAATAGAGTGGAAAGTAAATACATCAACTTATAAAACAGTATAATTCATACTATGCAATTTTGTTTATACATACAGATGTGGGTCTCTGAGTACACATATGTGTATGTATATATGTGTATGATACATATTTATACGCTTATGAATACACATGAGAAGGAAATAACAATAAAGCTTTAACAGAGTATCTCTGGATGACAGGACCATATGTGACCAGTTTCTTGAGACTTTTCTAGATTTTATGCGTTTTCTATGATGGGGATGATTATAAAGAGGGTGACGATGATGATGATGATAAGTCCTACAATGAACCGGGTACTCTTCTTAGTATTAACATCCACCAACTCATTCAGTCTTTAAAACAACGCTTAGAAATAGGTACCATTATTATTCCCATTTTACAGAAGAGAAAAATGAAGTATGTAAGCGAAGTAATGCGTCCAAAGTCTCAGAGATCTTAAGTGGTTAAAGCAGTATTCAAACCCAGAGTCTAACTTCAAATGTGTATTCCTAATGACTATATTACATTATCCTTATATTACTATTATAAAATGCTTTTCAAATCAGCTACCCAGTAATTTAAGTTTTGCAAATGTAGTTGCTATATTTTCATCAAGATATTCATAAAAATATGGAAACGGGACCAGGCTAAAGACAAGGATAAGGCATATGTAGCAAGCCCCTTCCAGGTCTGCATCAATTCACTTATCCCAAGGTTTAGCTCAGCTCATTCAATTAGTCACACTAATTCCACCCATTAGATATATCATCTGTTCCTTCATTCATTCAACAAACAGTTAATAGGCACTTACTATGACAATGTGCCAGGCACTATTTTAAACACAGAATGGACTTTACAGTGTAGTGACAAGGGTGGTAACCAGATGGTCACTTAAACAAATGAGATGTTTTATGAGACAAATACTACAAAAAAAAATTCCGGGGCTTCCCTGGTGGCGCAGTGGTTGCGCGTCCGCCTGCCGATGCAGGGGAACCGGGTTCGCGGCGCAGTGGTTGAGAGTCCGCCTGCCGATGCAGGGGACACCTGTTCGTGCCCCGGTCCGGGAAGATCCCGCGTGCCACGGAGCGCCTGCGCCCGTGAGCCATGGCTGCTGGGCCTGCGCGTCCGGAGCCTGTGCTCCGCAACGGGAGAGGCCGCAGCAGAGGGAGGCCCGCATACCACAAAAAAAAAAAAAAAAAAAAAAAAAAAAATTCCGAAGTATTAAATTTGGTAGTAATGAAAGGATCAGTTCTTCCAAAAGACATAACAATCCTAAATGTGTATGCACTTAATAACATAAGCACTGAAGAACACACTTCAAAACACATACAGCAAAAATTTATAGAACTAAAAGGAGAAATAGACAACGTCATAATCGCAGCTGGGGATTTTAACACACCTCTCTCAGAAACTGAAGGGTAAACAGATAAACACACACACACCCAAAATATACAAGATTTGAACAAGACCATTAATTAACTTGACATTTATAGAATAATACATCCAACAACTGCAAGATACACTTTTCTTTTTAATTGAACATGAAACATTCACCAAAATAGACCATATGCTGGACACTAATTCACCTCTCAATAAATTGAAAAGAACTGAAATCATAGAGAGTACGTTCTCAATGGAATTAAACTAGAAATCAAAAACAAACAGATAACCAGAATATTCCCAAATATTTGGAAATTAGCAATACACTTTTTTTTTTTTTTTTTTTTTTTTTTTTGTGGTATGCGGGCCTCCCCCTGTTGCGGCCTCTCCCGTTGCGGAGCACAGGCTCCGGACACGCAGGCTCAGCGGCCATGGCTCACGGGCCCAGCCGCTCCGCGGCATGTGGGATCCTCGCGGACCGGGGCACGAACCCGGTTCCCCTGCATCGGCAGGCGGACCGCAACCATTGCGCCACCAGGGAAGCCCGCAATACACTTTTAATAACACATGAGTCAAAGGAGAAATCACAGTGTAACTTAGAAAATATCATGAACTGAACAATAAGAAAAATACAACACATCAAATTCAATGAAAGAGAAACATACAATTTTTTAACCAGTTCATCCTTCTTTCATCTTTCAAATTGCTACTTTTCTCATTTTGATTTAGCCTAATTATGTTAGCCAAGATGGGTCCAATTCCTCCAAGTGCAGGACAGAGCCCTCCTTGGTCTTTTCTAAACACCATAAAAGAATCTTGAAAATGCTGTGCCTATAACTGGTTTTGTATCTGACCTTCCCTTTATCTGGAAAATTACCTATTATACTACCTATTGGATCGGCCAAAAAGTTCATTCTGTCAGTGAATATGTTGTTCAATAAAGTTATTCGTGAAAATTTAAAATGTGTCTTTTATTTTTACTTAAAACCGAATGAATTTTTTGGCCGAGCCAATATCTTTTCTAAGGCAGTACCACTTTTAGTGATTATTCTTGCTAAGGCAATGGTTTGGACATAAAACCTTCCCGTGCAATTTAAATATACTAAAAATTTATTAAGAATAATAGTTTGACTTCCCCAGAAAAAGAGTGCTATATAAATGCAAGAGAACTTATATCTACAACTAGTTTTGAGACTATACAAGGTAGTCAAAACAGTTATGTTCATACGCTTTTTTGAAATACTTTCTTGTTTTTCTAACTTCCTTCAACCTACTCTGTTTTATATATCAAGAAAGGTATATTCTAAATATTCTGTGAAATATACTTTATGTGGATAACTAATTTATAACGAATTGGAACAACATAATTTGGCTAACACTAAAAAAATAAAAGCACACAGCATTAAGAACATCTATAAGAGGGACATCTGACCCTGTTAAGGAAGTTGAGGAAGTCTTTCTTAGAGAAGTTGTACTTAAAATGGCAGAGAGAGGAGAGCATGTCAGGCAGAAGGAACAGCATGTGCCAAGGCCCTGTGGCAGAGGACGACATGTAGACCAGTAGAGCTGAAGTATTTCACATTTAATGGCTAGAGAAAGATGAGCCTACAAATAAATACATTAAAGGAGCATCCAGAAACAGAAAAAAATACTAGAAGAACATTCTACACAAAAGCCAAGGAAAGGGGTTTCTTCAAGGAGAAAATGGTCAACATAGTTGAATGCTACTGAAAGGTCCAGAAGCATGAAGACCTGAAGATGCCTGTTGGATTTCGGAACACGGAGGTCACGGTTGTTATTTCTTCTTAGTAAGCATTGTTTTACCTCAGTTGCTTAGCCTAATTGGCAGAGTAGGAGGTGAAGTGAGTAGAAGAGAAGCACAGTATTATAGAATAATTCCAATTATGCAAAATGTTAGTGTGTGTATGTATAGTGCACGGAAACAACAAAAAAAGGGAAGACATACACTGAAATTAGTGAATACATACAGACAGAGATTATGGCTGACTTTTGTTTATATTTTTGTAATAATATTAATTTTTTTACAATGTGCAAATGTTATAGAAACAAAAAATTCTTTTCATTTGTCACTTTCAAATTATATAGAGCCAGAAGAAAATGATAAAGTCCAGAATTAATTCTGCAGATACCTTTATGTATGGATTTAGCAGCATAATCTTTTAATGAAAGCAAGAGGGAGAAGAGTGTTTATTTGGGCTTCTTATTGTAGAACAGGATAAACAAAAGTAACATTCTAAAAATCATTATATTTTAGACAGGTAATGTCAAAAGGTATGAATAATTTTACCCTTCCTATTCAGAATCTCTCTGAAGTCATGTTTTACAAAATTGTTAAATTTGAAAAGTTAGATGTTTAAGGGGGAGAAAGTCGGCAGTCACAAGGAGCTGTAAAAGATACTAAAGATGACTGATCTTACAACCTTTCATATTCTTTTATACTCTTGCCTCCACTTACCCAGTGGCACACTTCTTGTATTCATTGCCAGAGAAACCACAATTGCCAAATCTGTCACCTTTGGAATTCACATCAATGAAACAATCCCTTGGAGCAGCCTTGGCTTCTGTAACATCAAAAAAAAATTTTTTTGTACACCTGAAACTAACACAACATTGTAAATCAACTATACTCCAATAAGATTAAAAAAAATTTTTTTAAGTTATGGCAATTTAATTCAGAAATAAAAGTATTCCCTACAACAGTCCATACGCCTGGATAAACTGCCTCAACACCTCTGAAAAGGTTTCAGAGCCTACAGATAAAACATTTTGTTCCACATTTTATAATTAACAACAAAATGTGAAAATAAAGCTTAGATGGTACGTAAAAGTTAGCCTGGACTCGAGCACTCAAGTCCTCAAAGAAGTGTCATTAAACAAGATGAAATTATTAACCATGATGGGACTTCCCTGGTGGTGCAGTGGTTAAGAATCTGCCTGCCAATGCAGGGTACACGGGTTCAAGCCCTGGTCCAGGAATATCCCAAATGCTGCAGAGCAACTAAGCCCGTGAGCCACAACTACTGAGCCCGCGAGCCACAACCACTGAAGCCCAAGCACCTAGAGCCCGTGCTCCACAACAAGAGAAGCCACCACAAGGAGAAGTCTGCACACGCAATGAAGAGTAGCCCCCGCTCGCTGCAACTAGAGAAAGCCCGCGCACAGCAACAAAGACGCAACTCAGCCCAAATAAATAAATAAATTTATATTAACCATGATGAAATTAAAATCCATGCACAGTATGGTAGCACTTTCAGCATATTAATTCTCATTGCTCTCAAACACAGGTCTACTGCACCCCTGGTTAGATCAGGCTGGGAGGGTTGGTGAAAACACTTCCAGGTATTATTTTTTTTAACTTACCATATATGGATGCTTAATTTAGGTATTAATTACATTGACAAAGAGCCATGACAGCTAATAAAGTATCAAACCATTCTTGTTTTCTTATATCTTATATATGTACCACTTAATGTTTGATTTTTCCACTTAATTATATATTCCTAAAAATATTTTATTTGGAAATATTTTGAAGCCAAAATGGCAGTACATTCTATCTAATAATGGAAATTCATGTGTCTGTCTTACACACCTGATACTACGTTGTTCAGTTTACAAGAAAATGGATATGCAGTGAAAGGAGTTGGAAGGAAATAAGAGGTGGAGGATCAAGTAATCTGAAAATGGATGCAGAATACTTGCACAGGATCAACGTCACATGGCAATAACTCTAGCAAAGCACATGCTCACACTCACATTTATATTAGGAAAAAGTGACTAAATTAATAACAAGCCCCCCCCCCAATAATGTGGTTCCTTCGGTCGTCCTAGACTTTTCTGCAGGCCTCTAAAAAGATAATATACTTGCTAAATAATAGCATTTGCTTCTCTAAAATGCCTATCTGTAAGTACTTTTTTGGTCTGCAGTAACCTGTCCATTCCTGCAAAATATATCAGAAGTTCACAGATCTCTGCCACTGTGTCCCATGACCTGACTAACATAAATGAAGTCCCATTTCATGCTTAGTCTTCTCTCCTCCGACCCTATCTGATCAAGGTTCCCATGACCCCCTCCTTGGGTTTGATTAATTTGCTAGAGTGGCTCACAGAACTCAGAGAAACATTTTACTCACTAGATTACTGGTGTATTATCAACGAATATAACTCAGGAACAGCCAGATGGAAGAGATGCATAGGGCAAGGTATAGAGAAAGGGGCTTGGAGGTTCCAGACCCTGCCAAGTGTGACACTCTCCCTGCATCTCCACTTGTTCACCAAGCCAGAAGCTCTCCAAACCCTGTCCTTTTGGGTTTCCATGGAGGCTTCATTACATAGGCATGATTGATTAAATCACTGGCCACTTGTGAGTACGGCAATCTCCAGTCCCAGAGGTGGGGGAACTGAAAGTTCCAACTGCTAATCACAGGGTTAATTCCCTGGCAACCAGCCCCATCCTTAAGTCACTGAGGGGTTTTCCAAAAGTCACTTCATTGACATAACAAAAGACACTTTTACAGTTCTCATCACTTGGGAAATTCCAAGGGTTTTAGGAGCTCATGCCAGGAACTGGACAAAGACCAATTTTTTTTGGTTTGTTATAAATCACAACAGTCAACACTGCTCTACCTAAAATTATAATTAATCCATATTAAGAGGATGGAGAATGAAAAATGATGATGAGAGCTGACAAGTGTTGAGAGAAGAGAAGGTAAGAAATTAAATTCTCATCCTCTGCAGTGAAAAATTAACAGTTAATACTTAGAATGGAAAAATCAAAAAGTAGCATTACCAAGAAATTATCTAAAGACCTGGAGCAAGTAACAAAGTAATCGGCTAGAAATCAGCAAGAAAAGGTAAAAATGGTTGCCTTAAGGGATGGGGCTCTTATGTGGAGGCACACTTTACTTTTTCATAAAATCTTGTGAATGATTTGGCTCTTTAATCTACTGTATGTGTAACTTTGATAAAAATGAAATATTTTAAAAAGAGACACAATAAAAAATATATTAAATACTACTAGGTAAAGAATGGATTCCATTTATATAATAGAATACTCTAATGCTCTATGATCTAAATATAGCAATACAGATGGATTGCAAAAACATTTTGAGTGAACAATGAAAACAGAAGACCCATGTGTATGTCCCCATACTATTTACATGAATTTATTAAAGCTAGAATACAATACTGTGTATACATATGTATACATATAATGTTAATATACACAGGATAGAGAGGTGAGAAAGTATTATAAAAACAAAAATCATCAACTGAATTTGGACACATCAAATTCATGACCATGATTGCCTACAGAGAAGGAAAGAGGGAGACATGATAGGAGAGAAGAAACAGGAGAATTTCAATTTTAGCAATAATGTTTGCTTTCCATTTTTAACAAAAACTAAAACAAAAAAATAAAATCAAAGCAATCAATATAAATAAAATATCTTACTTGAGCCAAAGATGACTTGACACTGAGCATCATAATATTGGCACATGCCATTGTAACAATAGGCTCTGTTATTCTGGCAAGGATATCCATTCTGAATAAAAACATCTGGCTGACAGAACTGAGAAGAACCGTTGCAATATTCTGGAACATCACATTCATTGGTTTTTCCTCGGCACAAAGTACCTCCTGGAAGGAACTAGGGTAATAGGATTGAAATTGAACAGGAATATCAGGAAAATTCCCACAAATTAATCAAATTGGAAACCACAGTATTTATATCTATAAAAAGTTCTAACAAAAACAAAAGATCGGGCTTCCCTGGTGGCGCAGTGGTTGGGAATCGGCCTGCCAATGCAGGGAACACGGGTTCGAGCCCTGGTCTGGGAAGATCCCACATGCCGCGGAGCAACTAAGCCCGTGAGCCACAACTACTGAGCCAGCGCATCTGGAGCCTGTGCTCCGCAACGGGAGAGGCCGCGACAGTGAGAGGCCCGCGCACCGCGATGAAGAGTGGCCCCTGCTCGCCGCAACTGGAGAAAGCCCTCGCACAGAAACGAAGACCCAACTCAGCCAAAAATAAATAAATAAATAAATTTTTAAAAAAACAAAAAACAAAAAAAACCCAAAAGATTAAATAACCCAATAGAAAAATGAACAAAGGCCCGTAATAGGCTATTCATAAAAGTCATGAAATATGGAAAATGAAAAAGCATAGCCTCATTGATAACCAAAAGAAATGCAAATTAAACTAAGATATAAAAGCACTTTACAGCTATCAAACTAACCTGGATCGTAACACTGGCTAGCAACCAATGTTAGTACGAGGAAACAAAAATAGTGCTTACATGATGTAATCAATACTGTACACTTGTACAGTAATCAGTGTATTGATTATACTGGCAATTACAGACTGGCACATTTGTAGAAGGTATATAAAATGTGTGTCAAAAATTTTCATATGCATACTCTGTCCCAACAATTCCACTTATAAGCAAATATTGGAAGCTATCTAAATGTCCATCATTAGTAGACCAGATAAAGAAATTATGGTACAGCCATACAAAGGAATACTAACTATATAACCTTGTAGAACTACATGAATGGAAGAAAATCCATGGTTATCTTACTGAAAAAAGTACATAGTAAAGATATGTATACCCATGTTTACCCACTTTCACAAAGACACACACCTACACACACACTCAAACTCACATTTACATAGGAAAAAGTGACTAATAACAAATTATCAAACAATGGCTACTTGAAGAGGGTAAAATGATAGAGGGTCTTTCAGTGTCTACTTTCTATTGTTGACTTTTTAATGAAAAACATAGCTCACTCTTATATCAGAAAAAAAATATCTTTAGACCATTTGTCATAAAAGAACATGATACAAAACTGCAAACAAGTGTCATAAAACTTCTCATGTAATCATGTAATAAAAATAATGCTCTCTTACGGATCAGAGAAAACCAATTTTGATATATGCATATTTTTCCTTTTTCTATTTTTTCCAAATAGGGAGGAATTCCCTACCCAACAGTCTTGACAACAGTCGCCATATGCACATTCAGCAGATGATTTAAGTTTACAAGTACTTCCTTCACAACAAGGGTCCAATTCACATTCCTGTAAAGAGAAAATGACTGTCAATAAAGAAATAAATTATTGTTATCAATATTCATTAATAAAATTCTTATCTTAGACCTATGCTTCCTTCTAAGCTGACTGTAACAGTTACTCTCTGGAAACAGTCCCTTACTATCCTTCTGGATTTATCAGTGACTCTTTAGCTATTATCTAGGTCTCAACATATTTCAAAGGACTGAAATCACAGAAAGTATGTGTCTTAGTCTGCTGGGATTGCCAGAACAAGATACCATAGACTAATGACTTAAACAAAAGAAATTTATTACGTCAGCTCTGAAGGCTAGAGGCCCACGATCAAAGTTCCAGCCAATTCAGTTTCTGGCGCAGACTCTCTTCCTTGGCTTGCAGACAGCTGCCTTCTTGCTGTGTGCTCACATGGCCTTTCTTCAGTGCATGTGTTCAGAGAGAAAGCAAGTAAACTCTCCAGTGTCTCTTTTTTATAAGGACTCTAATCCTATCAGATCAAGGCCCACCCTTATGACCTCATTTAACCTTAATTACTTTCCTAGAGGTCCCTTCTCCAAATACAGACATACTTGGGGGTTAGGGCTTCAACATATGAATTTGGGGGACACAAACATTCAGTTTATAACAGTGTGTTTAATGATCACAGGAAATTAAGCACTCATAAATGCACTTCTCTTCATGCTCACGGTCTGACTTCTCTGTTGGGTGGATTTCCACCCATGTGGACATTCTTTTTATCTTGCTTGGCTTCTCTCACCCTCCACTTTGGCCCACCATGGCTCCCTACCCCTGCCCCGAACCTTCCACCCAGTGACATCTACTCTCCTATGTTCCAACTAATGTCTTCAGGTATGAATTGTTTGAGAAGGGAAGGAGAAAGGAGAGGGGGAAAGAAGAAGATAGAAGAAAGGAGGAGGAGGAGAGAAGGGGGCAGGGGATATAAGCTTTAATTTTTGAAGAATATTTATTTTCCTATGTTGCAGAATTCTAGGCTGATGGTTTCTTCCTTTCAGAACTATAAATCTGCTGTTCTACTGTCTTCTGCTCCCAAAATTAGCTGCCATTTATACATTTGTTCCCCATTTTCTTCTGACTTCTTGCATTATTTTCTGCTTATCTCAGCACTTTGATTACAGTGTGCCTACAATCATTCTTAGTAATGATTCTGATTGGCTTTACTTAGTGTTTTAGAATTGTAACTTAATATTTTCTGTTAAATATGGGAAATTTTCAGCCATTATTTCTTTGAATACTTTTTCCATCTCGTTCTCACTCTCCTCTTGGGATTTCACTTATAATTACATTAGGCTCTTTGATAATGCCTACATGTCTCTGATGCTCCGTTCATTTTTCTTTAATCTTTCTTCTTTTTTCTTTAGATTGGATTATTTCTTTTGTTCTACTTCATGTTCATTGACTCTTTTTCTGCCATCTTAGTCTGCTATTAATTCTACCCAGTGAATCTTTCATTTATTAGACTTTTTAGTTCTATAATTTCCATTTGGTTCTTTATTATACACTTCTCTGCTGAGATTCTTCATACGTTTACTCACGAAGACCATATTTTTCTTTAATTCTCTGATGATAAAGAGTGCACTATAACTCATGGCAGCTTTATTCATAATAGCAAAATGTTAGAAACAACCTAGGTATCCTTTAATGGGTGAATGGTTAAACAAACTTCAGATAGGCCCTTTGAGCTGGTGGAAATACCAGCCTAAACATTATTCCAAATCTCTGAAGTAATATCCATACAATGGACTGTTACTCACTAATAAAAAATAAAAAAATATTAACACATGCTACAACCTAGACTGACCTCAAAGGCATTACGCTTAGTGAAAAAAAGTCAGTCTCAAAAGGTTATATGTTGTATGATTCCATTTATTATTTTTTTTTAAAGATTTATTTAATTATTTTTGGCTGTGTCGGGTCTTAGTTGCGGCACATGGGATCTTCATTGAGGCATGCGGGATCTTTTGTTGAGGTGTGCAGGCTCTTCACTGCAGCTCTCGAGCTTCTCTCTGGTTGTGGCATGTGGGTTTTCTCTTCTCTAGTTGTAGCTCCAGCCACGTGGGCTCTGTAGTTTGCAGCACGCAGGCTCTCTAGTTGAGGCATGTGTGAGGCGTGAGAGCTCACTGTTTGTGGCACGTGGACTTAGTTGCCCCAAGGCATGTGGGATCTCAGTTCCCTGACCAGGGATCGAACCTGCGTCCCCTGCATTGTAAGGCTGATTCTTTACCATTGGACCACCAGGGAAGTCCCTCCATTTATTATTATTTCTTTTAAGTCTTTATTGAATTTGTTACAACATTGCTTCTGTTTTATGCTTTGGTTTTTTGGCCCGAGGCATGTAGAATCTTAACTCCCTGACCAGGGATTGAACCCACACCCCCTTCATTGGAAGGCAAAGTCCTAACCACTGGACCACTGGGGAAGTCCCTCTATTTATTATTGAAATGGCAAACATTATTGAAATGGCAAAACCACAGATGGAAGCCAGGGGCAGGGATAAGGGCTGGAGTCAGGGTGGGTGTGATTACAACAATGTAGCAGGAGGGTGTTCTTTTGTGGTGATGGAACAGTTCTGTATTTTAATTGAGGTGGTGGTTACATAAATCTATATATGGGATAAAACCGCATAAAAGTTCATACACACACGAATACAGGTTAAAATGGTAAAAGCTGAATAAAATCTGTAATCTAGTTAACATAACAATGTCAGTGTCCTGGTTTTTATACTGCACTATCATTATATAATTGGTCACCCTTTGGGGGAAACTGGGCAAAAAATACATAGGACTCTTTGGACTGTTTTTGCAACGGTCTGTCAGTTTATAATTATTTCATAATAAAAATTTGAAAATTTGAAAAATGATCTATACCTTGCACGGTACAAAAAATTAAGTCAAAATGGATCATAAACCTAAATGTAAAACCTAAAAAGATGGACTCCCCTGGTGGCACAGTGGTTAAGAATCCACCTGCCAATGCAGGGGACACAGGTTCGAGCCCTGGTCCGGGAAGATCCCACATGCCGTGGAGCAACTAAGCCCACGCACCACAACTACTGAGCCTGTGCTCTAGAGCCCGTGAACCACAACTACTGAGCCCACGTGCCACAACTAGCAAAGCCCACGTGCCTGGAGCCTGTGCTCCGCAACAAGAGAAGACACCGCAATGAGAAGACTGTGCACCGCAACGAAGAGTAGCCCCTCCTCGCCACAACTAGAGAAAGCCTGTGTGCAGCAACAAAGACCTAATGCAACCAAAAATAAATAAATAAAATATAAATAAATTTATTTTTAAAAAAACCTAAAATGATAAAGCTTCTAGGAGAAAACATTTGCAATCTTGGACTAGGCAAAGATTTCTTCGATGTAACACCAAAAGCACAAAAACATATGTTTCACATATGCAAACAGGTATCAAAACCTAACTTGTATGCATTAAACAGGTGCAGTTCATTGTTAACAAGTGTTTATAATTGCGTTTCTTACCCTTTGCTTTGTCTTGACCAAACTTTAGTGACCCGTCTCTCTTTCCTATAGGTCCTTGAACTCTGCTTGTTTCCACAAAAAAAAGGGAACAAGTATCCCCACCCCTTCCCAGCTTCTCCGGGCAATCAGCTGACCAAAAGACAACTTCCTATCAGACCTCACTGGATATTCTCCCCTGCTTATCCAGCTTCCCCATAAAAGATTCTGCTTATCTCTGTTTGCTCCCACATTTACCCTATAAAAGAAAAACCTTTTTGTTTGATTTTGAGACGCTTCCAGATGTCTGAGATCAGCGTGTTCTCCCTACTACAATAGTCTTTCTTCTGGATAAAGCCTTTTCTTATCTAAGTCCGAATTTGGGGTGGTTTTTTGACATTGTATTCAATTATACTTCAATACAGCTATTAATTTTTTTTCACAACTACTGTGCAAGACAGACAGATGGCTTCATAAAAGAAAAGAGAATCCGGAAATAGACTATGTATACAGGAATTTTGTTTATGGTGAAAGTACCATTTTAAATGGTTTTGCAACAACTGACAATTAATGGGTAAAAGTTAATTCTCTAGCTCACTCCACATGACCCCCCCCCACCAATTATAGAGCTAATACAAAAAACTGTAATTACAAAAATGCTAGAAAAAATTATAGAGGGGCTATATGATGATAATCTTGAAACAGGAGTAAAACTTGTACCTTGCTCAGTTAACAAAACTATGGGGGACACTAAATGCTATGACATACTGTTGGTAAAAGTGCAAACTGCCACAGCCTTTTTGTAGGAAATTTGGTAGTCTCTAATAAAATTAAAAACACACATACTTTGCAATTCAATAATTCTACCTATATGTAATTATCTTAGAGAAATACTTGTATATGTATGTATGCACACACACACACACATACATGGAACATATACAAGAATGTACTGTTTGCAACAGAAAAATACTAACTACAGTGAGTAAATGTCCTTTAATGAGAGTATAGTGAAATAAATCACAGTATATCCTTATACTGAAATACTAATCAGCAGATTAAAGGATTATGTGTAAATAACATAATGACATGGAAAAAATCTCCAGGATATATTAATAGAAAAAAAAAACTCTTCATGCAATGTATTAAGTCGGATTTCATTTATGTAAAAAAATAAAATACTAAAACAAACCCAACTATGGTACAAATGTACATACTGTATATAGGTATATAAATGCATAGAATAAAATCTATAAAGAAACACACTAAACTTATAAGAATGATTACCACTGCAGAAGGAAGTGAAAAAATGTATGGGAGAAATAAAGGGAAATTTTGCTTGTGCTTGCTATTTGAAACTTTTATACCAAGAAAAACACCTGTGATATTTGAGGGGGAAGAGGTACTTTTTTCAAGAGTAATTTGTAGTGGAAAAGCTCGAGAAGCAAATATAGACTATTTCAATTAGTTCAATAATGAAGTAAACAGTCAGGAGAAATCAAAACATATATAATATTTTAGGAGAATGCCTGGAAAGAAGAGCTTGGTCATCCTAACAGTATAACATTAATTTAGAGACTAAACATAACCTCATTAGGCTTTATTTTCCTCATTTGAAAATGAGAATATAAAGAAATATCAACCTCCTAGAGTTATTGTGAGGATCATACCATGGAAAACATTTAGCAGAGGCTGCTGACATGCAGCAATAGTGCAATGAAGGCCCATGACAATTTCGTCATAAAATACATACTGCCTGGGAATGCCCTGGTGGTCCAGTGGTTAGGACTCTGTGCTCTCACTGCCGAGGGCCCAGGTTAGACCCCTGGCTGGGAAACTAAGATCTCACAAGCCAAGCGGCACGCCCCTCCCCCCAGAAAACAAAAACAAAAAAACATACTGCCTTTCTAGAATGTAAAGCCTTCTGGCAAAAGCCAGGGATGTGTGGTCAGGTAAGGGAGAAGAAGCAGCACTTGTGGAAAAGATTGAGAATATAGTAAAGTTTACCTACAACTGAACCAAATTCTTTAAAATTTAAATTTAATTTTTTTTAATTTCTGAAATTTAATTAAAATGTTTTTTCCTCCTAAGCCTTGTCTAGGAAGTCTTAAGTAGGCCATTTTGAGAGGAGAATGGCTGAGATATAGAAGAAGAATAATAAAGATGGGCACAGACTTATGGCAGTAAGTGTGGGTAACAGGTGTGAGAAAGCCAGAGAGCGGTAGGTGAACTGAAGCTTACTAAAGGGAGAATGTTAGTTTGAGTAGCAAGAACTTTGTTAATGAAGAACCCTGGACAATGGGCCAGATTCATTTTATTATTAGAACGAGGTCAACTGAATAAATGTTTCTGCAATGGCAGTGCCAGAATAGTAAAAGCTTATAAGTAAAGAGCCAAGAGAAAAACTGATTCTTTCTTTAAAATAAATAAATGACTCAGTAACCATAACAGAAATGGTAGAAGGTAGCAAAAAAACAGAAGAATAAACATGGCGCTTTCCTGGACACCAAAACAGATGACACCATTGGTTATGTTCTAGGAAGGAGAGGATGGTTAATCCCAGGAACATATCTCCACAAGCAAAATGCCAATCCTCATTTTTACTAAATTTTAATTTCACTAAATTTTACTTTAGCTCCTATGCTAGAGTTGCCCAAAGTGAGCTATTTTATTCTTTTGCAAGTCCCAAGGTAACTTCACAAAGCAAACATCACACATTAAACTGACCTTTGGAGTACCGCAGTCACACTCTTCCCCAGGGTCCACCAATTTATTACCACAGAAAGGAGCGCTGTAAGCTTCGTCAGGCTTTGGAATATTAAGAAGGCAGTTTCCACCTTTATTTAAAGTTAACTTCTCAAAGTCTTCTGCACTGCAAGTGCTGAAGTTTCTGGAACCTCTGTAATAAACATGAAGAAAAAGATCTTAAGTCATAGCAATTACTCACTTTGAAAATCTTAAGTCATGTCTTCAACCATCAAGAAGTGAACATTTAAAATGGCAGAGGAAGTTCCCTGGCTGTCCAGTGGTTGAGACTCCACGCTTTCCCTACCAAGGGTCCAGGTTCAGTCTCTGGTCGGGGAACAAAGATCCTGCAAACCGCGAGACATGGAGAAAAAAATAAAATGGCAAAAAATAAAAACTAAAATGGCAGAAGATACAGAAAATATTCACAGAATCATAAATCTCTGCGTCAGAAGAGACCTCAAAAATTATCTAGTCCTCTCTAGAATTAAGTTTTATTTGTCTTCCATAGTAAAGGTTCTTCAAATATGTGAAGCGAGCTCTGTTTCCCCAACCTCTTTTCACTCTGCTGAATGACATTCCTGCGCTCCCCTCACTAACACTTACTAGGAGCTATGTGACAATGTGAATCCAGCAATGACGCGCGCACTATAGCTACGGAGAAGCAGCATGCACAGGGCAGAATTTCAGCTACAGTTTGAGGTTTAAATGCCTCTGATGGTAATTTCTAAGAACTGTAGTTAATACTCTGAAGGCTAGATGGGCTTCTAGAAACTGTCCAACTTGAACTGTCTATGTGACATTTATACGAACAAAATTTTGATGTGTTTCTATGTGTTGCTGGGTTGTTTTTAGTTATTGTTTTACTCAATAACGATATTTTTAGATAGTCCCACTGGCTATATTGCATTTTTTTTTTTTTGCGGTACGCGGGCCTCTCACTGCTGTGGCCTCTCCCATTGCGGAGCACAGGCTCCGGACGCGCAGGCTCAGTGGCCATGGCTCACGGGCCCAGCCGCTCCGTGGCATGTGGGATCTTCCCGGACCGGGGCACGAACCCGTGTCCCCTGCATCTGCAGGCGGACTCTCAACCACTGTGCCACCAGGGAAGCCCTATATTCACTTTTGAAGACTAGTGGGAGACACACTCATCTATAAAACAAGAACCTTTGAGAAATCCAAGTCACATTAAAATTTTACTGGGGGCGTTTGGTGCCCTGAAAGAACCTCTTTTTCATCAGTTTGAGCAATGGTACCAAAAGTAACAGCGGGAATGAGAACCGTGTTACGTTACAGTGATTGAGAAAGCATTCCTATTGATTCCGTGTCTTCTGTACAACCAAGGAATCTAAGAAACAGATCCTTTCTGGGAGACTTTGTCCCCTGGGTAAACTCTTCTTTGCTAACCGGCCCAGAGTCTCCCAGGAAGTAGACAGTCCTGGCTCCTGGCTCTTCGGACTGGAAAGCAGTCACATAGAAAGTAAAGACCTAGCACAAGATTTCCGACAATGACAAAAACACTCATTTTCCACATTCTTCTTTTTCTTGCTACTCTCTGCTTAGGAATATTGTAAGGAGGAGACCTTTTGTACAACACTGTTCCTTCAACAAATATTTGTGGAACATCTATCATGTACAAGGCACTCTTCTTCGTGCAAGGGAGACAACAGTAAACAAGGCAGACAAAAATCCCTGCCCCTATGAAGGCAACATTCTACTGAGTGAAACAGACTATAAACACAATGAAGAAATAAATTCAATAGTACATTAGAAGACAAGTGAAGCTGGGGAAAAAGATGAAGAGGTGAAGAGGACGACCTCTGCAGGGGGAAGAGCGACTACAGTTTTTCAAAGAGCTGTCAGGACAGGCACTTCAAATACTGAGACAACTGAATCAAAACTGGATTTCTAGGGGAAGAACATTACTGGGAGAAGAAACAGTAAGGGCAAAGGCCCAAAGGGAGAAGCCTGCCTGTTCAAGGAACAGATAAGGAAGCCAGCACGGCTGGAGTGGACTGAGACAGTGAGGGATACAGACAGCAAGGTGGGAAGAGGCCACTGCAAGAATCTGACTTTTTACAATGAGTGAAATAAGGAGGGGGGAATGACACAATGGAAAGTGTGAAGCAGGAATGATGTTATCTGATTTATGTTTTAATAAGATCACCATGTTTGCTATGTTAAACAGGAAGAAGTCCACTCAACAGATGATGACGGACCAACGTGGCAGTGGTGAAAGCAGTAAGAAGGGTTTGGATTATTTATATGGTTTAAAGAAATAGGCATTAAGGCAAAGAATGTGAGAAAAGAGAAGTCAAGGGTGACTGAGATTTTTGTCCTGAGCTACTAGAAGGAAGGCGCTATCATTAACTATCACGGGAAGATGGCGGCAGAGCAGGTTTTAGGAAGGACAACAAGAGTTTGAGTCTAAGGACCTCAAGTAGAAATGTCAAACTAGAGCATGTGATACTTATCTGATAAACAAGGAGACTTCAATTTAAACAATCGTTTTTTTATTTCCTATTATTGTTCTTTATATGGCTAGTACATTGCCTACCACACAGTACATATTCAATAATGTTTTCTGTAAGAATATATTAATCAGCTGATAGTCACAGGAGTTGTACAGACATATGTGGATATTTCCTACACTTGAGCTCCTAATTTTAATCTACAAAGTTCACCGCTTCTGAACAGATTATTTTTGAAATAAGCTTGTTATACAGTCCTTGGAACACATTTTCTCATAGAAACAATGTTTTATATGTGTGATCCTAAAGCAATCTACAAAAAAAAAAAATCTGTTTCACCCACAATGAAGTTGACTATAGTACTAAAAAGGATAACAAAATCATAACCACTTCTTATGCTGTTTAGTATGTGGAGATAATAACAAACATCCCCACGTTGGCCTTCACTAACACTGTGGATAATAAAATGAAGATATTCTCTCCCTAGTCATCCTTGGATGTCACCTACAGTAATAAGAAGGATGATCTTTCTCCTGATACTTGGCTTGAATAATAGCAACTAAAGTACCCCTACTCTCTATCACTTCTGGGTACTAAGATATGAATCTAAAGTATCTCCGAATCTCTTTTGTCACATCTAGGTGAGTTTTATAAAACTGATTCAAAAGGAGATAGATGGGACTAACAGTGATGGAAATGGTCTACCAGGATATGACCCCAAAAAACCAACTATCATTTAAAACATTCTCTCTATGACTAATCTGGAAATAACCAGAACACATTTCCACCACTACCATCCTAATCCCCACAGCCTAGGAATAGGAAGTCCTAAGAAAGAACTCTAAGTGATGGCACTTAATTAAATTATTATTTTTTTTTTTAAAAAGAGCAGTCTTTTAAAAGCCTCTGATTATGGAGGCTTTCTGATGTAGGTGGCATTGAGGGACAGAATTAAGAAAGCCATTTCTCTAGAAAGGTACCTCCCAGGAAGAGCACCCCTCACACGTCCAGGAATCCAAGAGCAGTGTGTGAGGGGAATACTACCAGGTCCCTCAAATATCTTAAATAATGATAAAAATTATATTACAGGGGCTTCCCTGGTGGCGCAGTGGTTGCGCGTCCGCCTGCCGATGCAGGGGGGCCGGGTTCCGATGCAGGGGAACCGGGTTCGCGCCCCGGTCTGGGAGGATCCCACATGCCGCGGAGCGGCTGGGCCCGTGAGCCATGGCCGCTGGGCCTGCGCGTCTGGAGCCTGTGCTCCGCAACGGGAGAGGCCACAGCGGAGGGAGGCATGCATACCACAAAAAAAAAAAAAAAAAAAAAAAAAAAAAAAATTATATTACAAAGTTAGATTATCCACTTCGTGAGCCATGGCCGCTGGGCCTGCGCGTCTGGAGCCTGTGCTCCGCAACGGGAGAGGCCACAGCGGAGGGAGGCATGCATACCACAAAAAAAAAAAAAAAAAAAAAAAATTATATTACAAAGTTAGGTTATCCACTTTTTAAACAGAACTGGATCCAACTGATTATCTGTAAAAACTCTAGCATCTATATCACTTGCATCTAAAAAAAAAGCCTAACTTATAACAGTCAACTAATGTTCATGAAATAGCATATGAAGTAGAAGGTGGGAAATCTGTCCTCAAAAAGAAGATTTAATATGCCAAGGATAACATAATCCTACTTCTCAAATTATTTCTTACCAAAAATTGTTCAAATACAATGTCCAATACTTTATCAAAACATAACATGAAGACACAAGATACTGTGAGAACAACTATAAAAAAATTAAAAGACACTATAAGGGGAAAAAAAAACCCCACAGATACAGTCCCATGAAGTCTCCAGACACTAGAATTATCAAACAATAACCCCAAAAGAGAAAATCTCTGCTTGCTATGGTCAGAGAGAAAAATGAGAAGCTTGAAAATTTTAGCAGAGAACTAAAATCCACAGTTGTAATACAGCAGATTTGATGTGCTTTTCTAAAACACATTCTTTACACATTTAAAATACCCTAAAATTGAGATTCATCTTAAAATTTGTATTAATTTGATAGGCACCGTTTTTTCATTCTAAGTGGTATGTTAATAATGGTATCTTATAATCAGCGTCACCTACATTTGCATAAATACAGTGTATTAGTGATCATATGAAACATAAGTAGAGTAAATGATTCAATTAAGAGACAAATATTGCCAGGCTGGATTAAAAAAATAAAACCTAAATATAGGTTGTTTAGAAACATATATCTAAAACACAAGAATAAAGAAAAGTTCAAAGTAAAGGAATAGAAAACATATACTGTCAACATTACCAAAATAAAACAAGAACAAAAAACAAATCTGGGACAGCTAAATTAATATAAGACAAAACTGACCACTCAAGCTAATGCAATAAAAAAGGAAATGAAAGACATACAAATTGGGAAGAAAGAAACAAAACTGTCTTTGTTTGCAGATCTCTGCCTGCTGCTGGACTGCTACAGCTTTGCCCAGACCCACGCTGAGTGCCCACACCAGCCCCTCTTGTCCCAGCACTGCTCCCCACCCCCGGGGAGAGGGTGCTGGGGCTGGGAAAGGGGACAGCACACACTTAAAGGGAACAGAGTGGGCTCAGACCCAACCCTCAGCGCTTGTGCTCCAGCAACTGGGGACCAAAACCCACACCCGATAGGGCAGTGTTGGCCACTGAGCAGAGGGGAAGTCCCGTCACAAACCCAGCTCCAGCTCCAGCTCCAGCCCCTCCATCCCCAGTCCCAACCCCTGCTAAGGTGATAGCTTCCAGCACACGTTGAGGAAAGACATGACTTGTGTTCATGTCAAATCCAGCTCTCCCACGAAAATACAAATAACACAATTTAAAAAATGGGCCATACACCACATTAACAAATTGAAGAATAAAAACCATATGATCATCTCTATAGATGCAGAAAAAGCTTTTGATAAAATTCAATATCTGTTTAGGACAAAAACTCTTCAGAAAGTAGGCAGAGAGGGAACATACCTCAACATAATAAAGGCCATATAGGACAAATCCACAGCTAACATCATTCTCAATGGTGAAAAGCTGAAAGCACTTCCTCTAAGATCAGGAATAAGACAAGTATGCCCACTCTCGCAACTTTTATTCAACATAGCTTTGGAAGTTCTAGCCACAGCAGTCAGAGAAGAAAAAGAAATAAAAGGAATTCAAATTGAAAGAGAAGAAGTAAGACTGTCACTGGTTGAAGATGACATGATGCTACACAGAAAATCCTAAAGACCCTACCGGAAAACTACTAGAGCTCATCAATGAATTCGGTAAAGTTGCAGGATACAAAATTAATGCACAGAAATCTACTGCATTTCTATACACTAACAACAAAATATCAGAAAGTGAAATTAAGGAGACAATCCCATTTAACATCACATCAAAGAATAAAATAGCTAGGAATAAACCAACTTAAGGAGGCAAAAGACCTGTACTCCAAAAACTATAAGACACTGATGAAAGAAATTGAAGATGACACAAACAGATAGAAAGATATACCATGTTCTTGCATTGGAAGAATCAATATTGTTAAAATGACCATACTATTCAAGCCAATCTACAGATTCAGTGCAATCCCTTTCAAATTACCAATGGCATATTTCACAGAACTAGGACAAAAAATTTTAAAACTTGTATGGAAACACAAAGACCCTGAATAGCCAAAACAATCTTGAGAAAGAAGAATGGAGCTGAAGGAATCACATTTCCTAACTTCAAACTATATTACAAAGCTACAGTCATCAAAACAGTATGGTACTGACACAAAAACAGAAATATAGATCAATGGAACAGGATAGAAAGCCACAGAAATAAGCCCACGCACTTATGGTCAATTAATCTATGACAAAGGAGGCAAGAATATACAATGGAGAAAAGACAGCCTCTTCAATTAGTGGTGCTGGGAAAACTGGACAGCTACATGTAAAAGAATGAAATCAGAACATTCTCTAACACCATATACAGAAAAGTCATAATGGATTAAAGACCTAAATATAAGACCAGATACTATAAAACTCTTAGAGGAAAACATAGGCAGAACACTTGTTGACATAAATTGCAGCAATATTTTTTGGATCCCTCTCCAAAAAATAAGTAACAGAAATAAAAACAAAAAATAAACAAATGGGACCTGATTAAACTTAAAAGTTTTTGCACAGCAAAGGAAACCATAAACAAAACGAAAAGACAACCTACAGACTGGGAGAAAATATTTGCAAATGATGCAACCAACAAGGGATTTATTTCCAAAATATACAAACAGCTCATACTGCTTAACATCAAAAAAACAAACATCCCAATCAAAAAAATGGGCAGAAGATTGAAATAGACATTTCTCCAAAGAAGACATACAGATCACCAACAGGCACATGAAAAGATGCTTAATATCGCTATTATTAGAGAAATGCAAATCAAAACTCAATGAGTTATCACCTCACACCAGTCAGAATGGCAATCACTAAAAAGTCTACAAATAATAAACGCTGGAGAGGGTGTGGAGAAAAAGGAACCCTCCTATACTGTTGGTGGGAATGTAAATTGATGCAGCCACCATGGAAAAAAGTGTGAAGGTTCCTTAAAAAACTAAAAATATAGCTACCATATGATCCTGCAGTCCCATTTCTGGGCATACACCTGGGGAAAACTCTAATTCAAAAAGATACACATTACTCCAATCCAAACAATTCATTGTTTATTTTTAGCATTAAACAAATGTTCAATAAATAGTTTTAAAAAAGAAAAAGGAAAAAGAACAAAAAGAAAGAATTCAGTTACTCACGATGCTCCTGAGTTCATGATGCAGCTCTTTGCTCCACAATAACAATCTCTCCCATCATCATGATTCATTCCAAGGTTATGACCCAACTCATGAGCAACAATGGATGCAAATGTCTCCACCGTGATTTGTCCAAACTGCCCAAACACAGGAAGGTATTCATTAGGTTTCTGAACAAAAAGGATAAGCTTTTTGTTTCTCAGATTACTTTTTCACAAAAGGAAATCCATCACTACAATATTGATAGCCTACATGATAAAGCAAGCATCCAACATCAGTGTGTAGACATTGTAGTCTAGTAAGAAACTGGTGTGACTTAACATCCTGATGATAGAGATAGACTCTTTAAGCAACAGATCAATTCCTTTAGCACCAACAGATTATTCATGGTGGTTGATGGGAAAACAAATTCATGGTTCTGACTTAATTTTCTCAAATGGAGCCTCTGTTTCCTCATCCATAAAAAGTTAGGCACTAATAAACACACAATAAATATTAGAAAACTTAATCCAGTCTCCAGGGAAAGAACACATCTGCCACTTCCACCATGTCCCTCATAATAGCCAAAATATCGCTGTAAGGACTAGGAGAGGAAGTATAGAGTCACTGAATGCTGGACATTTCTAATGCAGATTCCAAAGATGAACATCAAGAACAAAACGTACCACGTTAATCCCGCCTGCGTGGCTCCTTGAACACACTGTTCCCACAAACGCCATTCCCGCGGTCCCACCAAAACCTTTCTTCCTAAATGAAGAGAACAGGTAAAAGTTATAAAATGTACTTGGGGACGAAAAGGTACACATTGCTCCTATTTCTTTGGGTAATCTTAAACTGATAGGTAGACCCTACAAAAACTGGGAGAAAAATGGCAAAGGTAAATAACATTTAAAAAATCACAATTCAATTAAAGACATCTCTTTTTTATTTTCAGAGTGGAGATTAATATTACAAATTCATTTTTCAGACAAATGAAGATACTTTTATAATATTCCACCGTACGGATTTTTTGTTTGTTTGTTTGTTTGCGGTACGCGGGCCTCTCACTGCTGTGGCCTCTCCCATAGCGGAGCACAGGCTCCGGACACGCAGGCTCAGCGGCCCTGGCTCACGGGCCCAGCCGCTCCGCGGCATGTGGGATCTTCCCGGACCGGGGCACGAACCCACGTCCCCTGCATCGGCAGACGGACTCTCAACCACTGCGCCACCAGGGAAGCCCAGAAGATACATTTTTGATATCAAACCAAGTTGTTTTGTACCTTCTAGATGAAAAACCTTCCTAAAATGCAGTATATTTATTTATTCAAAAACTCTATTGAGATCAGGTAACAAAATGACATATTCACACAGGAGGCTGCAGGCACGGAGCACAGGGAACAGAAGAGTCACGATGGTCTCCGGGTGGCTGCTCAATCATCGCGGACACACCTATATCTAAGGACCTGGTCCCTCTGCCTGGAACTCTCCTCCCCAATATACAGCCCTAACTCACTCCCTCACCTGCTTCAGGTCTTTACACAAAGGTCATCTTCTCATTGAGGCCTTCCCTCGCCAAGTTACCTAAAATTTCAACCTCACTCCCCCAATACTTCTATCTCTACCCTCCCTGCTTTATTTTTCCTCCTTACTACTTATCATTATTTAGCATATTATATACACTTATTTATCTCACTTATGAGGTAAATCTCCTCCACCACAATATGAACTCCATGAGAGCAAGAATTTTTGTCTGTTTTGTTCACTGCTATACCCCAGAGCCTAGGAATACATCTAATACATATCTTTTAAATGAATGAATAAACCCTTCTCTCAGGCATCTGAACAGCCAGGACAAGAGGCCTAGAGATATTGACATAGGGGGATTGCCAAGAAAACATTTTAGCCAGATCACCCTGTAGTGAACCCCACACTCCCCAAGCCCCACTTATGTCCTCACTGCTTCCGAAAGGAATTTTAGTACCCCATTCCTAAACACAAACAACCAGGGATTATCAGACATCTGGGAAACGCCTCTAACATGGCAGATGGAGAGCAAACAGAGGAGACAGCTTGGTAGGTGTGGTTGGGCAAAGCACAGGGAGTGTGCCTGGTGCCTGCTCCTTTTGTGAATGAGAAGGCATGCTCACTGCCAGGGTATGAGGACACTTCCAGGTACAATTTTACTAAAAATTAATAAAAACGTCAGGATCAAGCTTTTGTGGTTATGGGGCCATAAAAATCCATTTAGGCATTCTCAGTGCCTTGCTTTAAATTAACTGGTATGACTAAATAAATAAGTAAATACATAAATAAATAAAATCAAGGGAAATTTCTCCTCAGAAAAAATTTTGAGTTTTAGGTGCCATCAACATTAAGGGAGGCAAAAATTATTAAATAAAACATATTTTGGCAAAAAGTCAGCCCACCAACCAGAAGATTTTTAAGAAGAAAGAAACTTTGTTAGTATTTTTAAGTGAGGGTTTTGTATTAACTCTTGGAATATATTTGTATTAAGTGATTACATAAGCTTAAGTTTTATTATGGTTCCATGAAAATACTATGTAGAAAGAAGAAAATTTCAAAAAATATATCAGAAATATCTCAAAGAGAGTTTAAAAAAATTATTATATCCATGAAATAAGAATTTGACCAGCTCTCTTCTCTTCTCCGCCATCCTATGTACGGTTAAATTTGCTCCTCGCCATGTATTCTCACAAGACTTTCAGGATCAAGCGATTCCTGGCCAAGAAACAAAAGCAGGGAATCGTCCCATTCCCCAGTGGATTCAAATGAAAACTGGTAATAAAATCAGGTACAACTCCAAGAGAAGACATTGGAGAAGAACCAAGCTAGGTCTGTAAGGAACCTCGCATATGAGGTGGCACACATTTTTGCTGGGTCAAGGACACTTGCATCTCACCATATCACTCTGAGAACATCAATACTACCCAAACAGCTGGGTGGGTTTTATTAGGAAAGTGATTTTTCTCTTTGTGTCAGTGTTTCTGCACTAATGCTTTGGATCAGTAGTAAATATGTGCAACCTTTTGTTGGGAAAAAAAAAAAAGAATTTGACCATACAAAAATTTTAAGGGGGACAAATCAGAGCTAAATATTAAACATTAAAAATAAGATAGCTGAAATGAAAAACTCAATAAAAACCTTAGAAGGTAAATTTAAGGAAATATCCAGAAAGCAGAACAAAAAGACAAAGAGAAGGAGACAAAAGCTAATAAAATTAGAGGACAAGCACAGGAAACTCAATAGCTGAGTAAAAGGAATCCCAGAAGGAATGAAGAATAAAAATAAAGAGGATGAAATCATCTATAAAATAATTTGAGAAAAATTCCTAGAACTGCAGTTTCAAGATTGAAATTACCCACTAAGAACACAACACAATGAGTGATAAAAGACCTACACCAAAGCATAGCATCAGGAAAATTTAGAAGCCTGGGAACCAAGAGGAGATCCTACAAGTTTCCAAAGAAAAAAAAAAAGAAAGGCCAAATACAAAAGATCAGGAATCAAAATGAATGAAAGCTTCTCAATAGTAATTCTGGAAGTCAAAAGACAACGGCCATGCCTTCAAAATTCTGAAGGAAAAAATTTTGTGCCTAGAATTTTATACTCAGCAAAATAACCTGAAATTTACAAAACAAACTAGAAAGCACATCTCTGAAAAACTGTTACTTAAGCCCTAGGATAATCAGAGTTCAAATTGAGATAATATTTTTATTAATTGAAGTACAGTTGATTTACAATGTTTTTTTACTTTCTGGTGTACAGGAGATAATTTTTAAATTCTGTTTCAAGACTGTGAAACACATTTTCCAACATGCAAGAGGTCAAAATTTTTTCTTTCAATATATCCTTACACAAGAAGAAACTAGAAAACATGCCAGGGCTTCCCTGGTGATGCAGTGGTTGAGAATCCGCCTGCCGATGCAGGGGACACGGGTTCGTGCCCCGGTCCGGGAAGATCCCACAGGCCGCGGAGCGGCTGGGCCCGTGAGCCATGGCCGCTGAGCCTGTGCGTCCGGAGCCTGTGCTCCGCAACGGGAGAGGCCACAACAGTGAGAGGCCCGCGTACCGCAAAAAAACAAAAAAAGAAAACATGCCACACCAAAATGAGGAAGTAAACCCAAGAAAGAGGAAGAAGGACACAGGATAAAGGTTACAGAGGCTCCAACACAAAAGAGAGGTCTTATTACCATACTGTCACTTGTCCTATAGCAGCAAAAATTTTCCTCATTTAAATGAATGCTCAAAAACCTTAACAGAATATGATTCTAATAAAAGAAAAAAAGCAAAAATTATTATTCTGACCATGCCATTAATAGTACCTTTAAAAAAAAATCACTTACAGAACTAGCTGTGCACTGTCATGTCTCCGACGTGTTATAAGAAACTTTTCTCGCCACTGTACAAAGTTCCCCAACACATCACCCGCACCTCCGATTATGTTGATCAGATTTCCATTTGTCCAAATCTCCAGCCCAACTAGCACAATTCGAATATTTAACATGATGTACATCTGGAAAGAAAACAAATAAAAATATATAAAATTTATTAAAGAATATGAGAATAATTCCTGGTTATATATCTGAAAAAAGCAAAAACACTAATTCGAAAAGATATGTTCACCCCAATGTTCACAGCAGCATCATTTACAATAGCCAGGATATGGAAGCAATCTAAGTGTTCATCAAGAGATGAATGGGTAAAGAAGGTGAGGTATATATATACACATACATACAATGGAATATTATTCAACCATAAAAAGAATGAAATTTTTGCCATTTGCAGCAGCATGCATGGACTTGGACAGTATTATGCTAAGTGAAATAAGTCAGAAAGAGAAAGACAAATACAGTACGGTATCACTTATATGTGGAATCGAAAAACATACAACAAACTAGTGAATATAACAAAAAAGAAACAGACTCACAGATATAGAGAACAAACTAGTGGTTACCAGTGGGGAGAAGGAAGGGAGGGGGCAATACAGGGATAGGGGATTAAGAGGTACAAACTATTATATATAAAATAAGTTACAAGGATATATTGTACAACACAAGGAATAGTAGCCAATATTTTATAATAACTATAAATGGAGTATAACTTTAAAAATTGTGAATCAGCATACTGCACACCTGTAACGTATATAATATTGTACATCAACTATGCTTCAATAAAAAATAATACAATAAAATAAAGAATATGAGAATATCTTTTAAGTAACATAACTACTTAAATTAAAAACAGGACTCCTCCCCTCCAAAAAAAATTCCCTTCAATATAATGAGACTCTAACTTCTCAAGGGTCTCAGTTTCCTCATCCATAAAAAAAAAGTAAAGATTCAAAATCCTTTTTATCTTCCATTCCAAAATCTGACAAACTCTAGATATTTAAAGTTTTGGGTATTCTGATTCCAAAACTTTCCCTAAACTAATGCAAGCCTATTTATAGTCCATATTTAGCTCACTTAATGTAAATATTCATATATTTCACTACAGAAATATCAATGAGGTTGATTACAAGGTGCTACCCCAGGACCCTGCAGGAGGTGTAATGTAATACATAGTGAACTATATGTTATAAATGTATGCGAGGTGAACTATATTACCTATCTAAACTCTTATCTAAAATTCTAATGACATGCACCCCAAAGGTTTCAGATAAAGGATTATGGAATTCATATCTATTTCACAGAGATACTGTGAGGAATAAATGAGTTAATAAATGTAAGGCAATTGACTCAGTTTCTAGAATGTTATAAATATCTAATAGAATGCTATCATTATCATCATCATCATTATTATGCTTGGTATTCGTATTAGGGGAACAACTTAGAGATGAAATTATCTTATAAGAACATGTAGCTAATTCTCCAATATCTCCCACTGGATGAATAAACTCCAAAATCTCAAACCAAATCCCTCCTTCCCTCTCTCTCTCACATAGACACACACACACACACACACACACACACACACACACACACACACACACAGTGTCATAGTTTCAGAGGAGGCAGCCTTATTTAAAATAAGATTCTCTCAGTAAAAATTCAAAGATCTTTTTATAAATACCAAAGTACCTTAGCTATCTGCTATGAAATAAAAGTCCTATTTTATGGCAAGATGAGAAAAATTTAAACAAATACATTTTTCTCTGCCCTTTGGCCTCCTCTCTCCCCGCACTGTGCATTGTGTATCTGCATTAGGCATCGACCAAACCTCCCCCATCGGCAGAAATACCTGCTCCACCATAAAGAGCAGCATTCTCCTAGCATCAATAAGACAACTCCTTAAAAGATAACATTCCTTCTTGACCTGTTAGGGGCCACAGTGATAATTAAGTCTGGATTATGTAAACTGTCAATAATACCTCATTGAATGTACAGCTCTCTGTCTCAAAAAACTTATATAACTGTACCTTGACTTCTAACGAGGGGAACAGTTCTCAGAGCTTTCTGAGATGCGCTTCCTGGGTTATAATCCTCAAATTTGGCTCATTAAAATTTTCCATTTCTTTCTTAGATCAGCTGATGAATTTTTCATTGACACTACTCTAAAGATAAAGTAGATGCTAATTCGAAATCTCTTGCTTGTCTCAGAGTCTCTCTCTCTACAATTATACTTTACTTTTAAACATAAAAATGTTACAAAACAAATTAGAGAGCAGACCCCTGAAAGACTGAGTTGCTTATTTAGGCTCTAGAATAATCAGAGCTCAAAATGAGACAATTTAACAATTCTATTTGGAGACTGTGAGAGGAGAGGACAGAATAATCCCTGCTGATAGAAAATACAACTCACGCTATCCAAGTAGTTTGCTAAAAGAATCATCTCTTCTCGCACTGCAGTCTGGTTTCTTCCCATCATGTCATACTGAAAAGCAAAGAAGGGAAATCATTATCACCAAAGCAATTTAAGAATAAAATTTCTATAATCTCCTACAATGAAGATAAGAATCCAAATATCTCCTCTGAACCGAAAACTGAGGCACTTAGACATTCTCCTGCATTTCAAACTAATAAGTCTAAAGGATACATTTTAGTGAGAAATAGGAATAAAAGAAAATGAGGTACGTGGGTGAAATGAATAATAATGAAAAAGCGGGCTTCCCTGGTGGCACAGTGGTTGAGAGTCCGCCTGCCGATGCAGGGGACATGGGTTCGTGCCCCGGTCTGGGAAGATCCCACATGCCGCGGAGCGGCTGGGCCCGTGAGCCATGGACGCTGAGCCTGCGCGTCCGGAGCCTGTGCTCCGCAACGGGAGAGGACACAACAGTGAGAGGCCCGCGTACCACAAAAAAAAAAAAAAAGAAAAAGCACTGAAACCTTAATTTTCTCCAAAGCAGTACAACTTTAAAATGAGCTTTGTACTTAACAGTCTTTAATTCATTTTAATGCAAAAATATTTTCAAGCATTTCACAAAGGTAGAGTTTAAAACAATCAAAATGCATAGATAAAGGAAAGAAAGACAATCTGAAAGACTTCCTGATCCTTTCACCTCTTAGGTTAACGACATTACCAATAACCAATTTCTAAACTCTGGGCTAAATTAATTATCAGAGATTAACCAACGTTCACTAGTGAAAACATTATATGTAGATAGAAATATAGAAATATATAAAAGTTTAACCATATTAAGCCAAACAGTTGATTATGACTGATTCACTTCTTTGAGATCTAGCTAAATCCAAATGCCTATTTTAATATTATTTTAATATAACCAATTTAATAACTAATTAAAAGAACATTTTTAAAAGAATATGTGGTTTTGCTCTATGATAAGGGCATTAATACCAGAATATATCAGATTTTATTAATTAGACATTTTATCATGATTCTCCTAAACAAGAAAAAAAAATTTTATAATACATTTGACAAGGTTTGACTAAAATGGAACCATTTTTATTTTGAACCATTTTCTACCTATGTGGAGAGAGTAATAAAGAAAAACTTTTCAAATCTCTATTTTTGTCACTTGTCCACAACATTCTACAGGAACATTTTACACATTATCTGGGACAAAGTTCATGCTTGTTCATACTCCTTTATGCTTCTTCCTTCTACACTTGAGGATAATGAACCTATAATGAACAAATCTGAATATATTTCTATCTCTTAAAAATATGGCTTTTTTTTTCCAGTCTACATACAATAAGGGATTATTTTTTTTTAAAAAACATAAAAATCCTCAAAACTGTCTCTGCAGGTTACAAGAAAGGACTTGTCAATCGTGTTAAGTTTCTGCAAACAGCTTATTCGCACAAACAACAAAGTTGGCAGTACAAGTCAGACAAAACATTTCAAATAATCTATAGGTTAAATTATATAGCAGCTATATCTAAAATTGATAATGCTGTAAATGCTAAAATAGATACATAACTTTTTTTAGTTGAGTAAAGCACAATTCTTAAGTATGAATAAGGAAAATGCCCTGGTGTTATCCTGTACAATGAAATAAATAGTAAATGCTAAGCTGACCTATTCTCCTCTGCTCCCTTCTAAAGCATGCCAGAACATGGAAGTTTTCTAACTCTTAAATAGAATAGATAGATAGATAGGTATCTCTTAGAGATATCTTTCTCTTAGATAGATAGTTTTCTATCTCTTAAATAGGTCAGCTGAAATTCTAGAAAGAAAAGCAATTTTTTTAGGCAACAAAGCAATATCTGATTAACTGGGTTTATCACCACAGTCCTTTAAATGTCTCTGAAAAAGTCTCAAGAGCTTAACTGAGAGGCAGAACAGTTTCACTTAAGAAATTTAGCATATGCAAATCACCCAAAAGAACAGGGGGAAGAAAATCACCAGTAAAAAATAAAGGTAGAGGTAGTCTCATTTGCTACATTCAGTTCTGGAGGCATTAGGAATATCATGTATGAATATCAAGAAAAAAAGTCATTTTAGTTTTAAAATTACATTTAACAAAAATCAATACAAATACGTTATATTTAATATTTCCTTCATGGGATGCTCACTTCTCATCTGCTTTTCATGAAAAAGAAGAAAAACTGTCACCAATCCTACCCTTTCCTTGTCTACGACAATGAACAGCTCCACATAGCGGGTCTGTGGCAGGACAGCTCTTCTTCTCTGTCAAACACACAAACATCATAAAGGCAAAAAAAAAAAAAAAAAAATGGTATAAGGCTACATGTTTTTCATACATAATGATCTTACCCTAACCTCTAGTCACTTATTTCATGTCTGCTAAGAACTTCATAAAACAATTTTAACACATCCTAGATCAATAAAGCCAAAAAAACACGTTTTTTTAAAAAAGTGATATCTGCCATCTGTACTGATATGAGAAAAATTCTATCTAAAGATAATATGAGTTATTCAAGTTTCCAAAGCAGAATAACTGATCTTCCAATATCTAAACTACACACACACACACACACACACACACACACACACACACACACACAACACACAGAGTTTAATAGGAAACTCCATCACTTCGTTGGGAGTAGAAGAAAGAATATCTGCCAATAACCCAGAGCAGAAGGAAGGATGAGGTTGTCATTTTATTTTGTTGCTGTTGTTGTCCTTTATTTATTTATTTTTCCTTCCAGTTTCATTGAGATACAATTGACACTGACATACAAGGTTGCCACTTTAAAAAAAAATTAGTTTTGTGATTTTACAGAAATTTATATAAAGTATAGAATGAGCTAAAATTTAATGTTTTCCATTGATTAAAAAGGACGGTACAAAAGTCAAAAGAATGAATGGCAGGATAGGCAATGAAAATAATGCCATAAACTAGTATGAGTTAATTAAATTACACCAGAAGAAGAGGCACAAGCCTCTTCTAACACAGCGACATCATCTCATTACGTAGAAAGCTGCCTTCTCTGCAACTGAGGTTCCTCTGGTCCTAGAAACAGTTCAGGTTAAGAGACTCCTGTCAAGACTAAGCCAAGGAATCCTCAAGAAATCTCAAAACAGGGATACCACGAGTGTCCCTGGAAAAAATCTGAGATCATTAAAGTCCTAAAACTCAATCTCTCTCTTTCCCTCTCTCTCTCTTTCTCACTTTAGAGCTCCAGAATGACCACTCCAGTCTGTGTAAAGCATATCCACATCAAAAAGCCCACGGCTGTACTTCCCTGGTGGCGCAGTGGTTAAGAATCTTCCTGCCAATGCAGGAGACACAGGTTCAAGCCCTGGTCCGGGAAGATCCCACATGCCGCGGAGCAACTAAGGCCCTGCGCCACAACTACTGAGCCTGCGCTCTAGAGCCCGCGTGTCACAACTACTGAAGCCCACGCACCTAGAGCCCATGCTCCGCAACAAGAGAAGCCACCGCAATGAGAAGCCCGCGCACCGCAACGAAGAGTAGCCCCGGCTCGCCGCAACTAGAGAAAGCCTGCGCGCAGCAATGAAGACCCAATGCAGCCAAAAGTAAATAAATAAATTAATATTTTTTTAAAAGCCCACTGCTCTCTCAAAGTCACTGTAATGGGCTATTATTAGGTAGCAATGACAAAAAGAAATACAGTCACTGTTTCAGACTTAAGCCCTAGTTTCCAAAACACAGAAGCCTGATTGTACTCATCTTGCTGGAAGGAACTGCGTATTGCTTGTCTTTTTATCCCCTTAGTACCCATCACAATGTCTGGCACACAGTTGGCAAAAACACAGTAATAACAGGTATTGGTTTAAGGCACAAACACATCATTTTTTTTAAACTTGAGTCTCAGCCGTGAAGAAATACATTATGTCCTTACTCGAAGTAGCTGAGTGACGCTAGGAGGCTCTTCCTCTTCATCCTTTGTGGTTTCTTCCTCTGTATCCTTGTTGGAAACCCCACATTTCACAGGCTCTTTGTGGACATCATCCATTCGATAAAAGATGTGCTCAAAATGAGAGCTGTTTTGCAGGGGTTCAATCCCATAACTCACATTCTCTATATGCAGCAAGCCTCTAAGTGTTGTATTACACATACACAATTTTTTAGAATGAAAAAAAAAAAAACACAGGAAAAGGAATTAAGAAACCTGAATAAAAGTCCTACTTCTTAACATATGTAAGAAGGGGTAGAATGGTATAGAGAAAAACAGAGAGGCTTTAGAGGCAGGCAGACCTAAACTTAAAGCACAAGATGACTACTCACTAGCATGACTGCCTGAAAGTTACCTTAACCTCTCTGAGGGTCTGCAGTATAAGGAAAGGCAATTCAGAACAGTGGCTAAAAGTGTGAAGTCTGGAGCCAGAGGACCAGAGTTTGAATCCCAAATGTTTCCTACTAGCCTTAGTTTACATTCTCCCTAGAGTTGTTCTGAAAACTAAATTATTAAATACACGCAAAATACTCAGAACGTTGCCTGGCACACAGTAACTGTTCTACAAGTATCATTACTTAAATGGAAATAGTAGTCATAGCCATCTTACATCGTTGGTTTGAGAATTTAAAGTAATATTTCTTAGTTCAATCAATCATGCAAACAATCAACCAGCCCAGTGTCATACTGCCTGGCCCTTAATAAATTTAATTTTAATATTATTATCACTTCACTTGATACATGATATGATTTCTCTGAACCTCAGCTTGCTCACCTAAATATGGAAATAATCAGCCCCTTTTCACAGTCATTATGTACCTTAGATGAAAGAATATAGGTGAAAATTTTATAAACCTAAAGGGTGACAGAAATTTAAAGTATGTGTTATTTTAAATAGCAAAGTTTATTAAGTGGACTCAAAAAAATGAAATTTTTTCTTTAGTTATTAAAATTCATCAACTGCAAGACTGTCCTAAATAAACATGCTGAAAATGACATCTGAAACACAGCTATAAAGACCTTCAGCAACATCAAAGTAAAATCTAAATTTAAGTCCCCTGAAATGACTTGATCTGGAGACAGAGACAGGTAAAGGGGAAAGAAATTAGGGAATGAAAAAAAAACAAAAAATTGATAAAGAAAATTCCTTACCTGAGTCCAAAACAGTTGCTAAGAGCAATGGATGAATTATAAACGCCCTCCACGTATCCCCGATAATGACAGTGATTCTAAATGATAAAAACTGTATTATCTTCAAATACTGTTACATTGCTGAAAATCATCATAGAAACCGCAGGACTGACAAAATTATTTAAGGTCCATAAACTAAAAATTTTTATTATTGGCATCCCATAATTATCACATGGCATTCTTTGTACTATCTTCAGACTGTCTACTATCACCCTACAGCTACACAAATGTTTAGGCAGAATTCCAGAGGACACTAAGTACAAACAACTCTACTCCTATAACCTTTAAACCTAGAAGCAGAACAAGGAAGCATAACGTCATGTTTAACATTTTTAATCACAGGCAAGAAGATGCCACAGCAGCCAAATGAAACCCAATACAGAAGACCTTGTGACAGGCTAGTGACACCAAGGGGGAAAAAATTCAGTACACGGCAAAAACAGTGACTTTGATCCGATGATTTTCATTTCTTCATATAAGCATACTGATTATACTATTATTATTATTATTATTAGTTATACATTTAACCATCTTTAAAAATTAAAGAGACTTTATCCTTAATCTTGAGCAAGAAATTGACCAGTGGAAATACAAGCATATCACTTACTAATATCAGATTTTTTTAGTACACAATGAGATTTTTTCATCTTTAAAACAATTGTAAAGCACTTAAAAAAAAAAGCCAAGGGGAGTGGGAGGAGGAGGAGGAGGACCAGCCCTGCCAGACCTTACGACATATCATCGGGCCTTAATAACAGTAGGGTCCTGGTGGTGCGTTAACTGAGAGACCAACTAGTGGGGCAGAATACAAAGTCTCAAAATAGACTGAAATACATGTGGAACCTTATATGATAAAAATGGCATCTCAAATCACTGAGGCAAAGATGCACTTTTTAACAAGTGGAGCTCAGCCAAGTGGTTAGACATTCAAAAAAGGATAAAAGTAGATCCATACCTCACACCATACATAAGAATTAAAGCTCCAAATGGATCAAGAATCCAAACATTTAAAAAAATGAACCCATGCAAGAACTAAAAGAAAACATGGGTGAATTCCTCTTTAAGCTGGTGTAGAGAAAGACTTTCTATCCTCAAAATCTAGAGTCAACAGAAGAAAAGACTGATAATTTTCACTGTATTAAAAAAAATTTTTTTTAACCTCCACATTAAAAGAAACACCAAAAAAACAAAGTCAAAAGACAACTCAGAGACTGGTGAGAAGTATCTGTAACTTTTATCATAGATAAAACTACACTATATTATATATAATACAAAGAACTCTGAAACATTAAAGGGGAAAGATTAAACCTAATAGAAGATGGAGCAAAAGAGTTGAACAGACAATTCACAAAAGAAGATATAAAAATGCCCTTATATAAATGAAAAGATTTTCAATTTCACTAATGATACAGTAAGAACCTATGAGTCTATGCTGATATAAACAAATAAGAAGGAAAAACACTTCCTTACAGTAGAAACCACCAGTGAATACAGAAGCACTGATGAAATTAGGAAATCACCATTTTGACAACCATCACAACAACTGATTCAGGCAAATACTAAATACTAAAACTAGTGGGTAAAAATTTGAGAAGCATTGGGATAGTTACTAAGCCTCAAAGTATCCAACCAAAAAAGGCAAAACACAGTAACTTTACAGAGAAGAAACCTAGCAGACAACTCCTTAATCATCAATGTTAACACTGTCAGTGATAAACTAATTGCAGCACATGCTCACGATATGATACAGAGAATGGCTCAGTGTCCCTTCAGGGTGGATTCCTGCCAAAAGTGCATAACCTGAATCCAATCATGAGTAAACATCACACAAACCCAAATTGCGGGACGTTCTACAAAAAGTCAGCCTGTACTTTTCAAAAATGCCAATGTTGTGAAATACAAGGGAAGACTACGGATTTCCGGATTAAAGGAAACGGGAGACCGCTGAGCACAACACGTGAACTTGGATATCCTTTCACTATAAAGTACATTAGTAGGATAATGGACCAAAACAAATACCAATAAGGTATGTAACTGAATAACAGTATTGCTTCAATGTTAACTTCCTACTTTTGAGAACTATACTATGGTGACATAAAAGAAATTCCTGGTTTTAGGAAACTTACACTGAAGTATTTAAGGGTAAAGGGACACGAGGTGTACAACATACTCTTCAGGAAAAAAAAAAAAGAGAGAGAAGAAGGGATAAAGTACATGTGATAAATGCTAACATTTGGAGAATCTAGGTGAAGGGTATGCACGAATGTTTTCTATTATTCCTGCAACTTTTCCTATAAGTCTAAAACTGTGAACATTTTTTTAAAAATTAAACAATTATGCACTAAACAACACAGGTGAAATTTCAACATGTTACAACGTTTTCCAGTGTGAGGCTATTTACAACCACTGTTTTCTTTCTAGTGCTTTGTAGTTAAAGTCTAGCTTTGATATTGTCTTCTTCTCACTAGAGGAAAAGAAACACCTCTTCTATTACAGATGAGGTAGCACTTATGAGATAGTAATACAGTAACTCACAGCGCTCAAAAATTAAATGCTTCTCGCTTCCCCTATAATAGAAGCTCTCATTTGACATGACTGAAATCCAGCACTTGATCACTCAATCTACCAACTTGATGGTATTTCTTTAATAACTTGGTTTTATTACATCTTTCCAAAGGCTACAATTTAGTTTTTTAAAAAAACAACAAATCCTATTTCGCAAGTTTACAAAACATCCAATTGAATCGCATGATTAGAGTAAAGGTATAAATGGCATAAACAGTTTTGGAAACACAAAAACTGTAAGCAAAAAACTCAACTACTGAGAAGTATCTGAGAAGAGCCTACCAGCCACAAGAGCCAGAGAGCTTGGGGCAGTCAACAAATTTTTCAGAGGAAAGCAGGAGCATTAATTAACTGAGGGAGTTAGTTGAGAGACTTTCTAATGCATTTGCAAGGCACCCCAAAGTTCAAAGACTAATACTAATTTGGAGTTTTATTTCATACAGCAACTCATATCAAGTGGTTATTAAAACTGTGTTTCTTTGTGAAAAATGGCCTTGTGAAAGATGCTGATGATGAAAGCCACATAAGAGCTTTACAAATTAATTTAAATAACAGAATCACAAGGGAAAGCATTTACATTTTCTCAGTGTAACTTAACTGCATTTTATGAAAAAAAGTATATTCCATGATGATATGTGACAATGTTGCCACACACACAAAAATCCCAGTACCAAAGTTTTAATTACTATCTCAAATCTATAGTCACACTTTTATCTATTTGAATAATATTCAATAACCAATAAGTGAAAGGCTCCATCTGTCTTAGTTTATATTTTTCAAACACCCAGGAAAACATAATCAAATTGTAATACTTTACGATAACAGTTGAATAAATTTCTATAAAACTGAAATCTATTTTTAGCAGTTTTAAGCATATAAACTTTCAATAATAGTAAAAAATAATATTTATTGAGTTCACAGTTGTTGGACTGACTGTTTTAAGTAGTATCTTACAAGTATTAACTCATTTAAGCTTCCCAATAACTCCATGAAGTTATAATTATTATTCCCATTTTAAGGTGAGGATTCTAAGGCACAAACAGGTTAAAGAAACTTGACCAGCAAATAAATAATAGAGCCAGGAATCAAGTCCAAGCAGTGTGTGTTACCAAAATCCAGGCCAAGAAACCGCTCCAAGAGAACAAATGCCTTTTTAAAATCACTGCTTTTGTTGAGTGGCATAAATTATGTGGTCTTTGGTCTCATGCTATAGTACTCTTCGGATGGATGATTGGATGGATGGATGAACGGCTGAATGGATTATCTGTGTTCTGGTTTATGCTATCACATACATTTAAACTCCTCTACTATTTTGCTATTAAACAATAGCCAAACAATAAAACCAAACAAAACAAATAAAATAAAACAATGGACAAACAGAACACTGAGATAAAGGAGTCAGAAAACAGGCCAGCAGAGGATGGATCTAAGTCAGCACTGCCTTTTTTTTTTAAGTACTAATAATTAATCTAAAGTAAAGGGTTTCATAATTCAAAAAGAGTCATGTACCACAATGCTCACTGCAGCTCTATTTACAATAGCCAGCACATGGAAGCAACCCGTGTCCATTGACAGATGAATGGATAAAGAAGATGTAGCACTTATAGACAATGCAATATTACTCAGCCAGAAAAAGAAACGAAATTGAGTTATTTGTAGTGAGGTGGATGGACCTAGAGTCTGTCATACAGAGTGAAGTAAGTCGTCTCAACCTCGACTTTCTTACACATACACACTACCCAATGTAAAATAGATAGCTAGTGGGAAGCAGCCGCATAGCACAGGGAGATCAGCTCGGTGCTTTGTGACCACCTAGAGGGGTGGGATAGGGAGGGTGGGAGGGAGACGCAAGAGGGAGGAGATATGGGGATATATGTATATGTATAGCTGATTTACTTTGTTATACAGCAGAAACTAACACAACATTGTAAAGCAATTATACTCCAATAAAGATGTTAAAAATAAATAAATAAAATAAAATAAAGGTTTTGCCTTCTATTTATTTGAAGAGAGCTGCAAAAGTGCAAAACTAACATAAACAATTCCACCTAGCAAAACATAACAAAGCTCAGGGGAAAAATAATACATGTTCAATGGTAACAAAGATTTCTCATGAAAACTATAGCAAAAAAATAATAATATATAATACCTAACTGCCAAAAGGGACTTTTAAGACACTCTTCCCAACTAAAATTAGAAATATTTATGCTCTAATTAAATAACACATAAAGCAAGGTTGACATCTGCCAATTATTTCAAGTATTCCTGGCCAGTTCTGTCCTCAGGAAAACTCTGTTCTCTGATGCAAAAAGGACCACACTTCTTACAAAAAGAATTGTTTTCAGCAAAAAATCAGAACATATAATAGGAAACAAGTGTTTGTTCTTTACTAAGCACTAATGGCAAGTCAAACGGTTTAATAAGGAAGTAAGATGTACTGTAAGAGGTATCCATTTTCAGCAAAATAAATAAAATAAAAAATAAAAAAATAAATCAAACTTTTCCCCTTCATAATCAGTAGGATTATCATTAAATAGAAGATTATTTTCCTGGTCTTTTAAAAATCACTTGACCATGGAGAACCAGAAGAGCTGTAAGGTAAATACAGTTTAATTTATGTCAATGCACTCACACTCCCACCCCAGGACAATGCCATACATAATAATATCAAAAGAGGCCCCTGGCGAAGCACAAGGTAACAGTCCTGAGTACCTGAAGAGAATGCGCACTTTAAAATTATAATTGTTTTAAATTCTGCTATAGGGTCAGGAGGAAATATATTACCTGTATATCAGGGTAGTCAGAGATCAGAGCCCCTTCCTTGTTGTAGGTATAAACTACAAAATCTTTGGGTAAAAGGTCCCTGCAAGAGGAATAAAACACACCATTTAAAATTATTTTATCTATTTGCAACTAAGGACACAACTTATAAGGCATTATTCCCAGAAGAGATGAGCAGAAATAAAAACTTTCACCTGATAAATTGTTATTCAAAGAAGGAGCTACCATAAAACTAAAAGCTCATGAAGGGACTTGCATCCGAAATCATGTGTTGTTCTCACGGTCATAAAATGCTGGTTGCATAAAATGTAACATCCTTAAAGTTTTCTGATACATCTCATAGGAAAGGTATAAATTAGGTTATATAGTACATCATATTTCTAGAAGAAAATAAATGATTTTACCCTCTTTTAAATGTCCTATATAAAGAAGCAGCACTCCTTTCCTTGACCTCCTAAGCACGGGGGCAAAATCTGTGTCAGCTCTTGGAGGAAACAATCATTGCTGATTCCTGAAGCTTCCTTCCATGTCAAGGTAGACTGATAGTGGAAACCACACGTGCAAAATAGGGTTAGCTTTGTCAACGAAAAGATATCCAATGATGCTTGTTGAAGATGGTAAAGCAGACTTTATTATTGACATAAGTATAGGGACCACTGCAAAGGGATTTTACAGGGCGGTGGGGAGAAAGACCAGGCTCAACTCCAAATACAGCATGGGGAAGTGGGAATTTATAACCAAGGAGCATGGTGAGGGTCAGTGGATGGAAAATTACTAAGAGGAAACAACAGGGGTGAGGGGCATTCTGGCTAAACCAACCTAACAGATTCTTGCTGAGGACAGGCCAGGGTGATCAGACATCACTGGGCGGGGAAGGGGAGTGGAAGATAAAGAACCTGATCAGACATCCAGAGTGATCATATATGGGGGGAGGGGGAAGTTCTTGCTAAAACTAGATTTTACAACAAACTACGCTGATGGACCTAGGAGAAGGTTCAGGAACCTGACTAAAGTTTGGTCAAGCCAAGAATCTTTGTCAGTCTCCCTTCTTGTTCAAGGAAAGAAAAGACATTCTTCTTTCCTCTGAATAATACAAGTCCATTTCCTCATTCAGTTGTCTTTTGTTCATTACAGACCAGCTGAATCATCTATTGGAACCTGATAGTAGAGGATATTTGCTGGGTGGTGCTAGCAGTCAGGCATTTAATGAGGGGAGTTGCTATGAAAAATAAAAGAAAAACAAAGATTAACAGTTAGAAACCCAGTTTCTGAGTCCAGGAGGAAGCCATCAAGATTTTTTAGACTTGAGCTTGGAGCATCTGCAGGTGTTAGACTGAGGTTGGCACTGGCCACCTCACACATTTTCCTAGTTTGCAGTTTCAATGTCACTGGTGATAGCATCAGGTATTCTGATGAATTTCCTGAGAGGTCCACACAGCAGGAGGCATGAAGCTTGCCCATACATGATCTATTGTAATCATTTTTTTTTTGAAGTTTCTATCAAGTCTTCCAGCTGCAGCTTACAGAGTTTCAGGAAAAGGGCAGTTTTAGTTGTCAATGATTCCAAGTCAGAAAGGACAAAAATTGGAAATGTGAACTTAGAAAGTTGTAGCCAGATACTGGAGGAAACTAGAAGAATTCAGGATTTGGTAAAGCTGGCAAAATGTGCAAGATGAAAGCTGCAACAGTTCACTATAGTTTTCCATTGAAACAATCAAAAAAGCACATTCTCTCTACAGTTACCCCCATTTCTGTGAAAGATAAAGTAAGACTAATTTGTTTGCAAGGAAGTTTGGTCTCATTAAACTTGGCCTGGTTATTTACATAAGTACAGCAAAAATAGTGATTGACCACATAGTACCTTGTTTGAGTTTGCTTTGCTGGAGCATTGCCTCTCAAGGCTAAGAAGCCAAGTCAAGAACTTGCCACCAGATCTGACTGCAATACCTATAGATTTGGGTGAATTCCTCTCTTCTGAAGGTTCCCCAAATATCCTGAGGTTCCTGGGCCTGCCAGAAGTGACCTTCCTTACTCACCTGTAAGGCAGGAAACCCTGTAAGCCAGGAACAGAATGGATCTTCCAAGGGGAGCTGTATAAACACTGCCTTCTTAAAGTCAACCTTAGTTCCTTAGAGCTATCTGGTCATATCTGATTCAGTACACATCATTCCCAAATATGACATTACAATCAAAGTCTTGGTAATATAAGCAAGGTTTCCAATTGCTGTGTGTTAAAAGGAGGATAGATTTTGACTGAACTTATGCAAGTAACTATACTGCCGTGAATATAAGATGCGTTAACACATCAAATAAACCTGATTAGTTCAACATCTCTCTTTTCATAAGGAGATAAATCCTTTGAGATTTTCCAAGGGCCATTTTGGAAATATCAAAGTTAGTTTGGGGTCAAAGAGAACTCCACTTAGAATTTGATTTGGGGAAATTGTCAAAAATGCCAAAAGGTTTGAACACTTGACTAAATTGGATCACAGGTGTCACTGTGAAACAACACTTAACTGTCCATTTAACCAAAGTCACAATTAAAAGATTTCAAAGGCAAATACAGAAAGTTACACAGTTATTAAAAAAAACAAAAAACAAAAAACTCTTAGCTTTCTTAATGTTGAGAAGATCTGGTTTTCTTAAATAATCAAAGACCTGATAAACACATGACACACAGGAAATTATCTTAAAACACAAAATCTTATCTTCCCAAGCTGATTACTTAACTGTAAAGAAAAACAACCTTTTTTACCATTTCCTATTAAGAGGAAACCAATAATCTAAGAAAACCTTGTGTTTTAACAGAGAAAGAAAACCAAATTCTGGTTTTGTATCAGTGTACTATTAATACTAAGGCAAATTAAACAAACAAACCAAACAACCTTACAAATAAATCCATCCAATAGTAGCCAGTTTTGACCACACAAGGAAAGATTCCTTTTCCAAGGTCCCTTTTCCACAAACTTTCTTTAGAAATTTTCTTACATCACTCAGTTTTTGTCCTACATTTTTCTTCTTTCTCATTCTGGAACAACCATTCATTCTACTTTGGGACAAAATTATTCTCTCTTACCCTTAGCAAAACATATCTTTCATACCCTTCCTTATCAAAAATACACCTTATATTTTCCTTGCATACAGTTTGTTTTCTTTACCCTTATTATTCCTAGTAGTTTCATTTATTTATATTGATTAGATTTCTTAATCATTAGTAATTCTAATTTTCAGTAAAAACTAGGAAGCAGGCAATCGCAAACTGTCTGCTACATACTATCATTCTGTAATAGTGAATACATTATTTCATAATTTCTAGATATGTGTCTTTTTCACAGTACAATTCTTCATGCTTACTAACAGACCTAAATATATTTAGCTTCTCTATACCATAGGAAAACAAGATGCCAAAAGTAAATAAAATTAAATTTCTCTTCAGCAATTAATATTTCAATATTTTATCTTATTTGGAAATTATGTAGTTAATGATTACCCATCTTTGACTTAACTTCATATAGCTTTAAGGTTTCAAGTTATGAACAAAATTTTTGAAACTATTTTTCAGGAGGCATAAAATATAATTACCATTGAAAAGTTCATTTATAAACTTTTATTCCACTTACATCTATTTAATTTACTTGTTCTGAACAATTATACTTGAATTACTCATGAAAATTTCATGAGCCATTAATTAAACAAAGCTAGTCATCCATCATCTTAAGTTGTTTTTCTTGTTGACAAGTCACACAAGCATCAAAAAATAAAAATCACAAAAGCGAAGAACAAAAAATTATATATTTATGGTTCTTGCCTCTTTATTTTAACTGCCATGCTTGACATCAAGCAATTCCTTTTTATTATACATTTTGTTCTAAGGGTTGATTTATAATTTGTAATCTTAAATATCTGGTAGAGATAACATAAGCTTGTCTGAATAGTAAACATAGGTGGAAAAAATTGCATATCTGCATTACATATTTAAAGCCGACAACCCTGAAGTTGTCAGTTTATCAACAACTGTATCAACAATATAAGAACTAGCAAAAAGATTATTCAAGATCATGTGAACTTAAAAAAAACTTGGGGGGCTTCCCTGGTGGCGCAGTGGTTGGGAGTCCGCCTGCCGATGCAGGGGAGGCGGGTTCGTGCCCCGGTCTGGGAAGATCCCACCTGCCGCGGAGCGGCTGGGCCCGTGAGCCATGGCCGCTGAGCCTGCGCGTCCGGAGCCTGTACTCCACAACGGGAGAGGCCAAAAAAACTCGGGTTAGTTTCTGTATTCCTGAGAGTTTTAAGAAAATAATTTATCTAAGTGCTCATTTATCTCCAAACCAATTTGAATAGAACTCTTTAAGGGATTTTATAAATTAATGTGATAATACCATCCGGAGGTAGGAAACTATCACACACCTATAACATACATATATATAGAAATACATAATCATACAGACGCAAATAGAGAACTTAGCGTTTTCATTTTAAAATTTTAGCCGTGAGTCAGTAAAACAGCAATACAATCTCATTTGTTTATCTCCACTTCATATTTTCATCTGAACTGTCTCTGGCAAATAAAACAAGTTAAGGTCACCTGCCTACCAATACTTCTGGAGGAGACTTTTAAGATTTTCTTTTGCCATGATATGTAATCTTCCTTTGCTGTGGTCTAAATTTTAGGCAACAGACTGAAGAGACATCTAACTGCTGTCTGGATGTTTCCAAAGCCCATGTGAGTGGACGAATCATTCAGTTCTATTTCCAAATAGCCTTTTGTTCTTCTTTTCAGACTCAAGTAGTTGCTTTCAAGGCTATCTGAGTTTCTTGAGAGTCCCCGATGGATGGCAAGGGACCAAAAATGGAAGTGACCATGGGGAGCTAAGGGGCTGCAGTGGGAGGGGAAAGTCTGATGGGTGTGGACAGAGGAATGGAGGATGTGGCGGTTTGAAGTGGGACACATCAAAGGATCCAAGGGAACTGGGGGGCAGATTGATGGTGCTAAGAGGAGGACGAAGGAGCGGATGCAACAGGGAAGGAGCAGTATTAGAGCAGTCAATCTGGGGAGATCTCAAGTTTCCAAAAGACGCCAACAAAGTTCCAAACTATCCTCAGTAAAACATGCCAACAAGAACAGAAGCAGACAGAGCTGGCATAGCAGAGAGTCAGCAGGATGTGAGAAGAGGTGGTTTAGTTGGCTGAGAAGTTCCAATGAGAGAAGCCAGATCCAAAAGGGAGAACAGAGAGACTTCACACAGAGTCAGGAAGAAAGGAGTTCCAGCCCAGGACATCAGGGAACAATCCCCATTCAGAACACGGAGCCAGGAACACCTTCCAGCCCAGGAGGTACCTGTCGAAAGAAGCCTGGGACTCTAACCCCACTTCAGAGGGTATACTCAAAACTGTAAAAAAAAACTGTAAAAATCAAGTCAGCTTCAACGGATGTTTGTCTGGAGCAATGGTTCAGGAGTCAGGGTCACCAATGGATCCCCGATCAGTCAGTCCGGACTGAAGACAAGGGCTTCAAGGTGCATACTTAGCGCCCGGAGTGAGAGTTCGGGGGATCCAGAGATGAATCTGATCCTATACGAGTCATGGCACCATGACCGTCAAAGAAAAAAAATATTCAATGACACGCGTTAAAGATGAGGCTAACCTTATTCAGGACCACTGCAATGGGATTTCACAGTGAGGGACAGAGATCAGGCTCAACTCCAAGCACAGCACGGGCAGGTGGGAATTTGTACCCAATGAGCAGGGTAGGGGTCAGTGGATGGAAAATTACTAAGATGAAACACCGCAGTGACGGAAGCTCTGGCTAAACCAACTAACGGATTCTTACTGAAGACAGGCCACGGTGATCAGACATCATCCGAGGGGATGGTGGAAGATGAGGAATTTGATCAGATACTGAGGGTGGGGGGTTCTTGCTAAATTCACTTAGCAGGGTTCTTGCTAAAACTGGATTTTCCAAGGAAGTGTAGACATGGACCCAGGAGAAAGTTCAGTAGCCTGACCAAAGTCTGGTCAAGCAAAGGACCTGTGTCATTTGCAGCAGCAATGGAGCAGCAGTGTACTTATCTCCAAGGCTTACGGACAAGTCAGGGATGCAGGGTGTCAGCTAGGGGTTTACGATGTAACCCTTAATGTTCTAAACTCCAGGCTCAGACTGTCTAGACTGTTTAAGAGATGGAGAGATCGATGGTTTACGTGCTGTTTAATCAGTTACACAGCCTGACTTTAGCCACGTGACCAATATAGCATAAAAGACCCCCTCGGTAAACGTGTGAAAAGGGCTACCCTGAAAAGATGATGCTTCAGTCATATCTCAGTGGTTTGTAATCTGAAGACAAAGCACATCTGTGCAACTGAGAAAGGACCCTGGGGGGCTCTGTCTGGAAGTGTTCAAATCCCTTGATGATCTCCTCTGCTTTCTTTGTCCTGATGTCCTGTACCCTTTACCTTTATGAAAGTCTCCCTGAGTGAGCTTCAGAGTAGCCCGTGGAGTTTTGAGTCCTTTCCATTATCCAACCCTGTTCAGTCACCGCCCTGTCTCTCCCCTCTCTCCCCAACACATACAAACTCTTTGCTCCCTCTGGTGGTGAATTTTAAAAGAATAAACTGGAGATGGTACTTGGCCTGGCTCTGCCCTTCCTCTTCCTTGGAAGTCACTGCCTGCCAGTGGAAACACAGATTTCATCACGCTCCTCCAGGAGCAGGCCTGCCACCGTGCAGGCTGACGTGAGTGGCTGAATCTGCCTAATCCGGGGTTCAGGACTGGCAGGCCCATCAGGCTCTCATTCTATGGTAAATCCGCTAACCCAGCCCTTATCAATAATAAAAGTGGTATTTTGACCTCCTATCTAACTCACCCTTTTAGTTTATGTTTAAAGTTGTTGAGCACAGGCAGAGAAAAGGTGTGCTATCTTCTGCCCCACAACCCCCAGTCCCTGCCAAATAACCCAACAGAAGTAATTATGTCCATCCCTCTGCATGGAGGCTTCATATCTTTCAGCAAGGGATTCATGACCAAAAAAGGTTAAGACTGCCATTGTAGAGGCCCTGGGAGGAAAAAAACAAGCACTCACTCAAACAGAGTACCCCCTTCATTGACAGCCATAATAATAGTCTATCTACCTTAACTCTTTTTCGCTAGTGATCATTAGCTTTGATGACTGCCTTTCAAACACATTCAAAGACCTGGCCCCTCTTAACAAATGCCTGGAAAAGTACATTTGCCCACTAATTCAAGAAGCATGGGGGGACCTTCAAGATGATGGAGGAGTAAAACGTGGAGATCACCTTCCTCCCCACAAATACATCAGAAATACGTCAGGGTCTTCAAAGACTATCTGTTTGGAAAAAGATTTAAGTGCAATTATCATACCCTTTCTAAAGTAAACTTCCTCAGAATAAATGTTGCCTGCATAATAATGAGGCTTAAAAGAGACAGAGAGAATTAAATAGGGTTACATACTAAAAATAAATGCCTACAGAGAGACCTTCAAGATGGCGGAGGAGTAAGACGTGGAGATCACCTTCCTCCCCACAAATACATCAGAAATACGTCTACATGTGGAACAACTCCTACAGAACACGTACTGAACGCTGGCAGAAGACCCTTCCCAAAAGGCAAAAAGCTCCCCACGTACCTGGGAAGGGCAAAAGAAAAAAGAAAAAAACAGACAAAAGAATAGGGACGGGACCTGCACCTCTGCGAGGGAGCTGTGAAGGAGGAAAAGTTTCCACACACTAGGAAGCCTCTTCACTGGTGGAGATGAAGCTTCAGAGCCATGGAGGAGAGCGCAGCAACAGGGGTGCAGAGGGCAAAGCGGAGAGATTCACGCACAGAGGATCGGTGCCAACCAGCATTCACCAGCCCGAGAGGCTTGTCTGCTCGCCTTCAGGGGCAGGTGGGGGCTGGGAGCTGAGGCTCGGGCTTCAGAGGTCAGATCCCAGGGAGAGGACTGGGGTTGGCTGTGTGAACACAGCCTGAAGGGGGCTAGTGCGCCACAGCTAGCCGGGAGGGAGTCCGGGAAAAGGTCTGGACCTGCCTAAGAGGCAAGAGACCATTGTTTCAGGGTGTGCGAGGAGAGGGGATTCAGAGCACTGCCTAAACAAGCTCCAGAGACGGGCGCAAGCCGCGGCTATCAGCTTGGACCCCAGAGCTGGGCATGAAACGCTAACGCTGCTGCTGCCGCCACCAAGAAGCCTGTGTGCAAGCACAGGTCACTCTCCACACCCCCCCAAGGAGCCCGTGCAGCCCACCACTGCCAGGGTCCCGTGATCCAGGGACAACTTCCCCAGGAGAACACATGGCGTGCCCCAGGCTGTTGCAAGGTCACGTCGGCCTCTGCCACCGCAGGCTCGCCCCGCATTCCAATTATAACTACCGTACCCCTCCCACCCCCTGGCCTGAATGAGCAAGAGCCCCCTAAACAGCCACTGCTTTAACCCCCTCCTGTCTGGGTGGGAACAGATGCCTGGGGGCAACCTACACAGAGAGGCGGGGCCAAAACCAAAGCCGAACCCATGAGCTGTGTGAACAAAGAAGAGAAAGGGAAGTTTCTTTATGCAGCCTCAGGAATAGCGGATTAAATCCCCACAATCAACTTGATATACCCTGCATCTGTGGAATACCTGAATAGACAATGATCATCCCAGAATTGTGGCGGTGGACTTTGGGAGCAACAGTAGACCTGGGGTTTGCTGTCTGCGACTGATTTGTTTCCGATTTTTATGTTTATCTTAGCTTAGTGTTTAGCACTTGTTATCATTGGTGAATCTGTTTATTTGTTTGGTTGCTCTTTTCTTTTTTTAAAAAAACTATTATTTTTTATAATAATTTTTAAAAATTATTATAATTTATTTATTTTATTTTTATTTTTTTCTTCCTTTTCTTCCGAGCCGTGTGGCTGACAGGGTCTTCGTGATCCAGCCTGATGTCAGGCCTGAGCCTCTGGGTGGGAGAGCCAAATTCAGGACACTGGACCACAAGAGACCTCCCAGCCCCACATAATATCAAACAGTGAGAGCTCTCCCAGGGATCTCCATCTCAATGTTATGAACCAGCTCCACCCAACAGCCAGTAAACTCCAGGGCTGGACGCCCCATGCCAAACAACTAGCAAGACAGGAACACAACCCCACCCATTAGCAGAGAGGCTGCCTAAAATCATACTAAGTTCACAGATACCCCAAAACACACCACCGGACAGCCCTACCCACCAGAAAGACAAAATCCAGCCCCTCCCACCAGAACACAGGCACCAGTCCCCTCCACCAGGAAGCCTACAAAACCCACTGAACCAACTTCACCCACTGCCAAACAACGCCCCATGCCAAACAACTAGCAAGACAGGAACACAACCCCACCCATTAGCAGAGAGGCTGCCTAAACTCCTACTAAGTTCACAGACACCCCAAAACACACCACCAGACAAGGTGCTGCCCACCAGAAAGACAAGATCCAGCCCAACCCACCAGAACACAGGCACCAGTCCCCTCCACCAGGAAGCCTATACAACCCACTGAACCAACCTCACCCACTGCGGGCAGGAAACAAAAGCAACAGGAACTACGAGCCTGGAGCCTGAAAAAAGGAGACCCCAAACACAGTAAGATAAACAACATGAGAAGACAGAGAAATGAGCAGCAGATGGAGGAGCAAGGAAAAACCCAACCAGACCAAACAAATGAAGAGGAAATAGGCAGTCTACCTGAAAAAGAATTCAGAGTTATGATAGGAAAGAGGATCCCAAATCTTGGAAACAGAACGGAGAAAATACAAGAAACATTTAACAAGGACTTAGAAGAACTAAAGAGCAAACAAACAATGATGAGCAACACAATATGAAATTTAAAATTCTCTACAAGGAATCAATAGCAGAATAACTGAGGCAGAAGAATGGATAAGTGACCTGGAAGATAATATAGTGGAAATAACTGCCACAGAGGAGAATAAAGAAAAAAGAATGAAAAGAATTGAGGACAATCTCAGAGACCTCTGAGACGACAATAAAGGCACCAACATTTGAATTATAGGGTTCCCAGAAGAAAAAGAGAAAAAGGAAGGGTCTGAGAAAATATTTGAAGAGATTATAGTTGAAAACTTCCCTAACGTGGGAAAGGAAATAGGCAATCAAGTCCAGGAAGCGCAGAGAGTCCCATGCAGGATAAATCCAAGGAGAAAAACACCAAGACACATATTAATCACACTAACAAAAATTAAATACAAAGAAAAAATATTAAAAGCAGCAAGGGAAAAGCAACAAATAACATACAAGGGAATCCCCATAAGGTTAACAGCTGATCTTTAGCAGAAACTCTGCAAGCCAGAAGGGAGGGGCAGGGCATACATAAAGTGATGAAAGGGAAAAACCTACAACCAAGATTACTCTACGCAACAAGGATCTCATTCAGATTCGACGGACAAATTAAAACCTTTACAGACAAGCAAAAGCTAAGAGTATTCAGCACCACCAAAGCAACTTTACAACAAATGGTAAAGGAACTTCTCTAGGCAGGAAACATAAGAGAAGGAAAAGACCTATCAAAACAAACCCAAATCAATTAAGAAAATGATAATAGGAAAATACATATTGATAATTACCTTAAATGTAAATGGATTAAATGCTCCAACCAAAAGACATAGACTGGATGAATGGATACAAAAACAAGACCCATATATATGCTGTTTACAAGAGACCCACTTCAGTCCTAGGGACACATACAGATTGAAAGTGAGGGGACCGAAAAACATATTCCATGAAAATGGAAATCAAAAGAAAGCTGGAATAGCAATTCTCATATCAGACAAAATAGACTTTAAAATAAAGACTATTACAAGAGACAAAGAAGGACACTACATAATGATCAAGGGATCAATCCAAGAAGAAGATATAACAATTGTCAATATTTATGCACCCAGTATAGAAGCACCTCAATACATAAGGCAAATGCTAACAGCCATAAAAAGGGAAATCGACAGTAACACAATAATAGTTGGGGACTTTAACACCCCACTTTCACCAATGGACAGATTATCCAAAATGAAAATAAATTAAGGAAACACAAACTTTAAATGACATATTAAAAACAAGATGGACTTACTTGATATTTATAGGACATTCCATCCAGAAAAAACAGAATACACTTTCTTCTCAAGTGCTCATGGAACATTCCCCAGGATAAATCATATCTTGGGTCACAAATCAACCCTTGGTAAATTTAAGAAAAATGAAATCATATCAAGTATCTTTTGCAACCACAATGCTATGAGACTAGATATCAATTACAGGAAAAAAATCTGTAAAAAATACGAACACATGGAGGCTAAACAATACACTACTAAATAACCAAGAGATCACTGAGGAAATCAACAAATACCTAGACACAAATGACAGTGAAAACACGACGACCCAAAACCTATGGGATGCAGCAAAAGCAGTTCTAAGAGGGAAGTTTATAGTAATACAAGAAAAGAAACAAGAAAAATCTCAAATAAACAACCTAACCTTACACCTAAAACAATTAGAGAAAGAAGAACAAAAAAATCCCTAAGTTAGCAGAAGGAAAGAAATCATAAAGATCAGTTCAGAAATAAATGAAAAAGAAATGAAAGAAATGAGAGCAAAGATCAATAAAACTCAAAGCTGCTTCTTTGAGAAGATAAACAAAATTGATAAATCACTAGACACACTCACCAAGAAAAAAAGGGAGAAGACTCAAATCAATAGAATTAGAAATAAAAAAGGAGAAGTACAACAAACACTGCAGAAATACAAAGAATGTTGAGAGATTACTACAAGCAACTATATGCCAATAAAGTGGACAACCTGGAAGAAATGGACAAATTCTTAGAAAAGCACAACCTTCTGAGACTGAACCAGGAAGAAATAGAAAATATAAACAGAACAGTCACAAGCACTGAAATTGAAACTGTGATTAAAAATCTTCCAACAAACAAAAGCCCCGGAGAAGATGGTTTCACAGGCAAATTCTAGCGAACATTTAGAGAAGAGCTAACACCTATCCTTCTCAAATTCTTCCAAAATATAGCAGAGGGAGGAACACTCCCAAGCTCATTCTACGAGGCCACTATCACCATGATACCAAAACCAGACAAAGATGTCACAAAGAAAGAAAACTACAGGCCAATATCACTGATGAACATAGATGCAAAAATCCTCAACAAAATACTAGCAAACAGAATCCAGCAGAACATTAAAAGGATTATACACCATGATCAAGTGGGGTTTATCCCAGGAATGCAAGGATACTTCAATATATGCAAATCAATCAATGTGACACACCATATTAACAAACTGAAGGAGTCAAACCATATGATCATCTCAACAGATGCAGAAAAAGCTTTCGACAAAATGGAACACCCATTTATGATAAAAACCCTCCAGAAGGTAGGCATAGAGGGAACTTACCTCAACATAATAAAGGCCATATATGACAAACCCACAGCCAACATCGTTCTCAATGGTGAAAAACTGAAACCATTTCCTCTAAGAACAGGGACAAGACAAGGTTGTCCACTCTCACCACCATTATTCAACACAGTTTTGGAAGTTTTAGCCACAGCAATCAGAGATGAAAAAGAAATAAAAGGAATCCAAATTGGAAAAGAAAGTAAAGCTATCACTGTTTGCAGATGACATGATACTATACATAGAGAATCCTAAAGATGCTACCAGAAAACTACTAGAGCTAATCTATGAATTTGGT
>NC_041233.1:89895297-89927189 GCF_002837175.3 Physeter macrocephalus
GGAATCAGGCTCCCTGACTTCAGACTATACTACAAAGCTACAGTATTCAAGACAGTATGGTACTGGCACAAAAACAGAAATATAGATCAATGGAACAGGAAAGAAAGCCCAGAGATAAACCCACACACATATGGTCACCTTATTTTTCATAAAGAAGGCAAGAATATACAATAGAGAGAAGACAGCCTCTTCAGTAAGTTGTGCTGGGAAAAAATGGACAGCTACATGTAAAAGAATGAAATTAGAACACTTCCTAACATCATACACAAAAATAAACTCAAAATGGATTAAAGACCAAAATGTAAGTGCAGACACAATAAAACTCTTAGAGGAAAACATAGGCAGAACAGTCTATGACATAAATCACAGCAAGATCCTTTTTGACCCACCTCCTAGAGAAATGGAAATAAAAACAAAAATAAACAAATGGGACCTAATGAAACTTCAAAGCTTTTGCACAGCAAAGGAAACCATAAACAAGACAAAAAGACAACCCTCAGAATGAGAGAACATATTTTCAAATGAAGCAACTGACAAATGATTAATCTCCAAAATATGTAAACAGCTCATGCAGCTCAATATAAAAAAAAACAACCAACCCAATCCAAAAATGGGCAGAAGACCTAAATAGACCTTTCTCCAAAGAAGAAAGGATGGCCATAGGATGACATAAGGATGGCCAACAAATACATGAAAAACTGCTCAACATTATTAATTTTTAGAGAAATGCAAATCAAAGCTACAATGAGATACCACCTCACACCCATCAGGATGGTCATCATCAAAAAACTACATCAATAAGTGCTGGAGAGGGTGTGGAGAAAAGGTAACCCTCTTGCACTGTTGGTGGGAATGTAAATTGATAGAGCCACTATGGAGAACAGTATGGAAGTTCCTTTAAAAAAACTAAAAATAGAACTACCATTCGACCCAGCAATCTCACTACTGGGCATATACCCTGAGAAATCCATAATTCAAAAAGAGTCATGTACCACAATGTTCATTGCAGCTCTAGTTACAATAGCCAGAACATGGAAGCAACCCAAGTGATTTACAATAGCCAGGACATGGAAGCAACCTAAGTGTCCATCAACAGATGAATGGATAAAGAAGATGTGGCACATATATACAATGGAATATTACTCAGCCATAAAAAGAAACGAAATTGAGTTATTTGTAGTGAGGTGGATGGACCTAGAGTCTATCATATAGAGTGAAGTCAGAAAGCGAAAAACAAATACCGTATGCTAATACATATATACATGGAATCTAAAAAAAAAAAAAATGGTTCTGATGAACCTAGGGGCAGGACAGGAATAAAGACACAGATGTAGAGAATGGACTTGAGGACACGGGGTGTGGGAAGGGTAAGCTGGGACAAACTGTGAGAGTGGCATGGACTTATATATACTACCAAATGTAAAACAGAGAGCTAGTGGGAAGCAGCTGCATAGCACAGGGAGTTCAGCTCAGTGCTTTGTGACCACCTAGAGGGGTGGGATAGGGATGGTGGGAGGGACACGCAAGAGGGAGGGGTTATGGGGATATATGTATGCATATAGCTGATTCACTTTGTTATGCAGCAGAAACTAACACAACATTGTAAAGCAATTATACTCCAACAAAGATGTTAAAAAAAAAAAAAAAAAGAAAAAAAAAGCATAGGAATGCAGACCAGACTTCGCACATGTATATACATCACTAGCCTTACTGGGGTGGGATCAGGTGAAAACATGACAAAATGAGGAGAAGAGATTAAAAAGGGGGGTGAGAGACCACTGCTATGGACTGAATGTTTTGTCCCCCTCCCAAAATCCTTATGTTGAAGCCCTAACCCCCCAGAGTGGCTGTATTTGGAGATGTGGCCACTAAGGAAGTTATGGTTAAATGAGGTCATAAGGCAGACCCCTGAGCCAACAGGATTAGCGTGCTCACAAGAAGAGAAGCCAGAGAGCTCGCTCATCCATCTACCCCCCTTCCTGTGCACACAGGCCAAGGAGAGGTCATGTGAGCACTGGCCAGAAGGTGGCCGTCTGCAACCCAAGAAGAGAGCCCTCACCAGACACTAACCCTGCTGGCACCTTGATCTTGGACGTCCAGTCCTGTGTGAAAATACATGTCTGTTGTTTACATCTGTAGTATTTTGCTGTGGCAGCTCTAGCAGACTGATAAAACTACTAAAGACTTCTTTACCCCCTGCTCAGCTGTTTCTTGGGCCTATCATGATTTTAAAGTTTTCTTAAATACAACTTTCTCTTCCTTTAATTTAGATTTACTTTCCTTCGCTCTAATGTCAATGGAAATGCAAAATAGTATGGCTTTTTCCATACTTCTACTCTTATTATTCTCACCTTTTTATCAATCTACTAAGCAATATCTAACTAGAAAAGATACCCATATAGCACTGAAAAAAAAATTACTGAAAAGCCAAAGTAAATTAAATTTCTTACTTATTCCTTTCCAAGTGAATAATATGCTCTTTTCCTTCAGCTTGAATGACATAAGATACCTAAATGCACAAAGGAGAAAAGAACAATAAAACACTATCTTCTAAATAACTTTTCAACAACAGAAATTCCATCCTGAATGAAAATAACTTGGTACTGACTAGAACTATTTTATGAAAGAACCTTAAATATCCTCGTAAATAATAAAAATATACTCTGATCATCCCTGCCTTCCTTTAATAAACTACTGTGGAAAACGACCTGCATGTTTATCTAAACTCTTCTTAAATTCATTTATAATTGAGCTATAACTTAAGGGATTATTTTTACTAAGTCCATCCCTGTTTTACCTATAGTATAAAGTAGTTCTTCCTTTCGTTTTAAATGAAATGAACCTCTTAGTTTCAAAAGATATTCCCTCGTTCTGGTTAGACGAAATTAATAGCCTTTTATGATTTTATATCTTCACATGGTTCAACACATTTCATCGCTTCTAAACAGACTTTCCCCTCACGTGAACATCTTTGAAATCCGGATACATCGTACAGAGGCAGAGCAGTCTAACTGGTAGCACTCTGTTCCTTTCTTAATTAGTGGTACATTAAATAACAGTGTGATGAGGCAACTTATACTTACACATCCTCAGCTTGTGGGATCCTCTTCTCTACCTCAAACGCTAAAATAACTTGCCCAGTGACTCACTGTTTCATTAGCAAGAAGCACTTAATGTGATCTCTAGAACCAGGGGATTCAACTTTGCCATAATTCTAATAAAAAAGACAGTCATGGAGGGACTCAACAAATAATAATAGTATCAGGAGTGTCCTCTTATTCTCCCTACTGTTTCTGGACTCTAAGTGAACGTTTTGCCAAGAAACAGCAGGATCTCCTTTCCTAGGGCACTTCGACATCTGACTTCTAAGGCCGAGACCGAAATCCAGGTCCTGGGGTTCTGCTTCCACATCCTGTGTGGGGACCTCAGGACTCTGCCATCTACCTCCTTCTCCACTGAGGCATCAAAAATACCAAGCTCCTTCCAACGCCACAGTTTTGGCGTGTGCCTTTCTATCCTTTCTGCTCTTGGACAAACATAGGATGTAAAAACATCACTGTCATCTCCTCTGAGAAGTATTCTGAGAATCTGAGAATTGTTTTGTGATGTTCCATTCTTCCCCCAAACAGCTGCCTGGGTTGTTCATTCCCTTCCTTCTAGTCTTTGCTCTGCTCCAGGGTTACCTTCTTAGTAAGGTCTTCCCGGGCTGTCCTATTAGAAAACACAAACCCTCCTACCCCCTCACCCCCACCCCCAATTCCAACATTCCCAGCCCCCTCCCTGCTTTAATTTTCCCCATAGCACTTCTTACCATCTTAAGTAATCTCTATTATTAATCTATATTGCTTATTTGTCTCCTCCTCTCCTCCCACGAGAATGGAAGCTCCACAGGGGCATGGAGTTTGTTTTGTTCACTGCCATATCCCCAGTGCTTAAACAGTGCTTCCACGTCTTCCCCAAATATTTATCAGGGTGCATGCAGGACATTTACTACAATCCCAAGTATCTATGTGTGCAGTGTTGATAAAGGTCATCAGAGACACAATAAAGTGGAAAACATCGTCCCTGTGCTGCTAAGTGAAGAAAAGGGGAAAAATAACAATGAAAACACAAATTAATTCTACTCTAAAGGCAAAACAAAAATCAAAGAGTAGAATGTCCAGTTCAAAACAAAACAAGGAAAAATTATAGACTGTTCCACTGGAAGGAGATCTTAGAGTCATTTATTCCTTACTTATAAAGAAGTAAATGAAGACGAATGATCTACCCAATTCGTGGTAGCACCCAGAGGGAGGGCTAAAGCTAAAAGCTAACTCCAATGTTCTCTTCACTATGCCTAGTCCCTAAACAATGGACAAGCTGCCTTATCCTTAGAAATATTATCAGCAATTCAGAGGTAATAAGCTAAACTCTCTATCCTTCATCACCTGTTACTGTTAAACTATAATAAAGTTAAATTATACTTCTATAAAGTTGAAGGGTTTGCAAAGTCAGTTGATATCCAAATATATTATTTCTGAGCTTTACAGTAAGAGAAAAATAGTATAAAAATTAATTTTTGTGCATTGGTTACCCTGTTAGCATATTATGTTTCTTCTGATATGGAGATAAAACTCACTTTTGAGCAAACATTCCCAGATATGAAATACATGCATATAACACACTACTATTCTCCAGTGTCAGTAAAGATACAGCATGTAGTACTCTACCTATCATACACTGAGAGAGAGGTGAATTCTTATTCTTATAACAAGACCACTGTAACCATCACCAGTCAGGTAAGGGTCAGAAATCTATGTAACCAGCATCCTACCCTGGTCATAGAATTTTACTTAACTGACTATTTCATCCTCTTATGTTTCAAGTTGATTATTTTGTCTTTAAAAAAAAAAAAGCTACTAAGGATCAGTATATCACTTTACTAGAATAACGTCCAATGGACACCAGTGCCATAATCACTGGCTGACATTACTCACTGAACCAATCACTCCTGAAAATAACACCCTTGTCTTAAAAAAAGTGAAATTTAAATACATATATATTTCTCAAGAGATAACTTACCTGCTCTGAGTAGGGCCTAGGGGCTTCTCTTCTTTCTCTAGTTAATCTCCAAGGAGTTATTATTTCATAAGAAGAGAGATGGGAGGTCTGTTGAAAGCCTACAGAAAAGGGAATAACAAACATTATATAACAACTGAACCTGAAAAACTACATGTCCTAAAATACAATGGAAATCAAAAGCTGAATGTTCAATTCATAGAAAAATCATCTGATGTTCCCACACTAAAATATATATAGTTTTATACAAAGTTTTATAGGAAATAGCAATATACTAGATAAGTATGAGGGGGAAGAAATGTATTTCTTAAAAAAGGATGTCAGCCTTTATCCAAACAGTATATACACAGCAATCATTTTCAATTTTTAGCTATAAAGCCTAATCCCTTGTCTTAAAAGAAATCTTAAGGCATAAACACAAGGAAAAAACTGCTCCAGTGGGGAAATGGAGGGAAGGCATCTAGAACCTGGCACCATTCACTCCTGTCTCTTTTCCCACCCTCACCCAACATGAATGACATCCCGAGATGGTACAGGGATACTTACGAAATGGTCAAGGAAAATAAGAGGGAAAAGTTACTTTTAATGCCTGATGGATTAACTCTAATAAATACATACCTAACAATGTAGCAATTATCTCCAATGAAATTACTGCCACTAATCTGTCCTAAAAAGTTGAATAGATAAAATGTATTAAAAATGAAGTACTCAGGGCTTCCCTGGTGGCGCAGTGGTTGAGAATTCGCCTGCCGATGCAGGGAACACGGGTTCGTGCCCCGGTCCGGGAAGATCCCACATGCCACGGAGCGGCTGGGCCCGTGAGCCATGGCCGCTGAGCCTGCGCATCCGGAGCCTGTGCTCCGCAACGGGAGAGGCCACAGCAGTGAGAGGCCCGCGTACCGCAAAAAAAAAAAAAAAGAAAAAAAAAAGAAATGAAGTACTCAGAACCATCATGCAAGACTTCCTCCCAATTTCAATCTTGTATAGCTCACCACACAGTGGAGTCACATCTGAGTGGGGCCTGGGTTCTAAACTCATCACTTGAGAGGGGAGAGGGATAAACTAGGAGTGTGGGAGTCACAGATACACACCACTATATGTAAAACATAAACAACAGGGACCTACTGAAAAGAACCTGAAAAAGAATGAATATATGTATATATATAACTGAATCACTTTGCTGTACACCTGAAACTAACACAACATTGTAGATCAACTATAATCCAATAAAATTAAAAAAAAAAAAAAACCAATGACCTACCATATAGTACAGGGAACTATATTCAATACCTTATAATAATCTATAATGGAAAATAATCTGAAAATATATATATATAAAAAACTGAATCACTTTGCTGTACACTTGAAACCAATACAATATTGTAAATCAACTATACTTCAATGAAAAAAAATAAGTAAATCTACCTAAAAAAATTAAAATGAAAATAAATAAGTAAATAAAACAATGAGCAGAAAGCCATTTTGGTTCATTGCATTGAAGCAGTCAAGCAGGATCTATGTATAAATACAAAGTTTTATTGTTAGGTTTCCATTTTGTATTTTTGAAATTATCAAAGGTATTAAATAATCATATATTATTTTAAAAATACGATAACTAGAAAAAAAAGTAAAGTCATCACTTAAGCAAAATTTGGGTATAATTAAAATGGCCCATTCAAATCCCTTAGGAAGGCACACCCCATGTTGGCATCTGATACAGTCTCTCAATACATCCAACGCATCTCTTCTTCCTCCAGCATAACTGCCAATGATGGCATGTCAGTTTGTTCAGAGAACTTGACGAAGTAGATGGTCACCATCTAAGGACCACACATGAAAAACCTCTATCTCTATATATCTCCACATGCCAAAAACCACATTTTTATGAGGAGGCTTGAGAATGGCATACACAAACAGAAACACTGAGGGAAGAACAGATTCACAGCTTCTACTCAGTGAGGATCAATTCAGGAAATAAATTCATTACGTAGAATTTTTTGAACAAATAAATGCCATGAAAAGGAGGAAGATGGGACCATTATAAATTAAAAGAGCCATATAACCAAATGCAATATCTGGACCTATCTGGATCCTAATTAAAATAAATCAACAGAAAAAAAAAAATCTGAGACAACCAGGGAAATTTTAACACTGTATAGATATGTGATGATCTTGAGGAATTAGTATTAATTTTTTAAAGTGTAATAAGCATATTGTGGGTAATGTTTTCTTTAAAAGTCCTTATGTCATAGGGATTCATTCTGAATATTCAAGGGCAACATGATACGACATCCAGGATTCGCATCAAAATAATCCAGTGTGCGTTTGAGGGATGAGATACATATGAAACTATATTAAAACTGGGTAATGGGTACAGAGGAGTTCATTACTCTTCTCTCTACTGTTGTGTATGTTTAAAATTTTCGATAGTAAAATAATTATTTTTTAAGTAGTTATCTACAGGGAGTGGGATGAGAGGAGAGACTTTTCACTTTATAAGCTCTGTATTATTTACAGTGTCTAAGAAATGTTACAATTACAACATATATCATATATATGAGACTATAAGACGTGTCATAAGCAAACATGTAAGTATCATAAGTAAATGTACCAAACTTGTTTAAAGCAGCTACCACGATGGAATAGAACCAGAGAGTAATGAGATAAGGACTCAGACTTTATTTCCTGTACTCATGCATGTCCGTATTGTTTGAATTTGTTTTTATAATGAGTATTTTGAAACCCCAAATTACCACTGAAATTAAAGGTGGGAAAAAGGAGTGTTTCTTCAATTAAAAAAGAAAAGCACAAACTATTTAAAGTACTGATTATCTACTATCTCAACACCTCCTGTCTTCCCATCAGCCTCATTAACCTCGCATCCAGACTATGATACCTTCTCACTCCTGCTCTCTCCTCTCCTTTGGATCCAAACTCTTATGTTCATTCACTCCTTAATTGCCTTATGCCTCTCAGATTTCTCAAATGCAGATTAAAATGAAGCATCTTCACCTAACCTTCCACAAGCTAACACTGTACATAAAAATGTCTATAACCTTGTCTAGTTTGGAATTTTTAAAGATACAATGTAAACAGGAAAATATAAATTAAATCTCTTTCAGTACAACATGTCATACTAACACTCTGCAAACTCTTTACCTGTCAACCCCTTAAATCTTAATAATTAGGCATAACATACCATCTAAATGGGGCTTCACGTCATTACATAAAAATACCAGAAATAGACTCCAATACTCACAAAAGCAACCAGGGGCTGGCTGATCTAAGGCATACTTACGACATACTATGATAAAATATCCTTCAGATATTTGGAGTTGCCAAATGGGAGCCGTGTCAAAAGAAATCCATGGCCTTGATAGAAGCAGGCTTCAAATCACTAAGTAGAAATATCCTTCATCCTAAATTAACTGAGGTACAGGACTATTTCCTCACCCAGAATAAACCTTTCAAGGACCTTCAGTTTTCTCAAATTCCTAAAAACACAAATTTCAATATTATCCTTAATATTTTTCTTTTAGATCATGGTAATTTGTTCAACTACTAAGACAGTCACTCTAGAAGTAAAGGCAGGGACAGATGGCAGGAATAAATGCTTTCAGTGAGTTACAGAGAAGAAGCTCTGGGTGATAAAAAAAGCCAATCATCCTGTGCATTTACATGCAACTTCCTATGATTCTATAATTATTTCAAAATAAAAGATTTCTTAAGTAAATCCTTACAGGCAGGGATAAAAATGCTAATAGGCTCAGGCAACTGTTATACTAGAAGCTAAACAATATGCAACTAAACTGAAATCTTTTCATCACAACTCAGAAGCAAACATCACAGAGAAAAAGAAATGCCTCAGAAAAGACAACTACAAATGAGCAGGCACATATTTAAAGAGCTCTCATTTTGAAACATGTTAAGTGAATTTATAAGGTCACATAGCTAGTTTCAGGCCAGGACTGAAGCTAAGGATCTTTTACCAAGATTGTTAGAGAAGAATGAAAGTCCAATAAAGGAATATAAGACACATTCTATCCTTTCTTCCATTTTAATGCACAATTCTTGTTTTGAAAAAAAAATAAAAACGAATCTTTATTTTTTAAAGGCTTTCAAAATTATACCACCCCAAAATAACTTCTATTTACATATAAGAGCTGCTATTCTGATACTGACTTCTTGGTTTTAAAATCCAAGGATTCACTTTCTGAATGCCATAGGAGTTCCAAAACATCATAAGAAATGCACATATCTTGGTTATGTCATTGAAAAACAATTTACACTGGTTGTATGAAACCCCTTCTTCCTGTATTTTTTCAACATTCCTTCATCCTTAGTCCTGGCTTATTTCTATTCTTTTTCCCTTTCATACTCTGCATAGATTTTCCCCAAATTCCTTTTATTTTTTGGTTTTAATTCCAAACAGTAGCACTTTCTCATGGGAATCTAAAGATCAAGTTTCCCATGTCACTACAAACGACGTGCATCAACATTATTTGTACTATAAAGCTTCAGCCTCAGCACTATCGACATTTGAGGCCAGAAAATTCTTTGCTGTGGATGTTTTTCTGTGCAATGTAGGATGTTAGGAGCATCCCTGACCTCTACTCACCACTGGCCAGAAGCACCACCAGTGTGACAACTAAAAATATCTTCCAGGGCTTCCCTGGTGGCGCAGTGGTTGAGAGTCCGCCTGCCGATGCAGGGGACGCGGGTTCGTACTCTGGTCCGGGAAGATCCCACATGCCGCGGAGCGGCTGGGCCCGTGAGCCATGGCCGATGAGCCTGCACGTCCGGGGCCTGTGCTCCGCAACGGGAGAGGCCACAACAGTGAGAGGCCCGCGTACCGCAAAAAATATATATATATATATCTTCCAGATGCCTTCTGGGGGCAAAATCACCCCCCACCTCAAAACCACTGGTATAGAGTTCACAATGAAAACTAAAATCTTAATACAATCAGCTCCATGGAAAATACAAACTATTTTATCAGAATTTGACAGAATTTGATGCACACCATCAAAAGTCACATTACTAGAAAACACGGGCCAGAGATAAAAGTAAGAGTTGAGGGCTTCCCTGGTGGTGCAGTGGTTAAGAATCCGCCTGCCAATGAAGAAGACACGGGTTCCAGCCCTGGTCCGGGAAGATCCCACACGCCATGGAGCAGCTAAGCCCGCGTGCCACAACTTCTGAGCCTGAGCTCTAGAGCCTGCGAGCCACAACTACCAAGTCCGCGCACCACAACTACTGAAGCCCGCGTGCATAGAGCCTGTGCTCCACAGCAAGAGAAGCCACCGCAATGAGAAGCCCACGCACCGCAATGAAGAGTAGCTCCCGCTCGCCCCAACTAGAGAAAGCCCGCGCACAGCAACGAAGACCCAACACAGCCAAAAATAAATAAATAAAATAATAAATAAATTTATTAAAAAATAAGAGTTGAAACATGAAACTTAAAAGTGTCTTAAACTTAGTAAAAGAAAGAAAAAGGTGTTAGTTGCACTTCTTTCTTCCTTTAACTCCTTAGATATTTTTACGTGCTGTGTTTTGGAAGAAGCCTAAATGCATGTTTTGTAATAGCATCTGAGAAACTGAGTCCCCCTAAAAATGAGTCCCCTTACTGAGTTTATGATTAATCTCTCTATTCAAAACTTTATCCCCTTTCTTGCCCCCTCTGACCTCAATCCTGCACTAACTGAACACTAATCATCCAGAAACAGATGACTAAAATTGCTATTGTTGAGAACATCATTATGTGCCTAAAACTGCTGTTGTAGATACTACTATCATTCACGTACAAACTCAGGTTGCTTCTCCAGGGCAAGATGCCCTCATAGACCCCCAGCCATGGACCACCTGGCCAGAGAATGGAAACCAGAGGCATTCTGACTCCCAAAACCAGGATAAAGAAATGTCAGAAGATGATGATTAATCCCAGCATCTTTGTCCTTCCCCTTTAAAAGCAAAAACACTTCACTCAAAAAGTCAAGCTGCGGCTTCCCTGGTGGCGCAGGGGTTGAGAGTCCGCCTTCAGATGCAGGGGACGCGGGTTCGTGCCCCGGTCCGGGAGGACCCCGCGTGCCGCGGAGCGGCTGGGCCCGTGAGCCATGGCCGCTGAGCCTGCGTGTCCAGAGCCTGTGCTCGGCAAAGGGAGAGGCCACAACAGTGAGAGGCCCGCGTACCGCAAAAAAAAAAAAGCCAAGCTGGAGTGGATCTGAGACTTGTCTTCCACGCCCTTGCTTGGCGCCCTGCAACACACCCTTACTTTGCTGCAAACACCCGCTGTCAGAATTTGGCTTTCTGTGCCCTGGACACAGAAGCCCTTCCTCGGTTACAACTGTAGACGGATATAAGTTAAAAGAATTCTACCTAATTGCAAAGCAAACAAATGTAAACCCTCAGCCAAGGGCTTTTCTCCTTTCCTTCCCACCTATTGTGTAAACAAAGAGCCACCCTTAAGTACTTTCACTATAGAAAATAAACCTGGGTTCCACATACAAGGTGAAGAAGATAATTCTGTTGTCTGAGTTATTTCTTGAAGAGAAATTGCAATTAGATCCATAAATTGCTGTTATTTTGAGCCATATATTTCCATTCCATTCACAAGGTCAGTGCCGAGTAAACATATATTATATATTAATAGCTATCTTCAAACATAATTATAATTTCCACTGTTATGTCCTACATTCTGACATTTTTTGCGTTATAATTTTTTTTTTACATTTACTCATTTTTACATTTAAAAAGAAACAGGGCTTTTGCTATTGTTTGTTTGTAAGTGGCCCTTTGGGAAAAACACTCACCATTTATAAGATTTAATGCCCTAAAGAATTTAAATTCCTCTACCAAGGAATTTAAGTTTCTTGAAACAAAGGACGGTACCTTACTCATCCCCTATTTCCTGCACCGGTACAGTAGATATTCAACAAATGTATTGAGTAAATGACCTCTTTTGATCTTTCCATACATAGATCTCATAATTGCAAATTATCATGTACAACCTAAAATAAGCTTTATTTTTTATGATTAGCATCTTTCATATCAATTTTCCACAAATCCTCACGGCCCACACATTTGGCATGTTAATGCAATGCCACATTTCACTGTATTACTCTGCCATTGACTGCTTACCTTCCCCTTTGAAGCAGCCAATGTGTCAATGGATGTGGAACAGGCTCTCCCAGGCTCTACTTGTATGAGAGTTCTTAGGGGTTACTAAAGGAAGGGGTAGGGGGAACCTTCCAAAAATGAGTTAAGCCATAAAAAAATCTCATTAAAAGGAAAATGTGTCAAAGGGAAAGAAGCATTTCCCATGTATGGGAATGGGTTTTGTCCTACAGTATGACAAATGTTTGGCGGTGACATCATTTTTACTTATTATAAGCTGAAATACTCTAATTCTTACATTAAAATCAACATAAACCGATACGAAAACAACTGCATATTTAAAAACTGACCAAAGTATTTATAAGTGAACTTCTCAGGTTCCCTAACTCATTCTTAAAGGGTGTGATTCAAGCAGTACCCGACACATGATCACTTTGGGGAAAACGATTTGACTGAAATAACACTTTCACAAAATGAAAAATAAACTACAATAATATATGAACAAGACTATACAATTCAAAGTGCAATTCAACTTTAATTGGGTCCATGTTGGCCCCATTCAAAGGCAGGGTGGTTGGGAGGTTAGTTACTGAGATACCTAGAGGACCAGATTTACTTATGCGGCAGTCCCATAGTTCTGACACAAGGGTGTCATAACTCCAAGACTGCTATATACTAGACATCAAAGAAAAAAAAAAGAAATATCATGAGGCTATCTATGTCATATATTTGAGCTTGTGGCTATTCCAAGAAAATGCTTCTGGTTACTTAAAGCTTGCATCTTTGGGGGGATTCTACCATAAACTAGGATTAAAAAAAAATATATATATATATATATATATATACACACACACACATATAAAGGCAACTTTGGTAAGGTAAAAATTATTTATTTATTTATTTAAATTTGGCCTCGCCACTCAGCTTACAGGATCTTAGTTCCCCCACCAGGGATCGAACCTGCACCCCCGGCAGTGAAAGCACGGAGTCCTAACCACTGGATCGCCAAGGAATTCCCAGTAAGGTAAAATTTAAAGTGTGTTTGGAAAACTGTCTTGGAACCCAGCAACTTGTTCTGTGCATATTTTAATTATAAATATTTTATTTTTTTACATGAAAGTGAAACTCAAATTATCTTTATAGTTAAAAGACTACATTCTCCTATTCACCACAAACATAACAAATCCAAATAATTCACAGGCACCTAAAAACAAAATTAGTACAGACCTAAGTTCTTACCATGTAGTTCATCTTATAGTGATTCACCGTGAGTAAGCCTTAAATCTCATTTCTTCTAGAATTCTAGCCTTGAAAAAAAAAAACAAATTCTAGGTCTGCACATCATAATCACTATCTTAAAAGAAGAAATCAGATGAGGTTTCATACCTGCCTGATTCCCTTTGTTATTGTTCACAATTATACAAAGTTACCTTTGTCAGCCCCAGTTTAAAAAAATATATAAAGTTTACTGTAGTGTCAGCTTTTGAGAATTTATACTGCATTTCCTCATCGACACAATGTTATAAATGGTTAAAAAAAAAAATCCTACAAAACCTATTTAACTCTTAATGTAACCGGATGTGTACATGGTACTACTGAGTACGCAAATTCCTCTTTCATTAGCAGAAAAGGTTTCAGTGCTGCTTTAAACATCCTGTATTGCAAAAATTCGGTCAGCTGATTTTGGAAGAACATTCCCGTAGGGAAACATGAGTTGACTCACTGCACATTAGTACAAAAGCCTCTTAACTGCTCTCTCCCAGCCTCCAGTCCCTCCCTCCTATATTCTGTCCTCCAATGTGTAGCCAGTTATATTAATCGCAAATCTAGTTATGTCACATCCCTACTTAAAAACCGTCCTGCCCAAAGAACTTCCTCCAGGGTAAAGTCCAAACCCCACAGCACATCACAAGAAGACTCTCCCCAGCTGGTACCAACCTACCTTGGTTTTTTCCGTGCCTCCCTTTCATGTAGACTGCCTGGTGACATTCTCATCATTCCCTAACTAGTCGTGTCCTCATACCTCTCCATACTCTTGCAAAAACCCTTCTGCTTAGAAAGAATTCCTATTCCTTTCCTTGAACATTCACCTATATAGATCAGTTCAAATATCACTTTCTCGATAAAACCTTCCCCTATATCCCTCAGATAGACTCAGCACATTTGGTCACCTTCTGCCCCTCCACAAGCATTGAGCTTGGTGTTTATAGGCGTTTGATAAACGCTGACTAAATTTTGAAAGCATACACATGCTTCAGTGAGGGACTGGCCATAAACTGTTAAAGCTGCTGTTAAAAAAATAAGGATATTCCATCCATCTATATGCGGGTATGCAATAAACAGAATCATGGATTACTAAAACTCCAGATGTTTAACCTACTTCCCCTTAAATGTTGGTAAACATTAACCATATAGAATACCACAGGAAAAACAGTCTCAACCATAAAAGATTTGGTAGTTTCCCATTCAATAAAGTTTCAGTATGTAGAGCTTCAAAATTCCTGCAATGGGGCAAATTTACCTAATTGAAAAAGAATAAACCAAACATAAGAAAAAATTTAAATTTAGTCCTGCACTGAAATCTTCACCTTTGAACAACTCTCAAGATAAAGATTAGGTAGAAACCCCCATTCTCCATCATACTCTATGGCTGATAAAGAAAACACAACCGTGCAAACAATAATTTAACACGAGCCAAAATAAAGAAAGAATGTGTTTCCAGAAAGAAGCTAGTGTGTTGGCGATTTGTTTCCACTATGTTTGGGTATCTCCCATACAAGTACCTTATGTATTCAAGGTTAGTTTCACAAGTCAAAAGCGATTTCACATAAATGATCTAATTCTCACTGTAATCCTGTGAGTTAAGCAGAGCGGGGATGATTTGTCCGTATTTGAGATATTACCAACCCAAGAAAAAAGAAGATAAAAGACTGTTTGGCTATAGAAATGTAGCACTTCGTTTCCAAAAAAGTATTCTTACTACAACAACAAAATGGCCCGAGAAAAAAATAAGAACCCCCCCCCCAATTCCATCGCTAAATTTAGCTCTGTGTACCTAGTGGTGACTCCGCTAATAAAATGAACATCAAAATTTCAAATCATGATAACCTGGAGCAAAAGTTCCATCTCCCGGTCTCTTCCCAGTGACATTGACTGTACAAGCAAGAGCAAGCTCCATTTCCCAAAGCACTTCTCAAAACCTCCGCGCGCACCCAGCCTCCAAGGCTCTCAGCCGAGTCCCCGAGGTCAGGGTCGGACCCAGAGTCGCCCCGAGAGGGTCTGGGGGCCCCAGCCTTGCGCGAGATGGGGGTGGGGCTGGCCGCAAAAGGCTCTGCCCAGCGTGAGACCGAGGACGAGGAACCAGACCCGAGAACAGTGCCGAGAAGAATTTGGGGCGCCAGACCCCGAGCCTCGGGTCCGAGCACTGTCCACACACAGCTGAGCGGCTCCGCCTCCGACTCCGGGTTCAGTCCCCAGGCCAGGCCCCTCCACTCCCGGGCACCACGGGGTAACTCCGAGCATCCCAGCCCTAGGAAACACGAATCCCAAAGGGTCCTGGGGGCGGACACCCACCTGACCGAGCCCCACCAAGGGCTGGGCTCACCAAGCCGAACAAGAGCAGCCACAGGAAGCAGAGGGTCCCAGAGGGCGAGCCCGCGCCCGATCCCATCTCGGCCGAGTCCGCAGGTTCCCCTCAACACTCGGTCGCCCCTGCCTCCGCCCGCTCCACCATTTCCCAGCCCTGCCGGGGCCCCAGAGCTGGCAGCGATGCGCGCGCTCGGCACTGACGCAAGTCGGCTCCGGTCCGAGCTCGCTCCCGACGCGGCGCTGGCTACACTGACGTAGAGAGCGAACCGTCCCCGACGGGAGAACGGACTTTCTATCGGGCCCCTAAGACCCTCACTAGTCTGCCCCGCCCATCACTATCCGCCCCGCCTCCTCCCTCCAAGGCCCGCCTACTTCGGGGGTCGAGGGAGCCCATTGGAGGAAGCAATCGAGGCAAAAGAAGGCGGAGCGTGAGACCCAGAAGCGGAATTGACAGGCACAAGTGAAGCGCAGCCCCGCCTCCTGCAGAGCCTCTTTTTATTAGCTGTCGGGGTCGGGCGGAGCGTCGAGCTGCTCTCCCATTGGCTGTTTGGCGGCGAGGAGCGGGGCTACGCGGAGAGGCCTGACCAGGCAGGGCTTGGGTCGGCGGTGCCCGCCGGGGTTTGAGGGTGGTCCCGGGTCTCCGCCACCGGGCGCGGGAAGATGGTGCTGGGTGGTTGCCCGGTGAGTTACTTACTTCTCTGCGGCCAGGCGGCTTTGCTGATGGGGAATCTCCTGCTGCTGCATTGTGTCTCTCGGAGCCACTCGCACAACACTACCGCCGAGCCCGAGCCCACATCCGCTGGCGCCGCCCACCCGGAGGGCTCCACCGGCTCCGCGAGCTGGGAATATGGCGACCCCCACTCTCCAGTCATCCTTTGCTCTTACCTGTAAGCTACGCAGTCGTCGAGGCGGGTGTAGATGGAGTTGGGACCTGGGACATATGGGTGTTATGCAGGGGAGAGGAAGGGAGGGAGGCAGGCTGCTTTTTTCCCCCAGACCCTCTCTACCTGAGGACCTGATAGTCAACACGGGGGAAGTAAATATCGTGACAGGTTTCTCACTCGTCTCACTCATGCAGGGGAAAACCCTGTGTGTCGGTGGCAGATCCTTTGAGATCCCCAAAGAGGAGAACTAGGGAGGAGTGACATCATATAGCCTCCGGAAGAAGTGTACGGGTTGTGCCTTCTCTGTCCTCCCTTTAACCTAAGGAGAAACCATCGTAGGTGCTGCTACTGAGTGGGGCACAATTGGAGTAAGTTATTTGTACCTACAAGGCACTTCCTTACAAAAAATATATATATATATATCCTTACTGTTGCAGAGCCAAGTCAAAATTTTTAACCTCTCTTTTAAGTCAAATAAGAAAAGGCGTTTGGGAAATGCAAAGAGGGCTGGGAATCCTTTGGCTTCAATTTTGCCCTCATACCTTGTGGCTGTTTGCCTAGGGAACAGATGAAGCTATGGCAGAGGTAGAATCCGTGTAGAAATAGGACCAGAAACACGCCCCTGACACAACCAAAGGGTCATTTGGATGGCTGTTTGACTGGCTGTGCTTCAGCCTGACAGCACTTCTTGTCTTGGGGAAGAGTCAGAATGAAATTAACCCCCAGAAAACTTAAAGAAATTTCTCTTGCCTGTTTTGATTATGTACATGTAAACAGCCATTTGCAAAACCTTAATGATGATGACAGTGATGCTCTTACTGGTGATTTACAGACCCGATGAATTTATAGAATGTGAAGACCCAGTGGATCATGTTGGAAATGCAACGGCATCCCAGGAACTTGGTTATGGTTGTCTCAAGGTGGGTTTTTGTTCTGTTTTATGAGCAAACTCTTCCATAGAGAAATAGTACTGGCTAAATGCTGTTACAGAAAAGTATAAGGGGCATGAAGTTACCTTTTTGTAAAATTCATTGGAATGACTGTTATTGGAAATTTTCAGCATGGCTAGGGTCAGTGGCTGAACAAGACATTTAGTTTCCTCAGGAAGAAGCAGTCTCTGTGCCAAAACTACCCAGGTGCAAAGACCAACCTGTCTTTGGTTCCTTTGGCCATTGAGATTGGCAGATTTGGAACTCAAATATCACCCCTGACAGTCCTTCAAGGTATGTACTTTCCCGAAGGAGCAAAAGAAAGGTTTAGGCAGTTTCTAAAACTGATGATGGACTGAGCAATATCTCTGTTACACATGCATTTGGGGCAAAGATCCTCTTGCCAGTGACCTTTCTTTTCACCACACAAGCAGTTTCCACTGTGTCCTTAGGAAACAGGTAGGGTCTATCAGTGTATGTCTTTGTAGGAGGTTATAGCATTCAGGAGAAGCCTTTGATAACAGTGGCCTCTTGGAATGGAAAGAAGCCATTCAGTTCCATTAATAATATCCCTAAAGCTGGATGCATGCTTTCTAGTCAGTCTCCCCAAAACCAGTGAAGTTCACATACTTCCTCCCCACTGTGGACTCACCAGTATGTTATATTATGCTACATAATGCAAGTCAGGACAGAGTCAGCTATAAGAGAATTATGGAAAATATTCTTTGTGCTAAATGAGACACAGAGGAATAAACCTGAAAGTAATAAGGCCCAAACGGCCATTCTTACTGCAGTCATGTGTAAAGAAATATTTTCAATACAATGAGATTTTGTTCTATGGGTAATTATTGATAAAAGTTTGAGTGAGTATTGTATAGAGATCACTTACTTTTACCCATTTTCATTAAACACTGAGTTGATCCTGTCAAGGTTCTCGGACTGTCACTTCCCCCAGAAATCCTGGAGGACTGTCAACATTCAGGCACCCATGTCCTGGGGGAGGACCCACCCCTTCCCTTTGAGGAATGTTCCAGCAAAAACAGTAGTGAAGCACCTAATAAGGTGCCAGTGGAGAATGTACAGGTGTGCTTTCTCTGCAAGCATTCAGTTACACAAAGGGTCAGAGGTCCTGTTCTGAAATTTTTTGCTGGAATTTAAACTTATACTATAGATGTATTACAGACATCTGAAAATCACAGTTTCGTGACCGAAGTAAAGTCCCGAGTCAGCTGATATTCTGAGTTCTTTCCTAATGATGTTCATTTATAATATGTATAAAACAGACCTCAACTACACATTGACTTTTTCAATACCCATTCCCAAATGTTCAGTAATGTGCTCTTTTTTCCTGTAAATACAGGATAAAGCATTGTGTCTATTCTAAATGGCATTTAATGAAACTGATTATAAACTTTTTAATTATACTATTAAAGAAGGAAGTCATAAGGAAAGAAAAAAAAAGAGGAGTTTATTTAAAACAATGTACATTTAGGATGGCCTAATGTAAAAATCACTTGAAGCATGTCACTGCATTCCTTTCTCTTTAGCATAGCTTTACCTCACCTTTGTTAGAATAATTATCGTCCTGAGTCAGCTTTTACTAATATAAAGATATATGTTGTGTTACTTGCTCTGGTGAGTTTGGCTGGTTGTTTTGTTTTGGTCGTCCTTCCCCAGTTCGGTGGTCAGGCCTACAGTGATGTGGAACACACCTCTGTACAGTGCCGCGCCCTGGACGGAATCGAATGTGCCAGTCCTAGGACCTTCCTACGAGAGAATAAACCTTGTATAAAGTAAGTGTTACTCTGAATGGAGTAGTTGTTACTTGGATGGAGGTAGAGCTGTTTTGTCATTTCTTGATGTGACTTTTTCTTTTACCGTTAAGTGTTAAAGGGGCAACGTGATGACTCCTGTGCATCCTCCGTGGACACCAACAATGTAGTTATAACAGAGGGGACACTGGGCAGGAGACCAGAGGCTGTAAATTCTAAATGTCTCTTTCACCAACCAGCTAAGGACCTTTGGCCACCCAGAGTCTCTGTCCTCTCATCTGAAAAATGAAGGAGTTGGACCAGATGATGTAGCTCCAAAAGTCCTAGGATAGGCATAAATCCTTTGCAAACAGCCTTAGAATTTCAGGAATAAAGATTTTATTACGAAAAGTATGGACCCTTCTCCCTGAAAATCAGGTATTACCTTAAAGAATTAGGGTTATTTCTGTAAACTCCTCGTGAAGGCACAGAATTTACATATACCATTTGCTAATGGAGAGTCTGTGACTGTGTTAAGTGATGCTGTTAGAGCATCTGCAATTGATTGTCATCACAGTACCTAAGACAGAAGACCTTACAAAGAAGTCCCGTTTTTAGGTGCCACAAAACAGCAGAAAAGGAATATGGAGATCAGCGATCATTTAAGGGAAGGTAACACCTCATTAGAGAACTACATTCAGAACTGCAGCCTCCCTCAGGAAAGGAGCCTGTGTAGGAGGGATGGGGGCCCAGACTCCACGCCTACCAGGATACCTGTCGTACAAATGTGCTTGATAGTTTCTTGTCCAGTCCAGCTCTGTATTGGTTCCTATAGGTCCTCCATACCTTAGCAAGTACTCTTTTGAGACTCTAGACAAACTAGAGATTTTCCTTTTGGGGGGCGGGATGGGGGGCAGTTAAGAGGTCACAGGGACTGCCTCACCATCTTTTCACTTACGTGAAATTCACTAATCGTTAAGTGTTTTCATTTTCACGTGGTAAACATCTTCCTCTTAATTCCCTTTGTGTAGGTATACCGGACACTACTTCATAACCACTTTGCTCTACTCCTTCTTCCTGGGATGTTTTGGAGTAGATCGTTTCTGTCTGGGACATACTGGCACAGCAGTAGGGAAGCTCTTGACACTTGGAGGACTTGGGATTTGGTGGTTTGTTGACCTTATTTTGCTTATTACTGGAGGGCTGATGCCAAGTGACGGCAGCAATTGGTGCACTGTTTACTAAAAAGAGCTGCTACCGTGGGCCAGAGAGGTAAGTCTCCTGAATTCATCTCTACAGGCTCAGAACTCTTCCTGTTTATCAGACCTGACCATTGCCTTCCTCTTTGGAGGGAATGGCTTTGGTTAGGAAGGTTTCTTTGGACTGTGGATTTTCAACCCAAACTTTACCTTGCAGACTAGAAATGACAAGCACACAGTATTGTGGGTATCAAGTTTGCACCTTTCCTCATATTAAAAAAATATAAAGGATAGTGATTAACTTATAAGCTGCAGGAGGGTTTCCATACTCTTTATTTCTGTGCGTTGCTGTATAATCAATCCTTCGGAGCAAGTGGACCCAACAGGATAAGCAAAGTGAATATTTTTAGCCTTGTGCCTTTTGTGACCCTGAGTCCTCATGCGGTGGAGATCGGAAGCTGAACCAATGAAAATCTTCAGGAGTAGAAATGGCGATGGATTTTAATACACACTGAAATTCAGACTTTCTGAATTTAAATTGCAGAATAAATGTTGCCAATCTGGAATGCTCGTTTGGGTGTTTTCAGTAGGTAGAGTGAAACTCAAAATTATATTTGTTGTGCTTAAGGCTAAGCATTTGAACTGAGCCTGATAATAAACCCTATTGTTTCATCATTATTATGCCTGAGAGGGAATATATCCAGTACAGTAATTTCCATTCCAGTTATGTTTTGGATAGCTGAACATGGCTGAGTTCAGCTATCCTCTTGGCAGACTTTTCCTATCAAAAAAGTAGTATTTACCAGTTTAGAGAGCCCATGTTGTAGACTAGTTAAAAAAAAAAAAGATTTCATAAAGTAACTGTAAATCTGTTCTTCATGATTAGGTAAGATAATATGAGGGGCCTCAGGCCCCTGGAAAGAAAAGCAGACTCTTCCTTAAAGGATATTACTACTGAGTGCTGGGTAGAGTTAGGATGTGATCTGGGGGGCAAAGAGAAACTGAACACATTCTGTCAAAATAAGCATGGTACCAAAATCTCTCAGTGTGGGCTATAGCAATCAGTCATAGGGAAAGAGACAGCCAAGGTTTCGAGTTCCCAAATCACTGGGAATAAAAGAAAATGTTCTGAATTATAAGTGGCTTTTAAAACTTAGTTCCCATCCCTTGCAATCTGAGTTGAAAAGAATATAAGGTAAAAATGGGGTTTGTAAGGTAAATCAAACTAAGAGCCTGCTATTTGGGCAAGTTATAAATTCTAGAAACAATCAAGGTAGAACTGCTCAAAGTTTAGTCTCATAATAATTGACATAAAGACCAAGAATCCCAGTTAAAATAACTCTGGGGCTTCCCTGGTGGCGCAGTGGTTGCGCGTCCGCCTGCCAATGCAGGGGAACCGGGTTCGCGCCCCGGTCTGGGAGGATCCCACGTGCCGCGGAGCGGCTGGGCCCGTGAGCCGTGGCCGCTGGGCCTGCGCGTCCGGAGCCTGTGCTCCGCAATGGGAGAGGCCACAACGGTGAGAGGCCCGCGTACCGCAAAAAAAAAAAAAAAAAAAAAAAACTCTGAATATGCTCTATCGTTATGAAGTTTTCCTAAGAGTTTCAGCTTTATTATCTCTGATTTATATGACCACTGTTCTTACGGTATTAAATGGTGGCAATTATGTAAAAGTTAAAACAGGTTATTCTGTTTTGTCCTGAAAGTTCTGTACCACGTTGACCTTAACCTTCTTTATAACAGTAATAATTGATAGATTCTTATTTATAATCTCTACACTCTAAGGCAGTATATTTTAAATTGTGGGTCATGAAGAAACTGGACCTTCTCCCCAGAAAAATGCACAGAAACATAAAATTTTGCATAGAACTTAAGAGGGTTCAAGGATGCCCCCTTTTAAAAAGAAAAAGAAAGAAAAAAAAAAACTTCTAAGAAAAATCTGGAAAATAAACTAAAATTGAAATCTTACCCCAAATAAGATACTACTTTAAAACCACAAATCCTGCTTCATCTCACAAAAAAAAAAAAAAAAAAAAAAAAAATCTCCTTAAGGATATTCACAAGCCCCATCAAAAGCTATTTTCCTTTAAAAATAAAAAATAAACTGTGGCAGCTTTCAGACTCAAAATCATTAATCATTAATGTTTCCAGGAGGAAGAGCTTGGGTAAAGAGGTAAAAGTCTGTAAGTTATTAAATGTTGTATTTTATAGAAGAAGCCCTTCTCACAGAAAAGGTGATGGGGATCAAAGTTGTTTCCACTGCTAGGTGACAGTCTGAGAATCTTTACATTCCTCTGTGATGATCCACATTTGTCAGTTTCAGTGTGGCTTCTAGGTGATGCCCATCCTCTGTATTCACAAACCCTGGCCAAATGTGATACAACCTGAAAAACTATTTGAATAAAGGAATATTGTGAAAAATGTGATTTCCTTTTTACTCTGGATTCAGTTTGTTTCTTAATATTTGGTAGATATATCTATTTGTTTGTGTATGTTTGTGTTATATCCAGTTTGTGGCTATAGAGAAGTTTTTAAACACTGAAGTGTCCTTTTTGTCAAGGTTAAACTAGAAACTCTGCCTGTTTTCAGTTGTTTCCTGTCTTTAAATAAAATTTTATCAGCTCCCCAGACTTCCTGGCACCATGTCCTTCTTCCACTTGCCTTAGGAATGCTTCTTAGCAGCAGTTATAACACCCCCAACCTAATGGTTCCGGAGTGTGTGTATATGTGTTTTAAAGCGTTCATTTTCCTTTCTAAGAAAGAGATCCTAAAACCCCTTGCCACCTTTGGCACATCTTCAATACAAACCAGGTAATAAAGCTTTGGTTTTGTTAGATCATTTCTTTTTAAAGCAAGACACGTAATGGATTATTTCAGGTGTGACTGTCAGGACCAACGTTTGACTTCTCCAACGATCCAGGATAGAAAGGGAATCACTGGCCTTAACAGCTTCAGTCACGTCGGTTGTCACGTGACAGGTTGTCCGTTTATGCTGACTATTACATCATGGTCTCTCAGCCCAGAGCTGGGAAGGGAGAAGAAGGGACCATGAAACTCTAAGAGTTTTACTTATCCCCATCTAGAATTTAATGTCTGTCTCTTAAGACACTACCATTTTGCTGGCATTAAACATACAGACCAGGAAACCAGAAATAGCCTCCATCCTTCCGAATGTGAGGCCTGCTCTAATATATTCTGCAAAATCACTGGAGGACAACAACCCTGTCTGCCTTTCCAAAATTAATATTCTACCAGAAGCATGTGTAAGAAGTTTGCTCCTCCCATACATGAGATTTGGTTTGCAATAGGGAGTTGAGCTTTTCATTTCCATTAATCCCTGACCTCACTTAACCTAAAGCATACACTCGGCCTTACCAACAAACGTGAAAAGCCCAAGCAATATATATTTTTCCAGACAGTTACACTCTAATCAATTTGATGTTGACAGCCCACTTACTTGCCCCATCTTCACCCACAGTTTATGGACCTGGCGGGTATGCTGAGCTGCACTATAGAAGCAGCTTCCAGTAAGTCAAAATCCAGTCACCAAGGTCTAAATATTTAAGGCTGTGGTTCTAGGCTCCTTTTCCTCAAAGGTGTGATTACATTCAGCCTCCAACATATTTGCTTCACGCAGAATATATATTCTAGAAACAAAAACCAGCTCCAAATATAAAACACTAGAATAAATATATAGCCATGCTGATGATCGGTCTTAAAGTCAAAAATAGCCTGGAAATCAAATTAAATGACTGCAGGAGACACCATTTATGAGAAATGGGGGGAATTCCCTGGTGGTCCAGTGGTTAGGACTCAGGGGCCCGGGTTCGATCCCTGGTCAGGGAACTAAGATCTCACAAGCCGCGAGGTGCAGCCAAAAAAAGAGAGAGAAACTGGAAGCTGGGAAACCCAGGGAAGAATGATAATGTGGGAGGATTACCAAGGTATGTAGAGTTTATTTTTTTTAAAAAAGAAAATTTAAAGGAAGAGGATGTGAAGTTCAAGCATAGAACTAAAAGCAGGGAAAGCCTTGAGAACCAGGACAGCTCAGGGGAATGCCTGGGACAGTGCATAAAGAAAGAACTTAATTCATGATAGTTCTGTGAGAAAGAAACCTGCAAAGTTATTACTGAATGCAAACTATGCACCAAATATGAGGAAGTGGGGCTCCGGCAGGATGAAAGACCTTTTCCGTGTCCCACACCTTGTAAGAGGCTAAAGTAGGATTTCATCCTGGATCTCTGAGGCTTGAAAACCCATCTTGCCAATCACTCTGCCTCTCAGAAACAAGAAAAGTAACCGCAAGAGCAGGATAATACAGGGGCTAAGCTAGGTTGCACATCCCTGCCCTCTGACTTACCGTGTAACTCTCAAGGCAATTAACCTCTCTGCACCGCAGCTCCGTAAAATAACACCTATATCCCAGAATTATTGGGGGCTCGAACAAGTACGTAAGACACTTTAAATGATGTCTGACATAGTAAGTGGTTGATAAATGCCAGCTGTTATTGCTGGAATTATTGTCATTATTCTTAGATATAAGTGGGTGACGCCAGAATGATTTGCGGTTTATCAGGGACTTGAAGCAAGCAGTAATTCCCACATTTCAATGTGCATCTGAATCCCCTGAAGATCTTGTTTAAAAAGCAGATTCTGATTTTTTTTAAACTTTTTATTTTATATTGGAGTCTATTGTGTTAGTTTCAGGTATACAGCAAAGTGATTCAGTTATACCTATACATATACCAGTTCTTTTTCAAATCCTTTTTCAGTGGTGCTCCTGTCACTGCATTTCTAAAAAGCTCCAGCTGATGCTATTGCTGCTGGTCTACAGACCACATTTTGAGGAGCAAGGACTTGAAGAGCTGAAAGAGATAGCTTTGGCCTTGAACCAGAAGTTAAAAATAAGTGGGGGGGAGGGGGAGTGGGAGGGGGGGTGTGGGCAGGGACCAAGCACGTCTAGAAAAGCCTGTGACGAGTCAAATTTAGTAACAGGAGGCCTAACACTTAGCTCTTCTGAACAGTTAGTACCCTACAGATTCTCCCCCTATGAAAAGAGTTGCCATGATCTAAGCAGATTGTTGAGCTCTTGAAAAACAAAAACAGTGAGGGAGAGATATGGAAGAAGTATAAGAGAGAGACCAGGAGAATATCTGTAGGCCAAGTCACCCTGTCTCTCAGTAGTTACTATAAATGTCTCAAAACATCTCTCGCCTTTGCTTTATTTACTGTATGTACTTGTTTGTTTGTTTAGTGCTGGCCTCTGATACTGTCATCTGGAATTCAAAGAAAAAAAGTGTTTTAAAGTACCTAAAATAGATTCTTAAACTCCTAACTCCCTGGATTCTTCTGATTCTTTTTTTTTTTTTTTTTTTTTTTTGTGGTACGCGGTCCTCTCACTGTTGTGGCCTCTCCTGTTGCGGAGCACAGGCTCAGCGGCCGTGGCTCAGGGTCCCAGCCGCTCCGCGGCATGTGGGATCTTCCCAGACCGGGGCACGAACCGGCGTCCCCTGCATCGGCAGGCGGATTCTCAACCACTGCGCCACCAGGGAAGCCCTCTTCTGATCCTTAATAAGTAAGGTAGCAAAAGAGTAGATTTGGGAATTCCTAGCAAAATTAAACATGTCATGAACTCATATCATGAATTCTTGGGCTGCAGAGAACCATCCCTTTCAAAAAAAAGAAAAGCCGGGGCGGGGGGCCCTTACTAGTACACTCAGCACTGTCCAATAGAAATGTAAGGCAAGCCACATATATAATTTAAAATTTTCTGGTAGCCACATTCAAAAAATTTTTAATTTTTAGACTTTTTAAAATGTTTAAACAGATGAAACTAATATATAAAAATGTATTTTAATAATATCTTAACTCTATATCTAAAATATCATTTAACATGTCATAGTTTAATAATTATTAGTACATATTTTACGCTCTGTTCTAAGTCTTTGAAATCCTCTAGAAACAGCACACACCCAATATGCTGCTGTACGATGATAATCTCTTGCACAATGCAGTTATTAAAGTGAAACGCAGTCTCCCCAAAACAAAAAAAGTGTGTTTCAGGGGAGAATATTTTACATTGCTTCTGGGTTTTTGTATGTAAATCATTTAAAGTTAAATAAAATTTAAAATGCAGTTCCTCAGTCACACCAGCCACCCCTCAGGTAGGAGTTCAAGAGCCTCACGGCAGGCAGGGCCCACCGTTATCAGACAGGGCAAGTCTAGATCCTACACACATTTACCACGGGGCACATCTAGTGAGAACAGAGGAGGATGGTCAGAGGCCCGAGCTGCTCTTACCTTTCAGCAGCTGTTCCTTGAATCACCTCATATACAAAAACTCCAGAGGTCACATCACGGAAATCTGGATCTTGCCTTTTCATTTCCTGCAGCAGGCTAAGAAGAGTCAGAAGAGTTTTCCCATGAGGTTAGGAAGCACAATGAATTCGTCTCCTGAGCCCTGGACAACTGTCAGTGGGGACTCTACCTGCTCTGCTCAGGGCTCACACACATGGGACAAGGATGCCCTCTACCTGGTCACCGTCATTCTTCCCCAGGGGTGGTCTGATTCTGTGCCGAAGCCTAGAACCATTGGACACAGCGAAAGAAACCACTGAAAAGTACAGTGCGTGCTAGTGCCAGCAGATGCAGTCACCTACCCTGTGACAAGTAGGGCCTGCGGTCACGAGAGGAGCCAGCCGCTGTCCAAATGCTTTACCTTCCCCGTTCAGGCTCTCTACCTATAGCTTGTGCTTCTGAGAAACAACCCAGACATGGTCACACCCGCGCTTACTTCATAGTGAAGGGCAGCATGTGCAGACCCAGCTATTTCTTCTGTGAAACAGCCTTTCCTGGAAAGGAGATTTATAACGTGTTTCCTTTTGGCAGACCGCGTCACAGAATATCCTTCCAATGTTAGCTGCCCTTTCAGGCTGCCAGCCAAGACAAACATGCCTCAGAGAACCTTTGTCGCTCGCACAGGCCCCACCTCCCCACGTCCAGCCCAGGGCTTTCCTTTCCACAATAGTTCCATCCAACTATCTCTGGTTACAGCTCAGGCTGGGTTTTGCACCTAGTCCCCTGGTACTGCTGCCTGAATCACTGTGATCAGAGCTCAGTACCGGTGACTCTGTTTTCTACAGAACTCAAAGGATTGTCTCAGGGACTTCCCAGTGGTTAGGGCTCCACGTTTCCACTGCAGGGGGCATGGATTCAATCCCTGGTCGCAGAACTAGGATCCCACAAGCCACATAGCGTGGCCAAAAAAAGGGCTTGTCTCCACCACAGTGGAGCCCTTTGAGGGCTCCTGAAAAGCACAGGAGGGGAAGAAAAATTCCTAATTCCCCTTACCTTTCTGTCGAATGCGATCCAAGGGAATTGCAAAGGAGATTCCTGTGGTCGCCTTCAGTGTGTTTATGCCAATCACATCACCATCCTGACAAGGGAGGAGACATCAGTTCAGCGGCCTAGTTCTACAGACTGACAAGCAAAGGAAGGAGAGAAGCTTAGGGTCACTTACGGTTGAGCAACAGGTGGCATCTTAGTGGACCAAGGCGTGCAAATTCCTGCTGAGGAATTCTGGGTTTTAATCTTGAGCTCTTTTTTTTCTTGGCCAAATTACATTGCTTTTCAAAGTGAACCACGGTTTGTATTTTGACACAGATATGAGGGCAAGGAGTATATGCCTTCCCGTTCCTTAAATGAGACTAAAAATAAACATGGAAAAGGCAAAAAGCTGTTGACTTTCAGCCACACTTCAATGAAACTATTCAGAAGATTCAGCAAATTGACCTTAGGAACAAAGCTCTACTAAACTAAATTTATGAAGTGGGAAATACTTCCCTTTTTGTGCATTTCATCATCCCTTAGCCTTTGTTACGTAACGGGAAGGACAGAAAAGAGACTTCCGATCACATTAAAATACAGATTATAATTCAATAGGTCTAGAGTGCAGCTTGAAATTCTGCATTTCATCCCTGCTTTAGTAAACTCATTGTTTACTGGAGAAAAAGCAGGCACAAAAATCACATTCAATGTTAGGAGTAAAGAAAGGCGGAGTCAAGATGGCAGACTAGGAGGATGCGAAATTCGCTTCTCCTCACAACTAGGGCACCTACTAGGCACTGGAGGGGAACCATGGACACCTAAGGGGACGGGAGGAACCCCCAGCGACCGGGTAAGATGTGAAGCTTGGCGGGAGTGAAGGGGGAGGAGAAGTGGAGGCGGGACAGCACTGGCGCCCCTGAGGGGCGGCTTTGGGAGGGAAGGAGTTCCTACACCCAGCGGGACCCACCCATGGTTAGGGGTCCAGCCGCGATGGAGGAGACCCTGGGGGAGACGGTGGGGGAGGGGCGCGGAGGAACGGAAGGGAACGCAGCCAGCGCTTTCCCTGTCCTCTTAGGCACAGGGGAACCTGTTGGGCTCCTGGGCCTAATCCTCTGCCCGGAGCCTCCCTCCTGCCGCGCAGAGCCCAAGCCCTGCCCCTACACCCCCACCCGGGGCCCTACCTCTACACTCAGAGACCCCCTCCAACGTGCTGGGCCTAAACTCCACCCACCCACCCTCACCCAGGGCCCTACCTCCAAACTCCCGAACCCCACACTCCAGAGGCCCTCCTTTCCACGTGCTGCTGCTCCCCTTCCCTGCAGGCCCTAAGCAGAAGCCCTGCCCCACACTTAAACGTCGCCCACCTAGGCCCCGCCCCATGCTCAAACATCACCTCCCACCCGCCTAGTGCCCGCCCCACCCTAAACCCCATCCCTGCCGAAGTTCCACCCCCGCCTAAACTCCGCCCCCCCATAGCCAAGGCTTTTTTTTTTTTCTTTCTTTCTTTTTTCCTCTTTTAGATTGGGGTTCTGTTTTACCTCGATTCATTTATATTTTTATTTTTTCTAATAAATCTTTTAGTTTTCTAATTTTATTCTTTATGCTTTGTTATTGTTCTCCTTTTCGCTTGTTCCTTTTTTTTCTTTTCTTTTTTCTGTTGTGGTTTTATTTTACCTTGTTGCAGTTGTTTCAATTATAGTTTTATTTTTCCTAACATATGTTTTGTCTTTCTAATTTTATTTTTTTTTATTCTTTGTTACTGTATTGCTCCTTTTTTCTTTTTTTTTTTTCTCCCATGCCACACGGCTTGTGGGATCTTGGTTCCCAGGCTGGGGGTCACTCTGAGTCCAAACCGCTGGACTAACAGAGAACTTCAGACCCCAGGGAATATTAGTCAGAGTGAGGCCTCCTGGAGGTCCTCATCTCAGCTCTAAGACCCGGCTCTATCCAACTGCCTGCAAACCCCAGTGCTGGACACCTCAGGCCAAACAACCAGTAAAACAGGAATACAGCCCGACCCATCAAAAAAAAATGATGCAACAAAAAAATATGTTACAGACGAAGGAGCAAGGTAAAAACCTATAAGACCAAATAAATGAAGACAAAATAGGTAACCTACCTGAAAAAGAATTCAGAGTAATGATAGGAAAAATGCTACAAAATCTCGGAAACAGAATGGAGAAAATAAAAGAAACATTTCACAAGGATCTAGAAGAACGAAAGAGCAAACAAACAGTGATGAACAACACAATAAATGAAATTAAAAATACTCTAGAAGGAATCAATAGCAGAATAACTGAGGGAGAAGAACACAAAAGTGAGCTGGAAGATAAAATGGTGGAAATAACTGCCATGGAGCAGAATAAAGAAAAAAGAATGAAAAGAATTGAGGACAGTCTCAGAGACCTCAGGGACATTAAACGCACCAACATTCAAATTATAGGGGTCCCAGAAGAAGAAGAGAAAAAGAACGGGTCTGAGAAAATATTTGAAGAGATTATAGTCGAAAACTTCCCTAAGATGGGAAAGGAAATAGTCAAGTCCAGGAAGCACAGAGAGTCCCATACAGGATAAATCCAAAGAGAAACACACCGATACACATATTAATCAAACTATCAAAAATTAAATACAGAGAAAAACTATTAAGAGCAGCAAGGGAAAAGCAACAAATAACATACAAGGGAATCCCCATAAGGTTAACAGCTGATGACACTATATAATGATCAAGAGATCAATCCAAGAAGAAAACATAACAATTACAAATATTTGTGCACCCAACATAGGAGCACCTCAATACATAAGGCAAATGCTAACAACGATAAAAGGAGAAATCGACAGTAACACAATAATAGTGGGGGACTTTAGCACCAGAATTCAGCACCACCAAATCAGCTTTAAAACAAATGCTAAAGGAACTTCTCTAAGTGGGAAACACAAGAGAAGAAAAAGACCCACAAAAACAAACCGAAATCAATTAAGAAAATGGTAATAGGAACATACATATCGATAATCACTTTGAATGTAAATGGATTAAATGCTCCAACCAAAAAACATAGACTGACTGAATGGATACAAAAACAAGACCCTTATAAATGCTGTCTACAAGAGACCCACTTCAGACCTAGGGACACATACAGACTGAAAATGAGGACATGGAAAAGATATTCCATGCAAATGGAAATCACAAGAAAGCTGGAGTAGCAATACTCATATGAGTAAATAGGCTTTAAAATAAAGACTGTTACAAGAGATAAGGAAGGACACTATATAATGATCAAGAGATCAATCCAAGAAGAAAACATAACAATTACAAATATTTGTGCACCCAACATAGGAGCACCTCAATACATAAGGCAAATGCTAACAACGATAAAAGGAGAAATCGACAGTAACACAATAATAGTGGGGGACTTTAGCACCCCACTTACACCAATAGACAGATCATCCAAACAGAAAATAAATAAGGAAACACAAGCTTTAAATGACACAATAGAACAGAAAGACTTAATTGATATTTTTAGGACATTCCACCCAAAAGAGGAAGAATACAGTTTCTTCTCAAGTGCACACGGAACGTTCTCCAGTCACATTTTGGGTCACAAATCAAACCTTGGAAAATTTAAGAAAATTTAAATCGTATAAAGCATCTTTTCCGAACGCAATGCTATGAGATTAGGAATCAATTACAAGAAAAAAACAGTAAAAAACACAAATACATGAGGGCTAAACAGTGTGCCAACCTAACCTTACACCTAAAGCAATGAGAGAAAGAAGAACAAAAAAAACCCCAAAGTCAGCAGAAGGAAAGAAATCATAAAGATAAGATCAGAAATAAATAAAAAAGAAGTGAAGGAAACAATAGCAAAGATCAATAACTAAAAGCTGGTTGTTGAGAAGATAGGCAAAATTGATAAACCCTTAGCCAGATTCATCAAGAAAAAAAGGGAGAAGACTCAAATCAATAGAATTAGAAATGAAAAAGGAGAAGTAACAACAGACACTGCAGAAATACAAACGATCATGAGAGATTACTGCAAGCAACTATAT
>NC_041233.1:89927312-90099542 GCF_002837175.3 Physeter macrocephalus
AGCAACTATATGCCAATGAAATGGACAACCTGGAAGAAATGGACAAATTCTGAGAAAAGCACAACCTTCTGAGACTGAACCAGGAAGAAATAGAAAATATAAACAGACCAATCACAAGCACTGAAAATGAGACTGTGATTAAAAATCTTCCAACAAACAAAATCCCAGGACCAGATGGCTTCACAGGCAAACTCTATCAAACATTTAGAGAAGAGCTAACACCTATCCTTCTCAAACACTTCGAAAATATAACAGACGGAGGAACACTCCTCAACTCATTCTACAAGGTCACCATCACCCTGATACCAAAACCAGACAAAGATGTCACAAAAAAGGAAACTACAGGCCAATATCACTGATGAACATAGATGCAAAAATCCTCAACAAAATATTGCAAACAGAATCCAATAGCATATTAAAAGGATCATACACCATGATCAAGTGGGATTTATCCCAGAATGCAAGGATTCTCCAATATATGCAAAACAATCAATGTGATACACCATATAACAAATTAAAGAATAAAAACCATATGATCACCTCAATAGATGCAGAAAAAGCTTTTGACAAAATTCAACACCCATTTATGATAAAAACTCTCCAGAAAGTGGGCATAGAGGGAACCTACCTCAATATAATAAAAGCCATATATGACAAACCCACAGCCAACATCATTCTCAATGGTGAAAAACTGAAAGCATTTCCTTTAAGATCAGGAACAAGACAAGGTTGCCCACTCTCACCACTGTTATTCAGCATAGTGTTGGAAGTCCTAGCCACAGCAATCAGAGAAGAAAAAGAAATAAAAGGAATAAAAATTGGGAAAGAAGAAGTAAAACTGTCACTGTCTGCCGATGACATGATGCTAAACATAGAAAATCCTAAAGATGCCACCAAAAAACTACTAGAACCAATCATTGAATTTGGTAAGTTTGCAGGATACAAAATTAATGCACAGAAATCTCTTGCATTCCTATACACTAACCACGAAATATCAGAAAGAAAATGTAAGGCCAGACACTATAAAACTTTTAGAGGAAAACACAGGCAGAACACTCTATGACATAAATCACTGCAAGATCCTTTTTGACCCACATCCTAGAGTAAGGGAAATAAAAACAAAAATAAACAAATGGGACCTAATGAAATTTGCACAGCAAAGGAAACCATAAACAAGACAAAAAGACAACCTTCAGAATGGGAGAAAATATTTGCAAATGAAGCAACTGACGGAGGATTAATCTCCAAATATACAAGCAGCTCATGCAGCTCAATATTACAAAAACAAACAACCCAGTCCAAAAATGAGCAGAAGACCTAAATAGACATTTCTCCAAAGGAGACATACAGATGGCCAACAAATGCATGAAAAGAGGCTCAACATCACTAATCATTAGAGAAATGTAAATCAAAAAGAACTACAATGAGGTATCACCTCACACTGGTCAGAATGGCCATCATCAAAAAATCTACAAACAGGGCTTCCCTGGTGGCGCAGGGGTTGAGAGTCCACCTGCCAATGCAAGGGACACGGGTTCGTGCCCCGGTCCGGGAAGATCCCACGTGACGCAGAGCGGCTAGGCCCGTGAGCCATGGCCACTGAGCCTGCGCGTCTGAAGCCTGTGCTCCGCAACGGGAGAGGGCCACATACCGCAAAAAAAGAAAAAAAATCTACAAACAATAAATGCTGGAGAGGGTGTGGAGAAAAGGGAACCCTCCTGCACTTTTGGTGGGAATGTAAATTGATACAACCACTATGGAGAACAGTATGGAGGTTCCTTTAAAAACTAAAAATAGAACTACCATATGACCCAGCAATCCCACTACTGGGCATATACCCTGAGAAAACAATAATTCAAAAAGAGACATGTACCACAATGTTCATTGCAGCTCTATTTACAATAGCCAGGACATGGAAGCAACCTAAATGTCCATCAACAGATGACTGGATAAAGAAGATGTGGCACATATATACAATGGAATATTACTCAGCCATAAGAAGAAACGAAACTGAGTTATTTGTAGTGAGGTGGATGGACCTAGAATCTGTCATACAGGTGAAGTAAGTCAGAAAGAAGAAGAACAAATACCGTATGCTAACACGTATATATGGAATCCAAAAAAAATGGAATTTTAAAAAGCAGTACTAATGAACCTAGTGGCAGGGCAGGAATACAGACGCAGATGTAGAGAACAGACTTGAGGGCACGGGGGTGGGGAAGGGGAAGCTGGAATTAAGTGAGAGAGTAGCATTGACATATATGCACTATCAAATGTAAAATGGATGGCTAGTGGGAAGCTGCTGCATAGCACAGGGAGATCAGCTCGGTGCTTTGTGTCCACCTAGAGGGGTGGGATAGGGCGGGTGGGAGGGAGACGCAAGAGGGAGGGGATATGGGGATATATGTATATGTATAGCTGATTCACTTTGTTATACAGCAGAAACTAACACAACATTGTAAAGCATTGAAACTCCAATGAAGATGTGAAAAAAAAAATGTTAGGAGTAAAAAGCGCTCAGTGATATCACACACAGTTCCTCCTCCTGCAAGCAACTGTAATATGTGAAGAGAAACCAGAAACAATCAGCTCAAGGGACTCAGAGAGCATGATCACAGGCCATGTGTCAAACAGCACTGCTCTCTTGTTGTATCTGAGCAACTAGAAGCCCTGGCATTTCCATTAGGGATGCTGAATAAAATTTAAGAATTAAATACATGACAGAGCAACAGATTGTTGTTGTGGCTTTTTTGTCGTCTCTAAGCAGGTCAATACTAAATTAGCATTTTGGGATGAGACTTAGTTCTTCACACGCAGAAGCAGGGGGTCTTCAAGGATATACATTACATAGTACAGTTGTCATTTGACATAGTTTGGGTTTAGTACCCAGGACTTTTGTTAAGTACCCAATGAAAGCAGAAAGCACACTGAAGAGATGTAAGTAGGTGTTAAGGAAACCCTGACCCCCTCGGCTGGAGGAGCTCACATGCCAAGATGAGAAATCCATCGTAGATCTTAAATTTTTCCTAGCCCTTTACTTAAGATGCAATAATAGAAAAGCATCGTACCACAAATCTCTACACAAGAGCAACAGCCCAGTCTGCATCATGAAATTTGTCAAGTTTTTGAAAGTTAAGAAGAAGCGTGAAGCAGCAAGGAAAGTGGTCACTTACCAAATTCACCAGAGGCCCCCCCAGAATTCCCGTGCTGAAGACAGAATTTGAAAAAGCCATCAGTACTTTTCTCCCAGTCATCTATATATAGTTCCCAAAGAGGTTTACCCAAAACAGTCTGCCCTAGTGAGCCCCTGTTTCCCCAGGGCAGGCAAAGTTGGGCCCCATCATGATCATCTCCGAAGTCGGTGCAGGTAAAGAACAACAGCAAGAGGACCACCACCCCTACGGCAGCAGTGACCTCTGCGACAGACCCTAGGAGACCATCCAATATCGTGGATGCCAGTTATCACATCAAACAGGCTGACCTCTAACAGCGTGGCATTCCGTACCTCTCACGAGGATAGACCTGATCTCTGGACATCCCCGAAAGGCCAAAGGGAAAAGAAGGCACCCTGCAGTGTTCTTCTCACCGCATGGCCAGTATCTTATGGGCTGAGGACAGCCTACCCCTGTGACTTACATTAATTATGGCATCCGTCTGGATATAGTCCATGCCTGAATCCTTCAGCCCCAGCTCTTGCCCTCTCGCTGTGTGGTGCTGACAGTGCCTGCCGTCACTGTGTTCTGCAGTGAAAACAGGCTACCCAAGGCCACCACGAACTCGCCAGCTCGCAGGTCAGATGACTTTCCCAGCAGCAATACAGGAAGTTCAGTCTGCACGTGGGTGAGGGACCAGATGGACAAATTAAAAATGGAATCAATCAGCGTTTGTATACAATCCATATATGACATGGTCTCCACCATTTCGGCATTTATAATGCAAGAATCACCCACCCACCTAGTTTCTACAACTGCCTGAGTCTTCCTCCTTACAGTCCAACTACCACTAAACTCTCACTTGTTAAGAGGATAGGGATCATCTCTAAAAATCTAAAATTATTGCTTGTAGAAATTACAATAAGTAAACCGCCAGTGAAGTAACTGATGAACATAAACTGACATTAGCAATTTACTTAGCACCATTCCAGCTCAGAAGTTTACAAAGTTAATAAGCCACGAACAGAAAGGAGGTCACCCAAAGCAGTGCTTCTCCTTAATGTGCATATGAATCTCCCAGTGATCAGCAGACCTGGGTAGGGTCTGAGTTTCTGTATTTCTAAAAAATTCTCAGATGATGCTGGGGTGCAGACCACACTTCGTATAGCAAGGAACTCCAAGCACTCCTTAGCAGCTTTGAGTCCATTACAGTCATTTCCGGTGTTCTGAGACAAGCAGAGAAATAAGTTTCCCAGAAGCAGCATCTGTTGAAGAAGGAACTGAAGGAGAAAAAAAGACAGCTGGGTAGTTAATAAAAATTGTTACATACAGACAGGCATGGAAGAAAATAAACAAAAGGAGGAGTGAAGAATAGAAAGAAAGCAAACTAGAAAAAAAAAAAGAAAAAGTATATGCCAGGGAGAAAAGACATGTGATGGGATGGGGAAGAAAATATCAGCAAGTTGATGAAAATCCTCGAATCGCAGACTCACATTTGGCTCAGTTTTAATCAGGGCAAGATCCAATTTATGGTCAATGTCCTTGACAGTGGCTTCATACTGGACCCCACTCTGGAGCTCCACCTGGATCCGCTGCTGGTTCGTGAGGACATGGGCATTGGTAACAATAAGCCCATCCTCAGACACTATGAACCTAGAGCCACTGGATGCAGGAATATCCTCACTGCTGAGAGGCAACCTGTCTCAGCAAGACAACAGCATAAGCAGAAGGCGGGCAAATCAGGGCATCCGCCATAGTCTGGAAGCATGGGAACCTGGCATTTGTCAAACATTCTTCCACCACAGTTTCCTCAGACATTTTACTTTTCCCTGCCTGTTTTCATTCTCTCCACATGTAATTAGACTCTGTGTTCAATGTCCTGGCCATCTCTTGGGAACAGGACTGAGAGCCGATTCCAGCTCTCCTTTTCCAGGAAAAGCAGCACCCCTCTGCTTCAAAGACGACTAACCTAATCGTAATACTGGTGGCAAAAGTGGACCCAGTGTCACATTATCCAGCACCCAGGCAGGGAGGGAGTCAGAGAAGTCTGGTCCCGGCTTAGGTTCCACTACTAACTGGCCTTGTGACACAGGACAAGTTTCTCTTGCTCTCTGGGTTTGGGATTCCTTACATGCAAAAGAAGGGGCCGGGCAAGATCACCATCAAGGTGCCTTCTGGCTCTTACCTCTGACCTTGAACTTGTCTGAGAGAGAGGAGTAGCCCAGATTTGGAAGTCAGAATCCTTATGACTCTACTCTTTGGCTAAACGACCAACAGGCTATGCAACCTCTTTGAGCCGTTTGATTTCCTCACCGTGGTTTTTACAACTAAATTGTGCTGGGAGAGTGGTTGCGCGGGGCCAGGAGCAGGGAGGCGCTCGGGAACAGTTAGCCCGGGGAGGTGACGTCCTCCTCCGATCTCCTTTACCCGCGGAACAGCTGTAAGTGGACCACGGACGGGGCCACCGTCTCCATCACGGCGGCGATGAAGATGTACTTGCTCCTGAGTCAGCCTGGGCTTCTGGTCCCTGCAAAGAGATGCTCCATTCTTTGAGCGGGGAGGTGGGGGGAGGGGGGGACGAGGGGGGGACGACCCTCGCTGCCTGACCGCATCAGGCATCGCCTCTCTCCTGCCTCTCTCTCCTCTTTCCCTCCCCCTCCTCTCTTCGGTCTCCCACTGTGTATTCACTGCGGTCGCATAAGACCAGACCTGTCACCCCGATTTGAAAATAACTTGAAAGACGGCGGCCACCAGCTATGGGGAGGAAATTGGGGAGCAATCACATGGGAACCGGGAAATGGACACCTAAGGAGGGAAGAAAATCGGGAGCTGGGAGGCGTTGAATCGCTCTGGCGATGCAGCAGGGAGAACCGCGCGAACGGAACTCGATCCTGAAGAGGGCGCGAAGAGCGCGCAGCCCTCCGCTCACCTGGGGCTTCACAGTCCCGCTTCCGCACCGCCACGGCCCGTAGCGCGCCACGGAGGCGCGCGGCGCGGTTCTCGGCGCGGAGCGCGCACAGGCTGGGGTAGGTGCGCCCGTCGCCGCCGCACGCGGCCGCCCCCCACCGGCGAGGAGCCGGGGCGCGAGCGGCGCACGGCAGGCCGAGCGCCCCGCCGCAGGCCTCGCCCTCGGCCGCGGCGCAGACGCGGCAGCCCCCGCAGCCGTCGAGCCCCGGGGCCGTCCCCCGCCGAGCAGGGAGGGCAGCGGCGGGCAGCGAGCCGCGGGCCTGGCCCTCCTGGCCTGGACTCCGCGCCCCGGCGGGCCGCAGCAGGGGTCTCGTCCCCCCTCCCCCTTCCTCCTTCCCTCCCACTTTCCCGAGGACTCTCCTCTGGACCCGCAGCTGCTCTCAGACGAGCAACGCTTTCTCCGGACTGGGGTGCCGCCTCCTTCAGCCCCCGACTTTAAGGGGCAGAACCTGGCAGCCCTCTCCACACACACCCGTTCCCCACCCCGCCCCGCGTCCCGGCCCTTCCCCACCTCGTGAAATTCAGAACACCAAGAACGGGGGCCGACTGACAACTCACCCACCCACGGACAGACGATCAGAGTTAGGAAAACACACACCCTATTTCAGTATTTCACATGGTTTTTATTACAAAACAAGCGACAAAACAGTTTTAGAAAATTATTTTTTGCTACATACCAAGTAGGAGATCGCTTAAAATGAGAAGCATAAGTTTCCATGCACTCAGCTCAGCCTACAGTCAGTGCATTTCACAGCTGAAACATACTGGTTCAAAACACAGAATCATGCTACACCTTGGGGAGCAGCGGGGGAAGGGGTCAAACAGTACGTTTTTTGGCCAAATATTCGCTTTATTCAAACCCTACCGAGCATGAGTGACTGTAATTCACTACTGCAGGCAGTAACAGAGAGAAAAAGGGAGTAAGGAAAAAAAGTGACATTGGTAGAAAAGATGTAATAAATCTGTCCATTTCTGACAAGTTCAAAGTTTATAAACAAAACTGATTTGGGAAACTCAGTTTCCAAAACTCTGCTACTTCCTTATGCCTATTTATCTGGTTAACAGTGAAAACAAATATATCAAATCCACTGCTCAACTACTGAATCTGCCACTTATTTATTGGATCCTTTTAGCCCATATCAGAGCACAGTTACAGTCAGGGGGAAAAAAATAAAACAAAAACAAACCACCTTCTGCTTCAAGTGAACTATGAAGTTGGACTCTTTCTCATGGGAGCTCAGCATTCTACTCAGAAACAGATGTGTAACTCTGCAATTTTCACCTGAGATCGTTTTACCTGATGGACACCTTAGTGCGACTGTCATCTCACAGAATGCAAAAGGCCAAAAACTACGTTCACCAGCCATCAGCTGACCCTGAGCACGCCATTCCTTCACTTTCAAGAACCTTGGACAATAATAGTTCACCTATGGGGAGACACGTGAAATTGTTACACACAGTGGGTCAAGACCACGTCAAAAGTCTTATGAAAATAGCACAACTCAGAGAAAGTTTTTATTCCACACACACACAAAAATGCAGTACCTTTTTTGGTTCCTCTTTTTTAAAAAAAACAAAACAAAACAAACAGATTTATTCCAAAGCCTATGCACTTAACTACTAATTGATATTGCATCCCCTCCTTGTTTTCTCCATTTGGTTCCATTTTTCACATTTGAAACCAAACGCTTTGGTCGTATATGCACCAGCTTTGGCTCACATGTGTAGTGACATTAAAAGGTGTGATGTGAAATTAACCAGAAGCTAAGAAATATGCACACAAAAGGAATTCTGAAATAAGACTTGGCAATGAGAATGCCTCTAAGCTTCATTGAAGATAATTATATTTATCTGCTGTCGGAACTACATTAACAACGCTCTAACTTGGAATTCCCACGTATCTGCCAACTAGAATCCTTGTTTCCCCTCTATTATGATAATACAATCTGGATTTATAAGTATGTTTAATTTAATACATTCTCAAAATAAACCTTACTGAATAAGAAACAGATCAGCTTACCATAATGACCAATTAATTTCGCAGTAGTAATCTAGCAGAGAGTTTATTTAAAAGAGGAAGAAATGGGTAGATTTTCACAACTTAAACACCAAGAGATGACATCTTTCCATGAGTTTGGGAGTGTTTACAGAGATCTCAAAAGTTCCTAATTTATCTTTGTTAGTTCCATATCTCTGTGCACTTTCTTTCACCTAGCCAAAGAATTTTCTTGAGGAAAATCTGAAGATGAAACCTGAGACAAAGAACTTTAAGAACTGGGAATGGCTTCTTGAAATCAGGCTACTTGAAGTATGTTGTCACCTTGATCACTCATAAATAAATAATCTCCAAACCAGGGATTTCTAAGGACAAAAGTATACAGGAGGCTGCAGAAAAGCAAAAAAAAAAAAAGAGAGAGAGAGAGAGAGAGAAATCTAGAGTAGATTTCCTTTTTTATACCAGGACCACTAGGACAAACAATTTAAGTGAAAGTTATCTCCAAAGCAGTACGGTCAAGAAGAGTTCTCAACCTGACACAGACTTCAAGGAAACTACACTGCCCGAAACAAACAGAAGATTTCCCTCAAGCCACTAAGGATTTTCTGATCACAGTCTCCTCCTCTACTCGTTAATTCTTAATTTAAAGACAAAATTAACTGATCTAGCTGATAAGGAGTTCTAGATAGAACTGAGTTAAGCTCCCTCCCTTTAGGGAACCTTGGTAGCAGTTCATCACATAAGCTGGACAGATAATTTCTCCCAGGGACCCTGGAAGTAGGATCTCTTGTCAAATGGAAGAAGGTACATCCTAAAATACGGGATGGGAAATACAATCTATGCTCTTCTACCTGGGAAATCTCTAACCAGCAATGCATAGGCTCTAAATCAATGTTTCTCTGCACAGTTTCTAATTTATTAAAGATATAAATATCTCTCAAGATTATCTTTGTTATCTTCTCACTGTTAAGTACGTAGAACCTTGTCAGATGACAAGATTTCATCATGCAAGTGCAGACACGAGGCATCATCCAAAGGGCAACACAAAGAACAGAAAGAAAGCAAATCTGCCAAGGTATACAATATACAGCACTTAAAATTAGACTACTATCGGCCCATGAAAGAAGAGCTGAGAGGCAAGGACCCAAGATAATATGTCTTTGCGAAAAGAGACCTCTTCTTCTGTCTGAAAAACATGGATCAAAAATTTTTAGCTGGGTGAACTAAACTCCATCTCTTCCCGGCACCTGCTTTAAAGCAACTCTCAAACTCTAAAATACAGATTTGATGTATCACACAAGTGAATTATCATACACTCATCAACCCTCCACACATTCCAAGCAACGCCATATCAAGGGCAATGTCTGTTCTGTTCTCAGCACTGAACACTGATAAACCCATCCTAAGGGTCTGACACAGCAACAGGGTGGGCAGGTCTGTCTCTCACAGTGACAGTATTTGGGGTCAAAGAACATCTCAAAGAGAACAGAGTAATTCCCAAAACTGGCTGATGCACTGGGGTTGGGAGTGCATTCTCCCATTCCTTCCAAGAGGTCCCTATTTTTTCCCCTATGGAGGTCCCCTGGAGGAGGGGGAAATCTGCCCTGGTCGACATTCAGGGCCCCAGATTTTAACACCTCCCCTCAGAATGTATCCCGGCCAAGCTGGAGCCTGGGTGTCCCCCACCACTTCCCCCAGTTTCAGCTGGGTTAGTTCCCTCCCTCCTACTTCACAGTCAAACTTCAGCCAATGAACAGGAATAGGATAAAACCAGATGACTGGCCTCCAGGTTCTGTGCCCGGCCTGAAAACAAAGGGAAAAAACTAGTAAGACAAGGACAAGGAACTAAAACTTGGTTAGGGATGAAATTGGACTTCCAAACTCCTCTCACCAGGTGGACCATGGAAGAGTCAAAAAACACTGCATTGATTTAAAAACAAAAACAAAAACAAAAAGAAACCAGCTGGATGCTCCCCTGCCCCCAGAGAGCTCCACAGGGATGTCAGTGCCAGGAAGGCCTCTGACTGTCCTCCAGCAGGTGGAGAAACTGAGTCACGGCCCCTTGGACATCTGAGTCCTCCCCCTCCCTCCTGGGCTCTGTGCCTCATCACACATCAGAGGTCCGTATGTTTTCATCATCGAGGTTGAACACAAATGGCTTCTCCTTGGGGTGCTGGGGCTCCGATCTGTGCCTTATCCGGGAGCTGGGCAGCACCCCAGAAGTACTGCTCTCCCCAAGTCGAGGCATGAACAAAGAGTCCTCAGGAGTCTCTTCAGTGGGCAGCAGCTTTTCCCCAGCCTGGGGGACAGGTGTCCAGGGCTGCCAGGAGGAAGCCACGGAGGGGGCTTTGCAGAGGGCCCTTCTCTCCTCCAGAGGTGGCCGCCCTCTGCACAAGACAGAGTTGGGCCCCCCTGAGAGGCTGGAGCTTCCAGAGCGGGTCAAAGAAATGGATCGAGAAAAGGACATTTCCTACAAAAATAAAAGGCGGGAAAAAAAGGAAAGTAAGAGTTTTCCTGACAATGTTTATCCCAAGGTCCCCAGAAGAGGACCCCCTCCAGGATCACCACCCTCACAGGCCCAGAGACACGCGTCTACAGAAATTAAATATGGCCAGCAGCATTCACCCCACAAGTGTCAAGGTCTGCTTGGCAGGGAGATGCGCAGGACACATCAGAAGCTCTGGTTCTCTACCCAACCCTACCTCACCTCCTCCAACTACTGAAAAAAACAAAAAATAAAAATTTGTACCCAAACCAGTCAAAAGAGAAAAACAAGGCAAGACAGCCCGGGGCTTCAGCTGCATCTGGGCACCGGGCTGCTTCCCTACATCACCAAATAAAACCCACCCACTCGGGACAACTCATCACGAGGTTGACAGTGACTGTGAAAAGGAAGAAAGTGACTTACTCTGGGGTGGCACTTGAGGGCCTGGACAGCTGCCCCGATCTCCTTAATCCAGCTGTGCATGTCTTCCGGACTGTCTGCCTGCAAAACACCCACCACACTTACAGAGACACGTCTGGCGCTGTGATTTCAGCTTTCACGCCTGTGACTCGATTCTAAGTTCATAAAAATCACACCATTAGAGCTGGAAGGGATCTCAGAGACCATCCAGGCCAGTGGCTTTCAGACTTCTGAGGACATTTTTTTCCCCAGCAAAATCATATTTGTCACCCCATAAATAAAAGGGCTCAAAGTGGGGCAGAGGTCATGACAGAGGAAGAGCTTAGAGGCCCATCCCTACTGAAGTCCTTCACCCGCTCTGGAACACAATCGGCCTGGCCTCACCCCTGTTTTACAGAAAAGGAAAATAAAGCCCAGAAAGCAAGAGCCCAAGGTTTAGGGCTGGTCTAGTCCAGTTCTCCTGACACCCAATGCAGTCATCCTTCTACCACAGCCATCCCAACAAATGATCCCACTTTCAGCTCCAGTCCCATTAAAACCAAATCCTCTGCAAATCCTCCCAGACAGGGGGTTTCTCCAGGAATAGGGCTTCTCTCAAAGCACAAGTGATCTGGGTCTGTCCTGAGTCCCATCCAGGCCTCAAGAGTTGCTAGACTTGCAGCACCAAGCTCACCAACATGTAGGGAAGGCACAGCCGAGGCCTTAAAAAGTTCTTCCCCCAGAAATACCGAGCAACCCCAGAAGGGGGCAGCAGCGGCTCTGTGAAGAAAGAGGAAAATCAGAAGCTAAGCCACAGTAGGTACAGCTCTGGGAATTCTCAGTGCTTTCCAGCTTTACAGGAGTTGAATCCAAGTGAACCTGGCAAACATTTACTGAGGCCTTACTCAGGGTGACACGTGACATCAGGTACCAGGCACACAGATGGGACCAAGACTGAATTAAGCCTTGACCTGCAGAAACGTTTTATTAGTTAACCTCTCTCTGTCGCCCTGCGCCTTCCCCTGATAGAGCCAGAGCCACCCAAAATTACCAGCGTGCATTTGCATGCCCATGCATACATGAATGCAAACACCACACACGCTGGCCTGCAAAATTCTCCACATATACCCCTCACTCTCCCCATCCCTAGAATGATTCTTTCTCTTTGCATTATATCAAGGTAATACATGACCAGTCTTTATAAAACCCTCACATTTGCATGCTTACCCCATCCTGTCCCCAAACCAACCCTCCCTGGTTAGGTGTGTGCAGTACACTTACAAGGGGAACAGTTTCACACCCTGGCACGCTGGGCCAAACAGAGGCAGCAAAGGTGCCCCTGGAGAAGACCCCTCTCACGCACCATAGCTGCAAATTCACCTGCCCTCTCTCTTCCCTGGACTTTTCTTTTCCCATTTACTTGACAACCTGGTGGTTTCCCAGAAAGAGAAATCCATCCCTAGTCTAAAAAGATAACCAGGACACGGTCTCCAAGATTCTTCCAGAAGGTATTTTACTGATAGCAGGGCTAGCTAACCTGTTCCACAAGTAGAACTATTGGGAAAAATTAAATGAACTCATTTAGGTAAAGCAGTTTGAAAGTGCCTGATACACAGAAAGGGCTTCATATTAGTCATTATTGTTGCTGTTGTTATTATTATATGAGGGGCACAGATGAAGCCTTAAATTCCAATATTATAAATATGTTTGCTGCCTTCTCCCTACAACTTTTAAATTTCATTTTCTTCATACTCAAACTGCAGATAAATCTTACCTAAAGGATCAAATTGTTGGGATCAAATAAGATAACATACTTTTTCTTAATATGCTTGTTTATCAGCCCCATAAAATGGCTTACAGACGGGAGGGTGACCAGGTCTTCACTGCCTACCTGTTTTCTATTGTATTCTTTTCAGCCTTCTTAAGGATTTCTGTACACATGTCTATATTTCTTGAAGTCTCTCAGATTCCTTGGGTTGTTTGAAAAGATATTAATAATTATTTCTATTATAAATAACATTATCCATAAATGCTAATGTCTATTTCTACAGTTAGGAAATTTAAAGTTAAACTGTATTATATCTCAATTCACCTTAGTTGTATTGCTTTTCTCTGGATAAAGTGACCAATTATACATTGCATTTTCCAAACTCAGTTTCAAAAGAATACTTTGCTAATTAAAAAAGTTTTCAACTGTAAGCAGAATAATATTACAGCATGCTTCTTAATTTATGTAGAAAGTCATATTCAAATTCTTAATTACTTCACTAGTCAATTACATTATAGAGATGACCCTGGAAACAAAAAGTAATGTAGAAGACAGCAAGTTGCAACTCTGGGCAGGGGGCATTTATCAAGTCAATATGGAAAGAGCCTCTGCATGTAAATTATTTTCAAGTAAATTAAAATAATATGAGCAAAAGATAATTAAAGGGAACTCTGTAAAAAAAAAAAAAAACCAAATAAGATAACATATTTGGGGGAGAAGAAAGGCTATTTTGAATTGGAATGAGACGGTGGAAATTAAATTGTCCATCAGCAGAAAAGCATTTCTTACAGATTTTCCTTCCAGGGGAACAGAAGTTGATTTGGTGGGGAAATGCGAGAAGACAGAGGGAAAGATGGGGATGGGAGCTAAGGGAGAGACAAACGTCTCCCTCATCACACAGGAAATGGAACATTTTCATTAAACAGATTGCAAGACCCCCATGATGACAGTCCAAGAGTCAGTTTCCAGGGCTTTTTAAGCTACTTTGAGTCCTTTTATCACCCTAGCAAAAAACGCCCCACCCACAAGCCACAGACCACCTATCTGACTGTCCTTTGAGACAGTCAACAAACACTCACTCCTTCTCTCGGAGCACTCACTCAACCAGCCTAGGTGTGCTCACCCCAGCTCCACTTAGCAAGGAATCCTGAATCAGAGAACACTGGGAATCACCTGACTTAACAGCTGGAAACTCAAACACAAGAATCCAGATCCTCTAAAATTCATTCAGATCATTTCCAATTCTCTAATATAAACAATACTGCTATTCACATCTTTGTGTATAAAGCTTTTTTCATACTTAAGATTCTTCAGCTCCCAGGGAAGTTGCTAAAGAGTATGCATGCCTTTTTTGGTGGCGGTGGTGGTGGGGGGAAGCCCACACCACATGGCATGTGGGATCTTAATTCCCGGGATCGAACCCACGCCCCCTGCAGTGGAAGTGCAGAGTCTTAACCACTGGACCGCCGGGAAAGTCCCAGAGTATCCATGCTTTTAAGCTCTTCTTATATATGGCCAGAGTGATTTCTAGTCAATAATATAGATTTCATTTAAACATATATATATATGTATGTATATTACATGCACCCTTGTCAGAATTAAATATTACACTTAAAAAACTTTTTTTAATTTTTTGGCCACAATGAGCGGCTTGCAGGATCTTAGTTCACCAACCAGGGATAGAACCTGGGCCCACAGCAGTGAAAGCATGGAGTCCTAACCACTGGACTGCCAGGGAATTCCCTTTTATTTTTTAATTTTTTTTTGTTTTAAATATTACAATTTTTAAAAAATCTTTGCTAATATGATGGGAAAAACAATTAAATCTCTTTCTTAAAACATTTAGTATTTGAGACGGAAATTGTTTGCTAATTACATTTCTTCCCCTAATGCTCTAATTCCGATTAAGGACATTTTTCTGTCAGATAACCTAGGTAGTGAACCCAGCCATGAGGATAATAAACAGTAGTAAACATTATTTGAATGTTCACTAATGTTTAAAACATTATTCAAGGGGCTTCCCTGGTGGCGCAGTGGTTAAGAATCCACCTGCCAATGCAAGGGACACGGGTCCGAGCCCTGGTCTGGGAAGATCCCACATGCGACAGAGCAACTAAGCCCCTGCACCACAACTACTGAGCCTGCTCTCCAGAGCCCTCGAGCCACAACTACTGAGCCCACGTGCCACAACTACTGAAGCCTGAACGCCTAGAGACCATGTTCCGCAACGAGAAGCCACCAGAATGAGAAGCCCACGCACTGCAATGAAGAGTAGCCCACGCACTGCAATGAAGAGTAGCCCCCGCTCGCCGCAACTAGAGAAAGCCCGTGCGCAGCAACGAACACCAAACGCGGCCAAAAATAAATAAATAAATAAAATAAATTTATTTTAAAAAATATATATATTATTCAAAGAGAAAAGCAGATACTGATCCCACGTGAGAAGAAATAGGATATTACGTTACTGAGATCACAGTTTAAATCTCTATTAGTAGTTTTAAGAACTGGACTCCACTGGCAACAGAAATTAAGTGAAACCTCAAAAATTATATGCAAAAATTACAGTGTATGTGTATATCCATCTTCTATGGAAAGCCTGTGCTTAGCTTTCATCAAAAACTCAAAAATATCTTAAAACCACATCACAAAGGTAGCTCCATGAAGGAGTAAAACACAGAGCTGAAATCCACCCACCCTGTGGTGAATTACTAAGAGACTAAAAAAAAAGCCTTGAAACTCAATAGAACAAGAAGGGAAGTGGCAAGCTTATACCTTCGTCTCTTCCTGGTCTGCTTAAGTGTGTACATGTTTCTGGTGCTTGGTTCAAAAGGAAAAGTAGGGTTTCTGTCCTTGAGGGCAGTTTTTGAGGTGAGAGGAACAAAGGGTATTAAACGAGTCACTGCAGTCTGTGGTTTTATTGCAGTCCGATGAGCTTTGATTATGTGGTATGAGACCGGTATCATAATATTTGCAATGGTTTCAAGCACTGAGTTCTAACGGGCCATCGACAAAAGGCTTCTCGTATGTACCTCTGGTTACTTCCATTGCAGCTGTCCAAAAGCTTTAGGCATCTCCTTCTTAATCTTATTCCCAACCTCTGCAGCCCTCCCTTTCCAACAAGCTAATAACCCCTACCTCTCCCCAAGAACCAATCCCACCTTTAGATACAGCCCTGCCACATATGATCCATTCAAAGTGCAAAACTGACCAATGGATTTTAATGTAAGAGTATGAAAGCTTATTGATATCAGCTTCTGATTCCACACAGCACCTAAACATTAAGAAACTACGATTTGTCAAGTTTCGGTGTAGAATCAAAGAAGATCCACAATTATCTGAAAGAGCTATTAAAATATCCCTTTATTCCAAATACATGTCTCTGCGGGGCCAGATTTTCTTCATACTCTTCCATCAGAACAACATATGGCCACAGACTGAGTGCAGAAGCAGATATGAGAATCCTGCTGTCCTCTAATAAACCAGCCATTAAAGAGATTTACAAAAATATATTTTAAAAAAATGTTACTCCTGTTGCTTTTGTGTTTTAGAAAGCGTTATTTTTGATTAAATGTTACTTGTGTTAACATAAACGAGTTTATAGCTGTTGGTTTTAAATGAATAAATACATATTCTTAAAGAGTTTTAATCTCTACTCTTCTCCAACCCTCTATGCTGAGTTTTGGTGCTATACACAGATTTGTCCATTTGCTGTTTTATTTATTCAGGGGGATGTGAGTGTTCTTTTATCCTAGAAACGTGGGAGCAGATGGCAAAGTAGGACAGAAATGATGATAAGATTCTGGTCAATGTGCAGACACCCTCGTGCCAATGATGCAGTGTCTTCTGAACTTTTTTTTTTTTTGGTTGGCGTTCATGTTTCCCAAATCACTATCTCCAGTCCAAGGCTCTGTTCTAGACTCTTAACCCCAGCATAATTGCTCCCTTCACCCCACATCCAATCAACTCTCAAGTCCTGGAAAGGACTCATCAATAGCTTCAAATGTTTCCACTTTTCTCCATCCATCCAAGTTCAGGCTTCCTTTATCCCTCACTGAAACCATTACAACAGCCTTCCAACTGCTCTCCCTGGCTCCTGTCTAACCCTCTTCTTACCTGTCCCCTTCGCTGCACCGGACAGGACATTCACCGCCAGCATCCCATCAACAGGACCAGGACTGAGGGCTCTCATCTCCACTTTACAGGTGAGGAAAACAAGGCTCTTAGGTCACTTGCCCAAGTGGGATTTTTAGGAGGCAGATCTGATTGGGTCACTCCCCTAGCTTAACCTCCAAGGAGCCTAACTCCCAGGATAAAATACAAGCTCCTGACCAAGGCCCACAGGCCACGGGCCCTCCGTATCAGCTTCCCAGCACCTGTGCCCCTTTCACCTCCAAGCTTTTTTAACCCCTGTTGTTTGCTGTTACCTCTGCCTGGGCCACTCTTCCTCCAAGGGTTTGGCTTCGGTGTATCTTCCTTCAAGAAACCTCCCTTGACTCCCTGCGACCCGGGGAGGTACCCTTCTTGGGAGTTCCCATGGCAACCACTACTCAGTCTAAGGGTAGCCCTTCTCACACTGTTTTCTTGTTTTGTTTTTTGTTGCTTTATTCCCCCACCCCCATGAGTGAGATTGTTTCATACTTGTAGCACATTTAGGTTCTTTGGTCATATTCTGCATGCCATGCTAGGATCACCTGACCTCCTAAATGATTTTTTAAATTTGCATATATTAAAGGTTTATGCTCTGTGCTGTGAAATTCGATTTCACGCATCTGCCACTGCAGTTATCACACAGGACAGTTTCACTGCCTCGAAAGCTCCCCTGCGTTCATCTCTCCAACACGCCCTCCCCACCTCAGCACACTGTTCTACCTGCCCGTTTACCTGACTATCTCCCTCTCGGGTTCAGGATCCGCTCTGTTGAACGCGGGGTCCCCAGGATGAGGCAACACCTGACACCCTGAGGAGACTCTACCGATATCTGTCAAGTCCAAGAAGTGGAAACTCTTTTGGTGCACCGACAGCTCAAACATGTCCCTGAATGGCCGTGCAGGCTGCTCTAGGGCCCCAGCAGCACTTTTCCACAGCTCTTGCCAGATGCTTGTCTAAATGAACGGAACGCACAGATGCCTCAGGCTGCTAGCATGTCTGCTGGGCTCAGGCAGGGGGACCCACTCAGAGGGACCTGCTGCTCACGAAATGGGTGAGGGTCGACCTCACGAAAGGGAGGGTGTTGAGTGGGGAGCGCGTGGGGAACCCTGAGAAGCTTTGGTCGGGGAGCCCCACATTTCAACCAACACACTCCATGGCAGTCTTGGCGCTAGACGGGCACCATCACCGCGATGCTGCAAGAATCAAGGCACGCTCTGTGGACGGCTAGGCAGGCTGCAGTGAGGACTTGGCCTTGAAAGTCTAGGCCATGCTAGAGGCTAGAAATCTGCCTTTCTAGCTCCTATGATTTGAGAAGGAGTTGGGAGAACTCCCAAGGCTGTGGGTGGAGGGGAGATGCTTCTGAGAGCTGAACCGTCAGAGCCCAAACAATGGCTTTCTCTGTGCAGCTGGCTGTGCACCTGGTGCCCGCACAGGGCCCTCTGTGCTTTTGTCCTTCCGCACACAGTGCTGTCCACACATAGACGGGGCTTATAAATACCCTCCAAGGGAGAAGTGAAACCACTGACCAGTTCTCCTTTTCTCTGCTGAGCTGGCGCCCAGCAGCTACGAGCAGCTGGCACAAACTCCCATTCCCCAGTGTAGCGGCTCAACCCGTTCTTATTATTTTACGGTTGGGAAGCTTTTGGCAAACATCCTGTTTAGAATAAAATGGGACTCGGACTGACTATCGGGGGCTAAATTTACCACCTAGAAACTTCGAACAAAATGAAAGAGAAAGCAAAGGGAAAGGCAGGCCTACAAGTACACCATCCACAGAGAAGGAACGTCAGCGTCTTCTGGCAGCGAGCTTTTTACCTGCACGTAGAAGGTCCTGGAGCTGGTTATTATTTCAAACAGGTTGTCCCTCATCAGCAGATCGCTAGACAGAGAAAGAGATAGAAAGTTACCAGGCATGCTGGTCACCCGTTGAGGACTTGATTCACCCTGAGGCAGGTACCCGTGCCCCCTACCCTAAAAAGGGGGTTCACAGGCCATTCCTCCTGCTGCCCTACCTCAGAGGGCATTACAGGGCTTCCTCTAGCTTCACTTCCTGGAGGGTCTCAAGTGGTTTAACCATCCCCGTGGAGCCCCCTCCCCAATACACACCACCACCAGTTCTAACAGGACAAAGCTCCTCGGCCTCCAAAACCTCTTGCCTCAATGCACCACACCCCACACCGTCTACGACTGTGTGTTCCTTTAGGGGCTCAGATGTACTGATACAGTGCTTGGTGAGAAGTACTGTTTCAAGTGTTTTTATTTGAGGGTCAAGTAGATGAAAATTTTATTGGTTTTATATATATATACACAAGCACACACTGTTCTATGTCCATTATGCTCCGTTATATATATATTTCATATACATATATATTATTGAGAGAGGGACATATAACAGTATATTTGTAAGATAAAAAACAGTATATTCATTTCAGGTGTACAACATGATTTGATATTTGTATACACTGCCAATGATCACTGTCTCGTAACACTCAAATTTTTTTTTCTCGTGATGAGATTATAGCTTTAGCAACTTTCAAATACAAAATACAGTGCTGTCAACCACAGTCACCGTGCTGCACATTCCATCCCCAGGACTTACTGATTTTATAACTGGAGGTTTGTATCTTTCGACCCCCTTCACCCATTTCGGCCACTCCCCACCCCCCGCCTCTGACAACCACCAATCTGTTCTTTGTGTTTTTTAATGTGTTATTTCATCCAATCTTCCCAACAATCCAATGAGGCAGTAAGACTTTCCCCACTTTATGGATGGGGACACCCAGGCTCAGAGAGGTTCCATGACTTGTCCATGGCACCGGAGTAAGGAACCGGCAGGGCCAGGATTTGAAACCGGGTCCGACTCCAGAGTCTACGCTCTTAGTTACTCCACTGCCAGGTGCCTCTCCTAAGGGACCCGAATCTCTTATTTCCAAAGCCTTTCTCCACCCACACAGCAACTGCATCAGCTTCACTAAATCCCTGCTCTCAGGAGGGGACTGGATGCTCAAGAGGAAAAAGGGAAGGAGAGAGTAGACCACTTGAAGACGCTTCAAACTGAGTGTGAGGTTTGGAAGAGGGAACCTGCCTCCGCAAGGAAGACGGCGAGAGGTAGCTGATGCTCAGCCACAAACCTCCAATCAGCCGAAATTATTTACAGGGTGAAATGCCTGCTCCGTGTATCCAGTCACCGTGGGGAACATATACGGAGTAAAAGATCCAATTCCTTCCCCATGAAAGAACATAAAAAAGCAAAACTATACAGTCAGATGTTAGACTGCGTGTTATATGCCAAGAGTTAGAATAATTCCAAGAAAGGACTAATCACAGGGGGACTCCCCCGGTGGTCCGGTGGCTGAGACTCTGCGCTTCCACTGCAGGGGGCCCCGGGTTTGATACCTGGTTGGGGAACTAAGATCCTACGTGCCACGTGGTGTGGTCAAAATATTAAAAAAAAAAAAAAAAAAGAAAGAAAGAAAGAAAGGAAAGGACTGATCACAGGCAGGGCTGGCTTCAGGAATCGGGACTCGGAAGGAAACGGCAGGTGCGCTGCCAGTGACCTGGGCACCTGGGCAAAGGAGGAGCACAAGACTAAAGACCCACATGGGCGGGGACAGCACTCAGGGGGTCAGACGGACCTGGGGCCCAATCCTGATGCCCCTGGGAAAAGGTATTTTAGGAATATTTTTAAAACTTTGTGAGCCTTTTTCCCCAACTGTAAAATGGAAATCAGAAGCCCTCCTCTATCAAGCTTCTCTCCACAAAGATCAGTTATAAGTTGTATAAGGCATCTCATTATATGAGGCACCTGGTACAATGAATGTCACATGGTGGCCATTTGAAATGCATTTCATACGCTATTATAATTACTTTCTGAGTATCTGAGTGGAGATGGCTCTTCTTTCTGGATAAGATGGTTTAACCTTTTAAACTACTCATGTACATACAGCACAATCATGTAATCTACTACAGAGGAGGTAAAGGCAAAACGGGGAGGAAATCCCCACCCTTTTCATATCTACTTCTCAGGCTACATGTCGCCTTTTAATTCAACTCAATTCAATTCAACAAAACGTTAACTGACTACTGAGATGCCCTGACCCCTGTGACTGGGTTTGGGAGACCCCAGTCTCACAGGCCTGGAACCTGCAGAGTCTCGGCAACTTCCTTCCCCAAGGATCTTCAACTCCCTCAATTCTCTTCCTCAGAGTTCAGTCTGACTCTGGCTCGGGCAAAGTGCAAAGCGCTCTTAGGAACGAACATTATCTGGGTTCCCTAAGCTGCCCCAATATGCCCATCAACCTGCACGGGCCTCCAGGGTCAGGAACAAGCCCCATCTCTCCTCCACCCACTGTCACCTCTGGAGCCACACTTCTGCAACTTCCATCTGTAGCACCTTTCACGAATGATAATTTGTCGGTGGGAACTTCCCTCATCTTCCATACCCTGCAACTGCCGTTTGCAAGGCTCACAACAGTCCCTGCTTCCTTGGGCCACAAAACACCTCGTTTTCATGCAAGACCCTCCCATGCCTTCATGTGAGCCTGCTGCTAACAGCTTCCCTGGGGACGCAGGCTCTGCATGCACAGTCCGTGGGACGGAGATGCAATATAATACCCCTACAGACTGCAGACTGAGGGCCAAATGAGGACTGCTAGATGCCCGGATGCCCTTGGGTCTCTAAAGTTTGGTTCCAGGGGCACCTGTATGGGTGTTGGATATGGGAGAGCCCTCGAAGAGGCCCCAGGTCCCAAACTCGTCCTATGCTCTGTGGCACTGGAAAGGTGACCATTTCCTAGTGCAAAGAGGAACACATTAAAACTACTTCCTCGTCCTGCCCAAGAGCATTGCTGTGAATCATCCTCATGTTAAGAAGACGTCAGGGACTTGGTCAAAATGGGGAGAAGAGAAAGGCATAACAAGTTCAGGGCAGAGGCATTGGCATAAACAGGGGTCTGAGCAGATGCACTGAAAAGCAAGTGACTAAGGGCACAGTCCCCCTCCACCTCCGAGCCCAGGCCTCCTGTGAGATGAGCAGCTGACCCCTGAGAAGAGCCTCTCCTTTGCTCTATATCCTTTCTTTTTCTCCATCAGAAAAGTACCCCATAGGCTCATTTCAGGAGTGAGAGTAAGGGGGATGGGAAGAGGGGTAGGTTTGCCCAGCGCCATTTCACAGCCGCGGCAGCTTGGATGTGGAAAGTCAGCCACAGATGTCAGGGAGACAACATCTTCCTGCTCTTGGAAGAAGGTTCTGGAATAGAGCCTCAGAAGGGGAGTAACAGAAGAGTTAAGGCTGAGACGAAGTGAGAGAGTGGCATGGACTTACATATACTACCGTAAAAGAGATAGCTAGCGGGAAGCAGCCGCAGAGCACAGGGAGATCAGCTCGGTGCTTTGTGACCACCTAGAGGGGTGGGATAGGGAGGGTGGGAGGGAGGGAGACACAAGAGGGAAGAGATATGGGAACATATGTATATGTATAGCTGATTCACTTTGTTATACAGCAGAAACTAACACACCATCGTAAAGCAATTATACTCCAATGAAGATGTTAAAAAAGAAAAAAAAGAGAGAGTTAGGAGGGCACGTGGAGTTCTGACCAGAGAAGAATAAGCAGAGACAATTACCCAGACTTGACCAGACACTCGTGGGTCTTGAGAACATCCTTGAGGAATATGGTACGCAGCGGTTCTCGGTCCTGGGGGCAAACAGAGAGAGTGCATGAGGCTGCCAGCCCAACGCGCAGACCAGGCAGCCATCGTCATCAGAGACGACTGGCTGAAACCAGGTCGCAAGCTAGACAAGGTCTCAAAAATAATCAAGAGAGGGAAGAAATCTAAGAAGATGCTCTGTGGCCCTGACCACGAAGGCAGGGAGTTCAGGCCACTTTACATCACCGGGAAGATGCGCACACCGGGCGGACGGAGGTTAGACACAGGCACCCCCGGGGTCCGTGTGCCCACATCTCTGCTCAGACACACACGCGTGGGTGTGACTCCTGTGCCTCTGCCCCCCACGGCCTCTCAGGCGGGCCCCGGAGTGACTACAAACCTGCTCACACTTGAAGTAGCAGATGGTAAAGTCGTCCAGCGCAAAGAAGCGCCGCTTCCAGCTCTTGCGCTGGAATAAAGGGTAAAGAGCAGGATGTTAGAAGAGTTCCCAGCATTTCCGGGGGTGCGTTCTGGTTCTAAGATCCTGGGGACCCCGCCCCACCGAAGCCAGGCTCCCACACTGGGGTTCCGGGGCAAGGACTTCTTCTCATGGGGCGACTCCTCGGATCACCTCGAGCTGCGGGGCGGGAGTTCTCCCCACCCCAGCCTCTCCCTGGTTTGGGCGGTTTGGGCCTGGCTGGCTCCACGCTCCTCTTTGCAAACTGCCCTCCCCTCTGCCTCGCCCACACCCACTGGCTACCGGGGTCCCCAGAACCCCTCCCAGCCCCCCCCCCCCGCATGGCCACTCACCACATTCCCTTGCTTCACACAATAGCCGCTCTTAATGAGGGGGGGCCCGGTGGGGACACGGCAGCCTGTCGTGGGGATGCAACTCTGAGACCTTCGAAGGATGGCGTGGGAGCCGGGCTCACTCCCTTCCTGCCCATCCCCACCGTTCTACAAGGAAACAGCTGCAGGATTAGCGCCTCCCCCTCCTGACGCAGCCACACCCCTGACCCCACCCTCTCCGGCCAATCATCTCTTCCTCTTGGGCCACGATGGCAGTCAAGTGAGAAATAAACCAGATGGGTAAGCTGGGACGAAGTGAGAGAGTGGCATGCACTTATATACACTACCAACTGTATAACACATAGCTATCTAGTGAGGAGCAGCCGCATGGCACAAGGAGATCAGCTCGGTGCTTTGTGACCACCTAGAGGGGTGGGAGGGAGACGCAAGAGGGAGGGGATATGGGGATATATGTATACGTATAGCTGACTCACTTTGTTATACAGCAGAAACTCACACACCATTGTAAAGCAATTATACTCCAATAAAGATGTTAAAAAAAAAAGAAAGAAACCAGAAAAAAAAACCTTTAGCTTTGCCCCGGGAAGGCACTGTACGGGGTGCGTTCACAGACCAAGGCTGGGGAGGCTGGGCAGACCCGGGAGAAAGGGAAGACTCTGAACGCAAACCGGACGAGGCCAAGGGACAGTGGGGCTTCTTTCCAGCCATCCTCGACCCCACTTCTCACGGGGTTCACAAGTGCCAGTCCCCGTGGATGATGCAGAGCCGTACCGCCACAGAACTTCAGATGCGGTGGCCTCAACTTCTGCACTGCCGGTATCTTCTTGACCACCCCATGTGCACCGGCTCTGCTACCCTCACCCCTTCCTCGGTCCAGCCCTTCTGTCATGTCACTGACACACCACGGACACCCCCGAACCCCTCCGCCCTCTGGCAGCCCCAGGCCCCAGCACCTGGTTGATGGGCGTGTGTACCACCACGCCTCCGATGATCTCTGTCTTGTAGGCCACCTGTGGCTTCTTCTCTAGGGCCAGAGGAGTTGCTAGGCTCTTGAGAACTTCGGTGGTCAGGGGCAGGTTCCCAACTTTGGGTACCTGGGAAGAATGACAGAACAGTTAACAGGGAACAGAAGGCCTAGGAAAAGTGGGGAGGCAACAGCAGGAAGGGGGAGGGGAGGAAAGCTAATGTATGAAATTATAGCACGACGCCCCTCTCCCCGCTACCCTTCCATCCATCCAAACGTGTATGTGAGGAATTCAGCAAGCCACGCCCACCACTCGCACACACACTCAACAAATGTACTGAGCACCTACTATGTGTCAGCCCTTGCCTGGCTAGAGACCAAAGGTAAAACAGCAAACACAGACACATGTCCTGCCCTCACACCACATACGTGCTGATCAGGGAGACTGACCAAAACTACAGAGCAAGACTAACTATCAGAATAATTACAAATCGTGGCGAGTGCCACGCAGACGATAAACAGGAGCTGAGACTGACAGCAGCAGGGGAACGACTTGAAATGGAATGCTTGGCGTGGCTGGTGTGGGTGGTGGAGGTCTCCAAGGGGAGAGATGCTGAAACAGTAACCTGGTGGACGAAAAGGAGCCAGGAACATAAAGATGGGAGAAAGCACGCTCAGCAGTGGGTAAGATGCCTGTGGTATATGGTACAGGACTCGGGGAACATGAGCTCTGGAGCCCCAGGGCCTGGGGTGCAACTCCTGACCTGTCACTAACTGAGCGACATAGTCATAGAGTTGTCACGGTCATCAAATGATAGAGGATATAAATTTCAACACTTTAGAAATATGAATAAAAATACAAAAGTATTTTAATTGTCAAAATATTCTAAGTAGGGCTTCCCTGGTGGCGCAGTGGTTGAGAGTCCGCCTGCCGATGCAGGGGACGCGGGTTCATGCCCCGGTCCGGGAGGATCCCACGGGCCGCGGAGCGGCTGGGCCCGTGAGCCACGGCCGCTGGGCCTGCACCTCCAGAGCCTGTGCTCTGCGGCGGGAGGGGCCGCAGCGGTGAGAGGCCCGCGTACCACAAAAAAAAAAATAATAATAATAATAATTCTAAGTAACTTTTTATAAATGGTGCTAACATTTACAAATGCAGCCCTTTCTGTGGAATGAGTTATCTTTGCTCCTCTCCATGACGGAGTTCGAGCACCACTGCTAATGAAAGAATCACGGAATTTTTAGGGCAAGTTTGAGACCACAGGTTGCAAACTGGTGGCCCAAAGGTAGACTTGCCCCAACTGTGTTTCATTTGTCCTATCCAGTGTTTTTCAATCTGCTGTTAAAATCTGGGATATTTCACGTAAAAATCTTGATTTCCAGTGAAGCAGCTGTCCACTCTTCGGACGGGGAAAAGATTCTTCAGTTTGCCGCGGTCCTGAACATCCTCCCAACCCGAGGTCATTTATCCTCATTCATGTTGCCGCTTTTCTTCCTCCTTGTCCATTTCTCATTTATACTGGAAAATTTTTCATCACAAGAGAGGCCCAGAGTAGTCCAGTTTTCTGCCCAAAGCTGATTAATACCTAGACAGAGACCAGACCCTGACGCTGCCCATGCAGTACCCACATCACAAAGCCTGTCCTTCCACAGATGTAGAGAACAAACATACGGACACCAAGGGGGGAAAGCAGGGGCGGAAGACTGGGGAGCGGAGATGGTGTGATGAATTGGGAGACTGGGATTGACATGTATACACTAACATGTACAAGATAGATAACTAATAAGACCCTGCTGTATAAAAAATAAAATAAAATAAAATTCAAAAAAAAAAAAAGCCTGTTCTTCACAAGGACTCAACGCCCCATGTGGATCTGCCAGGAAAGTAACTGCAGACACCATGAGAAAAACTAACGTCCTCTTCCACTTCTTCTACAGCCCTGGGAGCTAGAAAGACCTAAGAATCCAGACTGTTCAGGAGCTCACGGCCCAAGGATATATTGTATAAAGCAGGGAATATAGCCAATATTTTGTGATAATTGCAAATGGAAAGGAACCTTTAAAAACTATATAAAAATTAAAAATTAAGGGACTTCCCTGGTGGTCCAGTGGTTAAGAATCCGCCTTCCAATGCAGGGGACGCAGGTTCAACCCCTGGTCAGGGAACTACGATCCCGCATGCCTTGGGGCAACTAAGCCCGCGAGCCGCAACTACAGCACCCACGCGCTCTGAAGCCTCTGCGCCACAACTAGAGAGAAGCCTGCACGCCGCACCGAGGAGGCCACGCACCACAGCAGAGGATCCCACATGCTACAACTAAGACCTGATGCAGCCAAAAATAAAATAAATAAATACTTTTTTGTTTTTGTTTTTGTTTTTTTGCGGTACGCGGGCCTCTCACTGCTGTAGCCTCTCCCGTTGCGGAGCACAGGCTCCAGACGCGCAGGCTCAGCGGCCATGACTCACGGGCCCAGCCGCTCCGCGGCATGCGGGATCCTCCCGGACCGGGGCACGAACCCGTGTCCCCTGCATCGGCAGGCGGACTCTCAACCACTGCGCCACCAGGGAAGCCCATACTTTATTTTTTAATTAAAAAAAAAAATAAACTATTGCAAGCCACGGGGGAAAAAAAAAAAGAGCTCACAGCTCAGGGCCACAGGAGAACTCTGCCTGCCAAGGACAGGGACCAAGGGCCACACCCCCTGGCATCTATCGAAAGGACTAAGACCATCATGATTACACTGGGGCCCCAGAAAGGAGACAGGGCCCCTCTTCCTGGCCTGTGCACTCAGCTTAGACCATGGTGACCTCTGCCCGCCAATTCTCCAGATTGGGCCAGAAATCCACCCTGTCCTTTCCTTCTGGCTGAGGGACAACCGCAGCTCCCATTGCTTTGGGCCTCTGTTCAGTGCCAGGCAAAGTACCCATCTCTTTACTGCATTATCTCTCATCTCAGACGATCTTATCGGGTAGGCCTTATTTTCTCCATTTCACAGATGAAGTAAACTAAAGCTCATTGAAATGAAGTAATTGCCCCACTGCTAAACACCACTACCTACCTACCTGGACCACCCTTTCCGATTTCTCTGTGTTTTGCTCTGATATGAGAGAATTCTTTAGGGATGTGGATTAGTGCTGGGGTGTCCAGAGATATAATCACCGGGGAACAACACAACTGCCTCCAAATGACCCAAATGAATTCCTGAAACCCAGCAAAGAAGGCGGGAAGTGGCCTTTCAGCGTGTACGGTGGCCAGAAGAGGACTCCTGGCGACTTGGCTGTTGTCCCTACATCGTGGGCTGCCTCTGGCCAACCACCTGGAGCCTCTGCAAAGCTGTTTCCACTTCCTGAGACTCTGAATCAGCCTGTGGAGGGCAAACTCACCAATAACTACACTCCAGATCTTGAAAACAAGTTCATCCTCTTGGTTTGTGTATCTCCCAGAATCCCAGTGAAAGGTGGGACCCCTTTCACCCACCGTGGAGGGTCCTCTGATGGGGGAGGTCCACAGGGTTCCCATTTGCAACGTGAAACGAAATTTGCAAGGAGTCACCTTTCTTCCCACCAGGCATGGCTAGATTGCTACAAGGAATAATCCAACTTGGGAGGGAAGGGGGGGAAAGCTGTGCTTTACTTCTACTGCTCAATTTTCAACCCTTTTGAAAAACTTTAGTGAGTTGAATAATGTCTCCCAAAATTGTCCACCCATAACCTCAGAACGTGACTTTATTTGGAAATAGGGTCTTCGCAGATATAATTAAATTAAGATGAAGTCATGCTGGTTTAGGGTGGGCCCTAAGACCAATGACTGATGTCCTCCTAAAAGGAGAGGTCACACAGACACACAGGCCATACAGTGGTGGAGACAGAGATGGAGAGATCCAGCTATTAGCCGGGCAACGCCAAGGACGGCCGGGGGCCACCGGGAGCTGGAAGGATTCTCCCCCGAGCCTTCAGGGGGCACGTGGAGGGCCCTGCCGACACCTTGATTTCAGACTTCTCAGGACCATGCGAGAATACATTTCTGCTGCTTTAAGCCGCGCAGTTTGTTACGACAGCCCAAGAAAACTAACACAGGAACACTGATACTCCGAGCGAACTCATTTCTTTAAATATCATTATGTAGACCATTATCTTCAATCATAAGAACTCAACGACCCAGCACTAAATGACCAGTGATCTGCGGGCAGAAAAACTGGCTCCTGACCCTGGGAGGATCACTGATCTCCAGGCACTTCCACTGCCTCGTTTATAAACAGAGATAATCATACCTGCCCTCCCTACCTAAGGTTTTCACAAGGCTAAAAGCAGCCATAGATATAAGAGTGGTGTGTAATCTAACCTCTTTTACAACTGCTGCTCATTTTTCATATATTTATAAACTCTTTGAGATCTTGGAAGTCAGAAGGTCCTGGGTTTGAACCCCAGCTCTGCCATTTACTAAACTCTAGATTTGGGGCAAGACTCTCATTTCCGTTTTCCTCATCTTAAAAACGGCAGTGAATGCACCTGTCTCACAGGAGTGACATGAGGGGTGAAGAATGTGGCCCGTGAGAAAGCTTGGTTCACTGGATATGCTGTCTGTGTCTTTCATCTCTGCATCTCCCCTGGGATGCTTCACTTTGCACACAAGGTGCCCTAAGATAAAAATGCATGGAATCAGGCAGTAGGGTACCCCTCCTCTTCCTTCTGTCGCACAGAACCCTTGGCGGGAGGAGTGGAGAGATGTATAAACGGAGCAAAGGAAAGTCAGGAGGACGCTGGAGGTTACGGAGCCCCTGCAGAGGCTGTGCCATCCCCGCAGGCCTCTGGACTCCAGGCCTCTCGGTACCATCTCGCTGCCTCCCACCCGTCGCCAATCACTTCTGTCCAGTGGGGCCAGGAAAGAGGATGGGGAGCTAGCTGCTTAGAGCAACTCTACACTCAAGGCACAACAGCAAGGCAAAGAGGCCACCGCTGCCTTGCAGGCTGTGTAGCCCAGTTCACCAGGCAGGACCAAGGGAGGAAACACTTAACGAGAAGAAGGTATTAGACATTGAAAGAAACTCCCCAGATTGTGGAAGACACAGAAGGGTGAAGACCTCAACTTGAATGAAGAAAACCTTTACTAAAAGAGCCACACACACAAACATGTGGGTAGCAGAAGGGAGTTAGCAGCTTCCTCCCTCATGCCACCCTGCCATTTCTCTCTCTTTTCACAGGTTTACCAACGTTTATCAGAATAATGAGCCAACAAGCAAATCCGCTTTGTACTCTGCTTGGGTGCGGTATCACAAGTGCTGGGTAGAGTGTACAGGTTTCTTCTATTACTTTATTCACGGGAACGCCTGAGACACCGGGGAGAATGATGTGCCCCAGCACAGACTGGTTGTTACCGGGAGTCACTAGAATGTAAGCCTTTCTGACTGTACGATACAGAAAATCAAGCTTTTCAGCAAAGCGTGGATTGCATGCCCGAAGCCTGCCTATATTATCAGTTAAAGGTCCAGTTTTTTCCAAACATAGTTTCCCCCTCTCTTCCTCCCTACCCATCTCCCTTTCTTTTTCTGTATCTCTAAGAAAGGAGTTCTTCGTTAGCCAAGTCAAGGAAAACAAGAGTCCTCACAGAACAACCAGTGAACTGGTGCTTATAAACGGAAGGCTTTCCCAGGACAGGTCGGTGGATGGCCTGGACTGGTCCCCAGGTGGCTTCTTAAAGTCAGAAGAGTCTCACCCGAGCCAGGAGAAAGTTCTGACTTCCCTCCTCATGTGAGTTTCCTTTACTCTGTTTCCCGGAGTCAGCAATCCGTTTTCCAATCCCACCACATTCTGAATCAGCATCCCAGAATGACCCAGACCACGACCGACCAGGAGCCCTCCCAGGAAGCACAAAGGGGACACTCCATAAACTTCCCCTTGAACTTGATTCAAACTCAGACTCTCAGTTCAACTTGTGGTCAGTCAGCCAAGGTGTGAGAAGAGGTAGGGGAACTAGTCTGGAACAGGGTCCTGGGAAAGTCCCTGCCGCCATCTGGGTCGCTCCCGTGAGGGGAAGAGGCCCTGACTCCCTCCAGAAAGGAGAAAGATCATACGTACAGTGATTTTGCTGGCTTGGTTCAGGGCTTCGACCCAGTCCTTCAGATCTTTCTGGTCATTGGCTTGAAGAAAATACCTCTGCGAGAGGGCGTTGATGACTGCAAAAGGCACGGGGGAGAAGAGAGAAGAACCCAGGTCAGAACACACACAACACAGAGACCCCACAAAACTAAGGCGCTTCAACTAGCAGGGCGGAGGATCCCCGCCACGCAGACGAAGATGCTTCCCACGGTGCAAAGTCACCTGCCTGAATATCTGGGAAGCAGCGGGCTCTCATTTTTGAAAGGTGTGGATTATTCCATTGGCCACAAGACAACAACAATAGCCTTAATGTGCTGCAGTGCAGTGAGGCAGCTCATCCGCCATCCATAAGACACACGCTTGGACAGCTTTTCAGAGGCGCCAAGAGACTGACAGTCGTGATGATACATATATAATTTTGGCCCCAGTGCTCCTAGTTTCCACTGGCACAACTGACCCGGGTTAGGGGTCTTGCCTGTGGTTGAGAAATGTAACTAAGCTTGCCTGCGATCAAGTCTGTGACCCGGACCTCATTTGCAACCTGGTCTTTCCTCTGAGCACTCCAGAAAGTCAACAATTTACTTTTGGGTTCATTTTTTTTTTTTTTTTTTTTTTTTTTTTAAGATCCGCTGACCACAAAATCTGAGAGTCCTGTTGGAGCTTGGTCATGATATTTAAAGGGGGTGGGAGAAAGAGCACAAAAGAAGTTTGAAGCCACCTGAAGTTGGGAAAGGGGACAGCCCAAAGGACCATTTTACTTTCCAGGCATAAATAAGCCGGAACTGGAGGAGGTGAGCATTGTGGGGTAGACAGAGAATCCCTTAGTTCATTCATGTATTCATTCGGCAAATATTTAGTGAGTACCCGCTGTGTGCCAGGAACCACACTCTAAGTGCCGGGGATTCAGCAAAGACAAAGCAGAGGAGCAACCCTGCCTTCATGGAGCTCACACTCAGAACCAGAGAGACAACAGAAGCTATCTGTCAGCCTCTGCTCGAAGCACTCAGTACAGCACCGAGAAGGCAGTAGAAGGCAGTTAAATACTCATGATTCAAAGACCTGCCTCCACTGAGCGGCTCTGCTGCCTGTGTCGCTCCCACTGGTCACTCATTCGGCAACAAGACTCTCGACAGAACGTTCCTTCTTTTCTGTTATCCCCCCAACTCCTTCGAGTCTCCACGTCTCCTGAGCGCACCGTTACTCTGCTCTGAGATGAAGGTTCCCGAAAACTTCAGGTAGACACCCGGCACCCTGAGACATCACTGGCCCCTGTGCCTCTGTCTCATGTTGTTAACAATCTTTGCAGGGAGACCAAGGAAAGGAGTATCACTTGAGACCCACGGACACACGGCTGGGACAGCAGTCACTCGCACACACAGGGTATAAGTCACATGTGGTCACAGGACTGTCTCCACTCGAAAGAGGAAGCTGCTGTAGGAGTGTTCAGAAAACCCATCCTGGGCTCAGTACTTACCAAAGCAAAACGGAGTCTTGGGTTTCTGCTTTGGGGTGGCTATGCTCACCTAAATCAAATGAAAAATAAAAGAAACGTGAATCTGTTTCCAACAGTGTTGTAAAGTTGTGGGGTTTTTTTTAATCTCAAATTTTTTAAATTGGGAAAACTTTATACAAAAAGAAGAGTTATCTAAAACATATTTGAACATTTTAAAAACTAATAATTAAGTGGAAACCCTGTACTCATCATCCAGATCAAGAAAAAAGCCACTATGGGTCCTATTTCTTAGAAGCCCTGTGTGCGCCCCTCCCTGATAGAATCCCGTCCTCACCCCTCGGAGATAATCACTATCTTGATATCTGTGTTGAATCTTCATCCTTGCAAAAACTCTTAAAATCCACTGAGTCCTGATAAAATTCTCTTTGGACCACAAACAGGCACTGGCCCCATTCACAGGAGCAAGATTCCACTCCTCTCCCAACCACCAACCTCCTCCCTAAACAGCTCTTCGAATTAAAGGTGGAACTGTCACAAATACATAGATTCCAATCAGAGTTCGCAGAAAGGTGAGGCAGCGCGTCACTCGCTGCACTGGGACAACTGATCGATCTCCCTTATCTCTACCCTGACTGTTTCACCATGAAAATAAGCACTTGCCACCCGCCCAGAGAGGGGCCGATGGAATCAGAGAGCATACCCGTATTGAAGTAGAAGGGTTTTTCTATCTCCTGCTGTGTTATCTTGCTTTTTCAGGCCTGCCTCTTACATGTATGTTCCTGAGTATGTGCATGTTGTGAGCCCACCTCATTCAGGTTCAAATACACTGAACAAATAAAGGAAAGCATAGTCCATCATATAGGATTAGGTGACTGCCCTTGATGGAGGCTGAACCTCCCTGGAGCAGGCATCCACCACTGTACCTGGGAATTAAAATTAATACTGCCCGGAATACTCAAGACGGGAACCAAGGTGGCAGCCTATAAAAGATCAAAGGAAGGACAGGCGGTGCAGCCTGGGCTTCGGTGCCAGAGCACCAGGCCCCCAATCCCAGGCGGCCCAGTTGTCAAGACTCCTATTTCCTGTTCTATCAAATAGGGTTGGTAAATCACCTTCTCATAGGGCTACGGTGAGGATTAAATGTGACAGTGCAGGTGAAGCACTTAAGCCATCCTGTCATACAGGAGCTGCTCAACCAAGGAGGGGCTATTTACACCCACTCCACATACCAGTACAAGCCGTGCCGTGCTTGGCACGACGGGCAAAATGCTGAGGGCCTTGTGAGCTTCTCCGGGGCCTAAAAAAATGCAACATTAATAAATATTTAATTAAATGTCTGTATAACAGTATATCAACCTCATTGACAAGAATTTAAATAAATGCCTACAAGATGTCACACATTAAGTCAACTTCATTCACGTTTCAATTAAACAGTCACAAAAATCGCACTACATTCGAAAATAATTAGTAGCCTCGATTTTCTTGGTTCATAAGAATCCTTGGATGTGCAAGATGATAGCCGAGAAATTAGAGCCAATCATAAATTAAAATGAGTTACAGCCAAATCATTCCAAAAGTAAAATGATTTAAATCCTTTCAAATATCTTACAGCCAGACAATTAGAGTCAACGAGGGATGTGGGTGCATTTTGATACGTTTACCACGATGGGAGGTGGAGGACGGAGGGCCTAAGAAAGTGTTTAAATAGTCCCGAAAAACATGAAGATTTATGCAAAGGTAAGCCCCCATATCCTGAGTACAGACACACACAACGCAAATTCCGTTACATCTTCAGCACTCCGAGGAACCGTGCGCTGGAGCCTCATGACGTTGAGTCCTGGCCCCCGTGCCATCTTGTTCTCCTGGGATTCAGACCCCAGAATTCAATCTGAACCACACTGTGTGCCTTTACCCTGTTTGCCTCTGATGCTCTGATCTGTCAGTGACTCATGTGCTTCCTCCCTCAGCATCCGTGTTCCTGCAGGTCCTTGAGCCCGCAGCTCCTATGCGCCCTGCCCTTGGTTCCTGTATAACCTTGACCGTCGCAGAACTGCCTCGGCCATGCCGGTCCTCAGCGCCCACCTATCTCACGGCTGCCCTTCTACCTTTGGCTTTCAAATGGCAGTGAAAAGCTGGGTGCTTCGAGACTTTTCTCTGGCTTATTAGGAGACTTGCTCTTTCTCCCCGACGCTGACAATTTGTCATCAACAAGAGAGAGCACCACTGTGGACCCTTTCGCCCCGGCTGGGTGACAAACAGGCCCACTCTGACCACAACTTATTACCAGCCTATCCGGGGAGAACGTGCTTATTACCGGAACCCAAGCTTTCAAAGAGATCGCCTGGTTTTTCATTTGTTTTTGTATGTTTATCCAGCGTTCAGTTGGGGGTACGCCGATTACACGCACGCACGTCTATAATTTGCCTCGTGGTGACCACAGAAGGATTATTTGGCAAAGCAGCTCTTGCTGAATTAACAGGACGTCAGTTCCAGGTCAGCCCCGACGGGCTGTTGAGCAAGGGTAAGACCCTCAACATCTCTGATCAGCTTCCCGATTGGCAAAGCCAGAGTGGAATGACTTGTCCCCTTCTTAGAGTCCCGGAATGACGAAAGAAGAAAACGAAGTCATAGCTACTGGTTGCTGTGCCCTCCAAGAGAAGGGCCAGGGTTGGCGGCGGGGGGGGTGGCGGGTCTCACTTACCATGAAGAGGTATAGCTCTGGCCTCCCCCCAGCAGAATCCCTGCCGCCTGGGAGGCATAATCCCACTCCTCCCACCCCTACCGTCTGCTGGTAACCAGGACAGGCCGTGCAGCCTCCTTCACAAGAAGTGAAGGAACAGAGGCTCTTGAAGAAGCAGTGTGGCTCACAGGCTGACGCCGGCCGCAGTTAAGCAGCTGCACAACAGTGGTTGACTGATGGGTCCTCGGTGAGAAGGCAGCGAGAGGCGGTCGCGACGTGAGGGAGGGACGGGCACGGGTCACCCGCAGGGTGACGCAAGCGAGGCCGCCCCACAGCTCCACAGACTCTCAGGAACTTGCTCTTAGCAGATGGCGCACAGACCACAGGAGCAGCAAAGTCATGGGGCGCCGGGGCACTGCTAGCCCGCCCCACCCTGTCTGCCCTCGGCCGGAAGTGGAGCTGGGGCCCCTCTGGCAGGAGCAGCTGCAGCAGGCCCCGGTCTCGGAGCTCCGGTGCAGCTCGCGGCCTCCGTGTCCGGGGACACGCTGCCCCACGAGGTGGCGTCAAGAGCAGGGGAAGCGGCAACCGCCTACCCAGAGCAGTCGGGGGCGGGGCGGGGGCGGGGGGCTCTAAGCCAGGGTCTCTGGACCAGCTTCAGGGAGTCAAGGGGCCCTGAAGCCACAGGCAAAATCAGGGTGTGTGCACACATGCATGATTTACCTGGGAAATGAGAGCACGCTTTTCATCAGACTTTACAAAGGATCCCTGACACCCCGCCCCTGCAAAAGCCAGGAACACTGTTCCAGGAGGGTCTTCATTACAGTTAAGGAAGGGCCGGGCCCTGAGGAAACGCAGCGCGAGCTGGAGGTGGGACGGTGGGCCTGGCTGTGTGGAAGAGAAGGGCCCCCGGGCAAAGCGGGGAGGTGGCTAGCACCAGAGGCCAGCAACCATTTTTTTCTGGTTTGCCCAAGAATTGGTCCTGCCTCTGTCAACAGCCTGGACGACATCAAGTCAAGAACTTTTCTCTCTGCTGGCCTCTCTGAAGGACCCCATCTTCCCAACACCAGCCTGCAAGAAGGAGCACCCCTGAACGAAGAGGCCACACAGACGCTCCGGCCAGGCTGCTACTGCCGGTTAAACGCTTTTCTCGGGGAGGGAACACCGAGGGGTTAACGAGAAGTGACCCGGAATGCTGAATTTGATACCAGCACCCGGCTAAATGTTTTTCTGGGAAAACCCCTGCTTTCTGACATTGGGTCAGGCAGCAGTTAAAGGCTCTCCTCTCTGTGAAACCTGACCCAGTGGCAGATGTGGGTTTTGCAAAACCCGTCCAGTCCTGCCTCTCCCATCCATGAAGGGTAAAAGGCAGGACCATCCCTGCTAAATGACGGCAGCCTCCCAAGCTGAGAATTCTAGAAACCCTCATCTGAGCTGCGTTTATACATCACGATTCTGCAGGAGATTGTGTTCACTCTTCTCCCATCAGGAAAAACAACAACGACAAAACCCTCTCAAACAGGAGAGGGTTTGGAGTTTCATTAATATTGAGGTTCTCTGCTCCCCGCTCTCTGAATCCTCTTTCTCTGAACCTTCTAACGAAATGACCTAATGAGCTCTCAGCAAGACGGGACAGAAGAGGGGAGGGCCCAGGCCTCCGACCGACAGCTGGGCCGGGAGGCGGCCACATTCTAACCACAAGGCATGAAAATCGCCTGCTTCCACAGGCCCTTCCCCCTCCCCAGGTCCTTCCCTGCTCCCTCTAAGGCGCTCAGACACCGCCTGCAGCTTCTGCCTTGGCACCCGGCTGTGTCTGCCAGACTCTGGCCTGCAGCCCCTACAGCTGCTCCCACCTCGGGCCCAGCTGAGATGGAGGGCTACCCAAGGACTCCCGAGGCCTGGTACAAAAAGGAGCCAGGGGCCACTCAGATCAGGGCCTCATCCCCCTGAGGATGGGAGAACGTGGACGAGGAAGCCGAGGTCCCCAAGAGACTTGACGTGAGGGGTGTGTGGGGAGAGCGGGCCTTCCGGAACCTCGGTCCTGGCTGGGCGCCACCTGGCTCTCCTCACTGGACAGAGCTCCTCTTTCTAACGAGGCTCTAAATCTCCCGGCCTTTTTTTTTTTTTATCACTGCTGCACCACAGTTCAGCACTGGTGCCTGCTCCAGGGAGGGGCCGCTAAACAAAGCTGAATTCAGCAGCTACGTCTGGGCATCAGCAACCAGCCCCAGGCCCCACCCAGGTCTCAGCATGGAAGAGGGGCTGCTCTCGCCCTGTCTGTGCAAACAGGACCAGGGGATGGACTGTCGGCCTGCCCGCCGGACCCTCCAGCCCTTATCTGGCCGCTGAATGGCTTCCTGGCTCATCTGGGAACGTCCTCGGGGCGCTCGCTCGTAGCCTCCCCGCCCAGTCCAGGTGATGCATATGATTCCAGTGCAGCCCTCACTCCTTGTGAGCCATGCCAGTGGAAGCACGCCATTTGGGAGAATCCTTTTCAGTCACCAGGTTTTTTGTTGTTGTGTTTGTGTCCCTTTTTGTCCCGATTAAAAAAACAAAGTCACGTCCCACTCTTCCCTCCACCCCCATCCCTCCTTTGCGGGAGCTGGCAGCATCACTGACTGCTGGGTGCCAGGAGCGAGAGGCCGCAGGCCACCCTCCAAGAACCTGCAGACCACATGCCACCCCGCCCCGGTCAGCCGCAAGCTTCCACGGGCCACCGTGAGGAAGGGGAGCACTTTATGGCCAAGCAATGCCCGAGGTGTGACGCTTCCTCTGGTTCACATCCTCAACCTGCTCACGGACCATGAATCCCCAGAGCTCCAGGCCAACATTACCTTGGAGATGTAGGTCAGCTGCAAAGATCCGACGGCTCCTGCCCCAATTGCCAGGTTCTGCAAGACACATGTTTTGCGTTTTAAGGAGGATGCTCTCTGAGGCAGTGAAGCACGACTAAGAGACAGAAGACCGAGATTCTGGGTCCGTTGATGCCACTTTCTGGCTTTGCAACCTTGAGCAAGTCACCTACCTATTTCTTTTTTGATTTTTGATTTTATATTGGAGTACAGTTGATTAACAATGTTGTGTTCGTTTCAGGTGTACAGCAAAGTGATTCAGTTACACATATACATGTATCTCTTCTTTTTCAAATTCTTTTCCCAATTAGGTTGTTACAGAGTATCGACCAGAGTTCCCTGTGCTACACAGTAGGTCCTTGTTGGTTTTCCTTTTTAAATATAGCAGTGTGTACCTGTCAGTCCCAGACTCCCTAACTATCCCTTTCCCCTACCCTTCCCCCCTGGTAACCATAAGTTCATTCTCTAGTCACTTACCTATTCTTCAGTTCACTTTCCTCGTCTGTAAAATAGTGATAATTCTTGCCGTGGGTATGTGGACTTAACATTTCCCTTGGCCTCATTTATTATAGACAGGTATTCTAGTACAGTGGTTAAAACTGGGGGCTCCACCATTTGACTGTGAATAAGTTCCTTCACCGCTAAGCCTCAGTTTTCCCTTCTGTAAAAAGAAGGATAATGATAGTACCTACCTCACCAGACAGTTCTAAGGATGAGTTAATAGATTTACACCACCTGGAAGTGTCCCTGGTATACAGATGACTCTGAACAAGTGTTAGCTCTTTTACATATATATATATATATATATAATTCTTCAAATTCAAATTCTTTTCTTAACAAATAGGGTACAGGTTCACACAATATAGAAAAGAAAGAAAAGAAAAAAACATAGCTGTTCAGTCTATTTCAAAGGACACTTACGAGTACCAAATGGAATGATGTCTGTACATTATAAAACACTAAGTCAGTGCACTATTAAAACATCAAGAAACTCACAGGCACCTTGTCTGGCAATATTCTACCCTGGCACGATCTCTTCGGCTTTCTAACTTCTCCACTGTCAGAAATGAAGTGATGAAGACACACGGGCGGTAGCGTACCAAAAAAATGGCCAAGATGAGAAATCACAGCTGTGGAGTTCCTCATTTATAACTTGGCAAATCCAATCCCACAGGGACCTGAGAACGTGTCCATAGCTCCTGGTGGCCTCTTAAACTGCTGCCATAGGCCTCAAAGAATAACCTGGAAGCCCTCATTTTGAAGACCTGGGGTCTTCTCAAAGCAATAAACAGAGGCAAATCTAGGACAATGGGGATTTAGTAAACTTCCTAAAGGGTCAACGGCGAAATGACCTGTCATTCCAGGAGACTGCCCTTAAGAAATACCTTAAGTGGCAGGGAAGTGTCCTTCTAGGCCCAATGACCTAAATTCACATGCATCACTTGAAACAAAGGCAATGTGTGAAGTTTCCTATTCACAAGAAAATGCATGGGGATAAAACCACAACAAAAAGATTCTCAGAGCTCAAGAAATTTAGAGAGAAATCTAGAAAGGACATCTTCCCCCTTTTGCAAATGAGGCCATAAGTCTAAAAGCTGCTTTTGAGTAGCTGATTTAGCATTTTGAATATGGACGATTAGATTTACACATTTGTTTTAACTACATAGTGATTGCATTTGGTTTTTGGTTTTTGGTGTTTTTTTAGAAAAATCTCTATTGAGTAATGACAGATAGGCCTTGTATCCCTAAATCAGAGTCCATAAAGGAGCCACAGCACCCCAAAAGGCCAGTGCCCCGGAGGAGGCCGTGAACCACCCTAGGCCTCTGCTGGACACTGGGCACCTGGCCCTCCCCCAGCCCCCGTTCTGCACTTGAGGAAAGTGACTCATGAGCGAGGGGATGTGCTCAAGGTCACACAACTGGCTCGGGTCTCCTGACTTCCACGCTGATGCCCTAGAGGCAGCACACCGTCATTTCAAACCCTTGAGCTGCTGGAACTCCAGCTGAGACATTATCGCCCTAGGACCTCAGGCAAGTCACTCTACCTGTAAAACGTGGCTCATCCGCCCCATTTCCTCGGCTTGTTGTGAGAGTTACGTAAGAATGAACAGCGCAAGCCCAGCAAAGGGCAGCTCCCATCCCCGACCCAGAGCGCTAATTACAAGGACGCAGATGCCAAGTCTCAGGGCCACTCTTGCTCAACTTGCTCTCCTCACCCCAGACCGCAGCCTGAAGGCCTCCAGAGCCTTAGCCTGAATTACAAGCGATGAAGTGGGATTTGGGGAGCCACTCAGACACTAACCTGTGCGTCCTGCCAGATATGAGCTGATCCCATTCCAACGACTTCATCCCCCCTACCCTCCAGAGGGAGGGCAGCTCCACCCTCAGCCCCTGCCCCCCTGAGCTCTCCCGCTTCAGAGACAAGGCCACATCTGTCTCCCGGCCCAGCTACCCTGGGACGGGGGTGTCCCCACGGCCCACCCTCGGCCTGCCTGCTCCTAGGCTCACAGGCACCTCCCTCCTCCATGAGGAGCCAGGAAAATCTGACGCATGTCTGAAAATGCAGCTTGCCCCCACCTTCCTCCCTACCCAGGGGGAAGTGAGTGACAGGAGAAAATAGCGCCAAGATCACAGAGGCTTGATCCAGACGGATGGCTCAGTGTCTACTCCGACTGCTGGACCTCGGAGATGAATGACAACAGCTCGCTGCCAGGATGGCAGACACTTCCCGGGCCAGGAAGAATGTGCCAGCTGCCCAAGCAGAGGGCTTCGCAGCCAGATGTCAGCACAAGAACACCAGGAGCCAGCACCGGGGCAGGGCCAGGTGTCAGAGCCCAGGCAAGCACCATCTCCTCCGGGGAAAGGATGGGAGGCCCTGCCTTCGCAAAGCCTTGCTGTCCACCGCTGCAGCCTGCCCTGCCCTCCCACCCCCGCCTGAATTTGTGCACGCCGTCCTCCAACTTTGGTGCGCGTCAGCCTCTCCCGGGGAGCCTGTTTTAAAAGGCCCAGGCTCAAGCCTCACCCGAAAAAACACTGAATCAGAATCAAGTGGAATATGGTCAGAAAGTGCACATTCATTTTTTCAAGCATCCCCTAAATAGGCCCAAGTTTGAGAACACTGGTCTACGTGACGAAATCTAGCCCTGGATTTTTTGCTGTTGTTTCTGGCCACACGGCGCGGCTTGCGGGATCTTAGTTCCCCGACCAGGGATCGAAACCATGCCCCCCTGCGGGAGAAGTGCGGAGTCCTAACCACTGGACCGCCAGGGAAGTCCCCAGCCCTGAGTTTTGTATTGGAGTGTATTTTACTGTGAGTTTAAGTCTCTTCTTGCTAGATTTTAAGCACTTTGAGAACATGGGTAGCATCTTATTCCTCTACCCAGGAGACAACTCGATTTTTAAATGAAAACACGATTTGCATGGTGGTTAAGTTCACAAACCAGTCCTTAAGAGCCTGCTACCCTCATAGGATACCGGACAACCAGCACAGCTTCTCTCTACCACTGGCAAACACTGTGCCTTCGGGAAGACCTGTTCAAGTTCGAACTTGGGTGTCACTTGAGTCTGCAGTTCCCCTGTCCCGGGGCAGGGTTCCTGTGGGACAGGAACTGGGTGCAGGGGGGAGCGAAAGGAAAGAGTCCCCCAGTAGAAGAGAGTCAAGGACCTGGGGGAGGGAGTGGAGGAAGAGGTTAGGGAGGGGCCAGCAGACGGGGAGTGGAGACAGAGGTTGGTGGGGAGGCTGCCTGTACGGATCACCTGGGGACGTTTTCATACAAAGAATGCCCATGCTTCATTCCAGGGTTTGAACATAAAAGGTAGGGCCCAGGCACCTGTATGTTTTTAAAGCTCAAAGGCGATTCCACCCCACGGCCAGGTCTCCGGCCCCCAGTTGCAGACTCTGGCTGGGCCTGCTGACTCTGCACTGGAGACCCAGCAGCGGGTGAGAAAGGCCAGTCACCCTGTCGTTGCACCATCACCAAGAGGGAAGAGGAAGACGCCAGGGCAGCGGGCAGAGAGGGGGAAAGGAGATCCCAGCACCACGCTGGGTGTCTGTGAGTCAGGAGCAGCCTGTCCATTTCTGGGGCTTCTAAATTTTCTGGAACAACGCAGGGCATAGGGCACGTTCCGATTTAATGGCGGATGGTTTTAGGAAGACTCGGCCAACCCTTGCTTTCTGCTCAAGGGTTCTCCTGCCACCAAGGGCCTCAAGGGAGCTCCCACTCCCTTGAGTGGGAAGCAGGGGGTTGATTCTTTCCCATCACCAAGGAAGGAGCTGAGGTGCCCACAGAGATGTGACACACCTCCCGGGGGAAGCCTTTTTTCTAGAAGCAACATTGTTTCTTGAAAGAGAAAAATGTCCCCATCTTCTAGTGAGAGTAACAAGAACACAGAAATGACCAGAAGACCTATCTACAGATTCCTAAATTCATGGAATGTCAGCACCAGAGGGTTCTGCGGCCGCCCCATCCTTCACCACGAGTCCTCTAAGCCTCACCTTGGGGAAACGACGTCCTCAGGGAGCCGTGTGAAGACAGACAGAGGTCCTAACTCCCAGGGTCAATCGGGTGCTTTGGCAAAGCACAGCCCGAGAAAGGAGGGCGGAAACTGACAAATGTTTAGACTCTGTTTTGCACCAAGCCTGCTGCACGCTGTCAGTTCATCCTAACAACCCATTTCACAGGTGAGGAAACTCGGGATGGAGCAGGAGAGGCAAGTGCTCCGGGTCACGTGGGTACTGGGTAGTCAGGCGAGGACTTGAACCCAGCCCTTGTTGATCCTCAAATTCCATGCACTTTCCTTTATATCAGGCCACCTCCTGTGAGACGGTCCTTCACATCTACCAGGACCTGCTCATTATCTAAGAGTTGATTATCACTGAAAGGTAAATACAAGAGCCGGACCAGCAGGGTTACACCAAGACGCCCTAAACAGTTGCCCAAACTGGGCAGGGCAAGAACTAGTCAAACTGGCTCTTGGGTGCCAAACTCCAAAAGACCAGGATTCAGAGAGCAAACAGGGGGAAGGAGAGATGCTGGGCCTTCTGACCTTCTCCTATGTGTCTCCTGGGTGCCTGGCAGACAGTCAGGACCTTAAACTCAGTAAGCCCATTCCTCACTCCTTTCCTCAACTCAGCCTCCAACACATTTGCCTCAAACTCAATCACCATGTCGCCTGCAAGCTCTAAATGATTCCCTCCCCAACCTCCCCACGTCCATCAGACGCTCCACATTCTCCCACAGTCAACCAGGTTACCATGCCTTTGACTGCCGAACTTTGCCCTTCGGTCAGTCACCAAGCCTGCCACCCTCTTCCTTCAATCGGCCTTTAGATCGATCTGTCCCTTCTTCTCTGTTCCCACTGCACCACCACCGTGCAGACACCCCAGGAAAATCCAGGACAAATTCCTCGCTGTCTTCCGCAATTCCAGGCCCTCCCACTCCCCATCCATCCTGACGTCACTGCCAGAACAAACGCTAACAAATAGCACCTCTGTAGCGCTTTAGAGTTTATCAAAGCACTCTCCCATTCATTATTTAATCTGCACAGCAACAATGTCAGAGGTAGAGACAACAGAGGCTCAAAAACAGGGGTGTTTCCCAATTAACGTGTTCATCAAGTTGTCCTGTGCTTGGCTGATATCACTAAACAAGATGGATTCTGAAGCAAAATCTGGTATGCAGCCCTTCTAGCAAACACACGATTGCCTGCTTTGCCTTAGAGACATTTTTTAAAATAATAAAATGGCATTCTTTTGTATATAAATAGATATATAACTATATAAAAATAGATGTATACAATAGATACACTAAACAAATGCTGAAGGTTACAATCTAAAGCAAAACTTAATGACAATATAACCGAAGACAAATTTTAAGAAAACTTAGAACATTCATCACCATGGTTCTGCATTAGTAAAACCTCTGCTAAGCTTCATAGCTTCCACCTCTTTAGCTGCTTGGACTTTAATATCCAGTAGTGCAAGCTATTAACATGATTGTCCCAAAGTGCTTCTTAATTTTTACTCCTTTTTAATTTAAACAAAGTACATCTTGTTATAAAAACGAGAATCACCCTAAAGAGTAAGATTACTATAGAAAGCGCATAAAACAAAATTACACTTACAGTATTTTATATTAACTCTCAAAAAGTCCATACAACATTTTAATTCTAAAACCATTAATTGAATAATAATTTACCCTAAGAAGAATTTGCATTTTGATGAAAAAAAAAAATCTTTTGCTCGAAATCTTCTTTTTGGAGTTTTTTTCCCCAAAGGAATTCTGCATGCTACTCTAACCCAGTATGGACAAAAACAGGCCAGAAATTCCACTTAACCCTTGAAATCATGTGTCTCCATGGATAGTTAATATACCAATTACATAAAATCCATGAATTAACAACACTTTGCCCCCAAAACTGATAAAGATCTGAAAGTTATCATGATGGTTATATGTGCTGAGAATATCTCTGGACAGACACACAAGAACCTGAAAACCCTGGCTGCCTCTAGTTAGGGGACCTGTGACTGGGGGCCAGGAGTGGAAGGGAGAAACGTGTCACTAAATCAGCTTTCCCACATTTAGAATTTTATACCACGTGTATGTATTGGCCATTTTTTAAAGAAAGTTATCTTCCTGCTTCTTGGCATTTTGACTTTCTTGGCAGGTTTAGCATATGATGCAAAAATCTTTTAAACATTGTTGGATTTCAGCCAAATTTTGCTCAAGGAGGTTTCTGATACAGAAAATGCAATTTTTAAAAAAACAGCAATTTTCACCCAGCCTTTAAGGCCAAACTATTGTCCATTCCACGTTATATGTTAATATCATTTTCTACCACTCTTCTGTATTCTTCCTACTAAAATGCAGCCAAATATCCATCTTTTTGTAATACAGCTGAAGCTCTTTGCCCCTTTCAGTGGAAAGAATGGCTTTCGGCTTTTAAAAAAAAAAAAAAAGCAAAAAGCAAAGGGCTTTTATCGGGGCCTCAGAGTTACGAGGAGAAATGCTATCGTTTTGGATATTACGATGATTCATAATTCACATCATGGCCTTTGTAAAGTAAAAGCATCTGAGTATTTATTGGCAAAAGAGAGAAAATACAATCTACAGAGTAAATCTGACAAGGACAACTATCTAGTGCAATACTGTTTTCATGCTTCTGTTTATCCTTTGTTCGGGACTATATAATTTAGTCTCGCAATTACCTGTCCACGTGGGCATCACAAGAGTTGTACGTAAGCACCGCCGTGCAACTAAAACATAGTTGGTTACTCGGTCGGTAATAAAGTAGAGCAGGCCAATTAAGAAATTTCACCTTTTCTGTCATGATAGGGACCAACATTAAATTAAATACATGTGCTGGTGCCATAATATCATTGTAATGTTTGGCAGGAAATCCAGCCAGCGTTTGTCTCTATTCAGGAATTATTTGTGTGCTTGATATTGTCAGCAGATTGATTTTTAAATGCATGAACCAAATCAGGGGCCATAATCAATAGTATTGAAACTTTCCATTTATAGGGTCCTTTTTAGCTAATGGGTTTCATCCTCTATCTGTTTTGTGCCACCACTGCCTGGATTAAAAAAAACCTTGATTTCATACTTTATCACATGGATTCTAAATTCCATCAGGCACTCAAGGCTGTACCTGGTCCAGCACGCTGACCCCCCCCCCACGCACGCACCACCATCCCGCCAGTGGACATGCCGCTGGCCTCCTAAATCTGCCGTTTTGCTGCAGCTCTGCTTCCAAGGGCTGTCCTCAGGTTAGTGGATCCATTCCATCCCCCTGCGTAGAGCCAAGACCATGACCGTCCACAGTGCGGTGTGCGAAGCCAGCTCCCTTGCGACCACTCTTGGGCCTGACTCACGGCAGGTCCCCCGGGGCATCTGGCTAAGCCTTTGCCGCCTTCGGCCTGAGCTCAGACCCTCATCGGGCTCCCTCCCCTTCCCTGCCCTGCTTCCCAGTTCTCTCCTTAAAAAAGAACTTTCCACAAATCCTTGTCTCGTTGAGTCCTGCTCTCAGGGTCTCCTTCTGGGGAACTGAAGCCTGAACACCGTCCAAGCAGGCGAGCTCGCCTTCCCTCCTGGGCGCTGCCTCTGTCCCATAGTGATGCTGCTTCCCTCACAGGTGCCCTCCTGTCCCCTTGGGCTGTGCTTAGGACAAGGCACCTAACAGTCAAGTGAGATTCTATAAGTGAGAACACTTCAAACCTGTAAAATGCGCTACAGACGTGAATCGCTTGTAGCAATAATGACTCTAACCTCGCTCATCCTTGCAGACCTGGATCTAAGCCACCCCTCCTTGAAGGGGTGCCCTGCAGCTCTCCCTGCACAATTTTATCTAATCCTCTATATCCTCACTTACAGTGCAAGCTCCATGAAGGCCCAGACTTTGTCTTATGCACTGTTGCAGCCTCAGCATCTAGGCTGATGTCGGGCACATGGGGCATATTTAGCAAGTATGTGTTAAATAATGATGCTGAATTCAAAGGTCTTGCTCTAGTCTCAGCTCCTTGGGAAACAGAAGGGCGAAAAGCCGGGTTAAGGATCACCCAAAGTGCCTACGATGACATGCCTAACGTACAAAACAACTCAGTGGCAGAGCCAGGACCTCATCCTTAATCTCTTGTCTCCCAGGCCTGGGACCGTTCCATCTGGGACTCCACCTCCAGGCCCTACATCTTCCCTGGACCTCAGGGGAAAACTGCAACCTCTTCTCCTTCACCCAAACTATTGGCATCTGGGCTGTTCCCCTTTAATGATACGCTACCTTGTTATAAAGACGGACTGGGTGACCTCCTTGGTGGCTCAGTGGTTAAGAATCCGCCTGCCAATGCAGGGGACACAGGTTCGATTCCCTGGCCCGCAAAGATCCCACATGCCGCGGAGCAACTAAGCCCGTGCGCCACAACTACTGAGACTGTGCTCTAGAGCCTGTGAGCCACAACTACTGAGCCCATGCGCCACAACTACTGAAGCCCGTGCGCCTAGAGCCCGTGCTCTGCAACGAAGAGTAGCCCCCACTCGCTGCAACTAGAGAAAGCCCGTGTGCAGCAACGAAGACCCAACGCAGCCAAAAATAAATAAATAAATAAATAAAATTTTAAAATTTATTTTAAAATAATAAATAAAGACAGACTGGGATTTCTAGCACTGTAGGGTTTTTGTTGTTGTTGTTTTTTGTTTTTGTTGTTTACCAGTAAATTTATTTTATTTTTTTATTGACGTATAGTTGATTTACACTGTTGTGTTAATTTCTGTTGTACAGCAAAGTGATTCAGTTATACACATATATATATATATATACATACATTCTTTTTTTAATATATTCTTTTCCATTGTGGTTTATCACAGGATACTGAATACAGTTCTCTGGGCTACACAGTAGGACCTTGTTGTCTATCCATTCTCTATATAAAAGCTTACAACTGCTAATCCCAAACTCCCACTCCATCCCTCCCCTGCCCCCCTCTCCCCTCAGGAACCACTAGCACTGTAGTTTTACGTGTGCTGTTTTCATCTCCCCAACTACACCTGAAGCTTCCTGGTGGCAAAGCCCTCTCTGAATTCCCCTCCACACCATGTTCAGGACCCTGCACAGGACGGAGCACACATATCCGTTGGAGGAAAGAGGCAAAGATGAAGCGTGCAGACGCTGAGGTCACACAGACCTGGCTCCGGTGCCCGCTCTGCACTTACCGCCTGCATGGCCTTGAACAAAGCCGCTGACCATCTCTGCACCTTGCAGAGAAAGTGAGAGAGTCCCCGGGCCCCAGGATTACTGGGAGGACCTAACGCGATAACACATGCCAAGCATTCCGCACAATGGCTGGTATATGGCAACCACTCGGTAAGTATAACCTGCAGTTAGTAATACTAGTAGCAGCGGTAGTAAAAACAAAACACCGACTTCCGAGTGGTTTAAACAGGCAAAGATCAAAGACCTGAGTTCAGAAAAAATCCTGCTTATTAATGCCTATTAAATACCTAAACTATTATATCAGGTGTCTCCTTTTCTTTATAAACTTAAGGCGTGCAGTAACTACACACAGTCCCCAATGTCCGTCTCCACAGGGAAAGGCCAACCCTCCTCCCCCCGCAGTTTGCTTTTCTGGGTCACCTCCCATCCCTCTCCTCCTGGCTCCTGGCTCCCTGCTTTGCCCCACTCTGCAGAGCCTGCACTGGGTGTAGACTCCACCCCCAGTCCCAGGAGAGCAGTGCTGGACACTTGGCATTTCACAAGGTGTCCCTTCTGATAGCCTCATTCATTCATTCAATGAGCTCACATTTATCAAATGCTGGACACTTGGATCAAAAGCCACATGAGCACCTGCCCTCTAGAGGACCTCCCAGCCCTGAGAGTCCTCCAGCTTCTCTTTCTTAATCACAGACTCACCTTTGAGAGCTCTCCTTCCTCCCAGGCAGCATTAGGATGACTGTCTCATTCTCAGCAATAATAGCAGGCGAGCTGGATTCAGACGGCCAGGGTTAGAATACCGGCTCAGTCACTTTCTTATGACAAAACCATGGGCAAATTTCTTTCCCTCTCTGCTTCACCCATCTCACCTTTAGAATGAGGATAATGATGCCTACCAACTAGACCTGTCGGAATGAAATGAAAACCCAATGAGCCTATATGGGATAAGAACCTAAAACAAGAGTGGATATATGCATATATAGAACTGATTCACTTTGCTATACGCCTGAAACTAACACAACATTGTAAATCAACTATATTCCAATAAAAATTAATTAAATAAATAAATAAAAATATAAGAGAGTGAGATAATAAAAACATTTTTCTAAATGTTTTATTTAGAAAAAGTCTTAAAGTTAGAGTAATTGCTTTTTTAAAATAAATTTATTTATTTATTTAATTTTGGCTGCGTTGGGTCTTTTTTGCTGCACGTGGGCTTTCTCTAGTTGCGGCGAGCGGGGGCTACTCTTCTTTGCGGTGCGCGGACTTCTCAATGCGGTGGCTTCCCTTGTTTCAGAGCACGGGCTCTAGGCGCACAGGCTTCAGTAGTTGTGGCTCGCGGGCTCTAGAGCGCAGGCTCAGTAGTTGTGGCGCACGGGCTTAGCTGCTCCGCGGCATGTGGGATCTTCCCGGACCAGGGATCGAACCCGTGTCCCCTGCATTGGCAGGCGGATTCTTAACCACTGCGCCACTAGGGAAGTCCCAAGTTAGAGTAATTGTATCCAAAATGCCTACTGACTGTTATGCAATAAAATCATTTATATACTCAAAAAAAAAAAAAAAACCAATGAAATCTTTAGAACAGTGCGTGGCACATGGTAATAAATGCTCACTGATACCATTTTACAACTTACAAAAAAGATCTACCCTTTAGTTGGAACAGCTGTTTGGCATTAACACAACAAAGAGCTAAGCTAACCACTGAAGAAGAAGAAGTAAAATGTTCTGAACTATTGCTATGTCACAGCAAGACTCTCCTTTTTTAGGCATCTGCCAAGCCAGCTAAAACCTCTGCTTCCAGGGAAAATGTAAAGAATCTCAAGCAGGGACCACAAGTTCTATTTGTAACTCAAACTCAAAGAAGGCTCTAGAACAAAGAGCATCCTGACAGCTCACGGGGCAGAGAGGTGCAGGAGGCTGCCCTGGGCAGGGTGCGACCTGCGGCAGAGGCTGACCCCAGAGATCCCAGCAAGGCGGCCCAAGGCACAGCGTCTAAGGGAAGTGCAGGTTCTGGAACCAAGGGACAGCCAAATCAGAGGGCAGGACACAGCAAGGGAAATCCCGGGCACTGGCAAGGGTTGAGATCCGAGACGGTGGCGGTGTGGTCCTGGGTGATCCGTCACCAATAGAAAGACTCTCAGCCTGTGGCCCAGGGCGTGAAGGAGGGTCCACTCTCAGCGGAGGGAGCTGGCAACAGCTGGGCAGGGTTCCCCAAGCATGTGAATTTCAGTTAACAACAGTCCCGGCAGGGAGCATGGCACTAAGCGGGTATATCAGGACAAAAATCCGTTCGAAACACCTGAGCTAATAAGGCAGGTGAGCAGGAGAAGGTACACAAAGGGAGAAAAGGGAAAAGATTAGACCCAGAGACCCCAGCCTGGGGCTCAGCCCTGGCCCATCAGAAGCCAAGTGTACTGGCAACAAAGACTTGATTCCAATCCCTCCAGCGGTGGGAAGGCAGCCCCTTAAATGCTACTTCCTTTCATAGTAGATGTGTTGACCCAGCTGTGGGCACCCGTGCAGAGCAATGGAGGGAAAATGATGCAGCAGAGCCCAAAGGCAAACCCAAGACCAAAACATCGTAAGAGGCGAGCATTCCAGGTCCGTCAAGGATGGGAGGGTCTGTGTGTAGGTTTCACTCCGCCCGCTCAGCACGTTAAATGACAGTAGCCCGCAGAAGGGTTAACCAGGGATGTGGGGTGAAACATGGGGCTTCTATTTAGGGTTAAGTCTTTCCCAGAGAAGGTGATTAGTGGCAGTGACCTGAGTACGTTGTCTGTATTTATAGCATTTTCTCTCAGCCACCAGATCCAGAGGACAAATGCCAAAGGCCTCTAGAGGGTGAGTACCCGGAATTTTTCCACTTCACCTCTTAAAGCAAAACCCCTCCCCTAACACTCAGACTCTCCTCTGCCCAAGTCTCTGAAAGAGAGCCAGCTCTCGGCCCACACCCCTTCCCGCCCCAACAGGGCCGTGACCCACGACCTTGCTGGGTCCACAGGCCATGCCAGGCCTTGGGGCGGGAAGGGGTGTGGGACCCACCAGACTGCTCCAGGGCAGCAGGAAGGGACGAGCAAACAACTCCCACAGCACCAGAAAAGAAGACCTGAGATCCCAAATCAGAAGCAGGGCAACTTTTTCCCAGACTGGTGGTGGTGACTCAAGGGATTCCCGGGCACAGCCATAAAGCCTCGGGGGCCGTCTTCGCGCCTGACGCCCCCAAACGCCAAGCGAGTCACCCCGTTCTGCCGCGTCCTCGCCAAAGTCAACTCCAATGTGAGCCTCAGTTTCTCATCTGTCACAAACTGGGTGGCCCCCAAAGTCACCTCCCACCCAGGATCCTATAACTCCCTGAGCAGGAGACCAAACAGGTCCAACCTTTGTCCACTTCAGGGAACCAGGTCAGTTCTCTGCTGGGCAGGAGCCCCAGACTGGAAGAGCAGGAGTGGTCACGAGGCTGCACTCCTGACAGAGGTAAGAGGAAGCAAGCCATGCCTCAGAGCCTGCATCCAGCCCAGCTGGCCTCTGCCGGACTTTTGCAAAGTGTTAAATTCCTAGGCCTGAGAAAAGACACCAGATCCCCAGGGGCAGGAGAGAGATGAGCTTCCTCCTCCTCCAGCTAAGATCTGGGATGGTTTCCTGTGTGTGTGTGTGTGCGTGTGTGTGCGTGCGTGTGTGTGCGTGCGTGTGTGTGCGTGCGCGTGTGTGTGCGTGCGTGTGTGTGCGTGCGTGTGCGTGTGTGCGTGCGTGCGTGCGTGCGTGTGTGTGTGCGTGCGTGCGTGCGTGCGCGCGCGCGCGCACGAGGGCGTGCCTTTGTGGGGTTTTTCCCTCCCTCCTGAGCAGCAGGTTGTGCTGCCCATGAGACAGGGCGCCCCTGAGGCTAACCCTGTGTGCATCCGCCCAGCAATGGTGGGCGGCCGGCCGCCCTGCCCCTTCCCATACCACCTCTCACCTGGGGGTTGTCCATGTACCAGAGAAGGCAGTTGGCCTGCGTGTCCAGAATAAAGTACCTCCGCAGAAACTTGCCGCTGTTCTCATTCTCCTCGATGTCCAGAAACCCACAGATTCGGTTCTGCCGATCCACATAAGGCATTCCTGGGCTCTGCTCACATTACCCTGTGTGGCAGGAGGGAGGGAGGGGCCGTGAGAAGGAGAGTAAAGCGGGTGCCTCACTCTGGCCTGACTCCCCTCTGCCAGAAGGGAGGCTGGCACCCTCTCCCACTGGTGTCCTTCCCCGGGGCCCCAGAGGTCCCACCCCAACCAGACTCTGGAAACGTCTGTCAACTCTGTTCCATGAACAGTCACCAAAATCCATTAATGCAACTAACTTTCCTGAGGCTCCACTACGTGCCAAGCAGAGCACTAGGCAACTTAACACGCGTGGAAGATGCGAGTCTAGACTCTGGGTCAGGGGCCTGGGTTCAAATCCCAGTTCTGGTCACTTACTGATGTTTGTGTGACCACAAACTGTTTAATCTTTCCATGCCTCAGTTTCTGCGTCTGTAAAATGGGGATAATAATAGGACCTACACCAGATTTTGGTGAGAATTAAGTACGTGGCAGACATAAAGCATTCATAAACACTAGGCTCTTCAGAAAAGCCTTGTAAAGTAGGTTATAACCCAATTTTATACGTAAAGAAACTATTGCAGAAAGGATTTAAGCTCCAGTGCAAACACCTGGATAAACTCTGCCGAGAATGCAGGTGTGAAGAGCAGCCCCTCCAGTTCCGTGAAGGTACCAAGGAATCAAATCCGAGGGGTTCCTGGGGCCTGGGGCAGGGCCACACCCCTCAGCCCCAGGATCACTTCCTTCGCTTTGCCGTTTCCCGGAAGCCACTTGTAATCGAAGGAACGAGGGGGCAGAAGAAAGCCGAACCCTGGACACTTTCCTGATGGCAGAAGAGGGTCCGGCGATCTGAGACAATCCGCACCCTCAGACGGGCCTCCCCTCTCCCGGCTCCCTTCCGTCTGTCTGAAGAGCCCAAGGAAAAGGCAGGAGTTCTGTTCTCCTCCCCAAGAGGAAAAGCACCCTCCAACAGGCAGCTACACCCCCACCTGGACGCACAATGCACTGCAGAAGTGGGACACGGTGCCCAAGGGTTAGAAAACCCCAGGTGACAGTCAGACCTTCAAGGACAGATGCCACACACCCCACCCACCCCTGGTCCTGCTTGGCTCCAACAAAGCAAAAATTCACTGTGACCCAAGTCCGCCATGGCCCTGAGCCTATGACTAAGCACAGCTGAGAGACGGCTGGCTTCAGCCGTGCCCTGCACCATGACCCTGGGCCAGCCCCTGAGCTACCAAGATGCCACGCCCGCAGGCTTCCTGGCCAGGAGGAAAGTCCCACATGCAGAGACACACATTCCCACAAGACGAGGTGAATTCTAAGGATGTGGATGGTGGCAGGGCCTTGCGGTGCTGAGACGCTGCCCCAAGAAAAAAATACCCTGCTCACGCACCAGGATGCCAGGAAACAGTGAATCCCTTGATTCCAGGTAAGGTCAGGCAGAATCCCAACGGGGCAGATGACTCAGTCAGGAGGGAGACGGGTCAGGGGACCCCACGGCGACTCGCTGGGCAATGATGGGGGACAAAAAGGAAAGCAGGCAGGGAAACAGGACACAGGTGAAACAGCACAGCTAGAAAGGAGTAAAAGAGGAGGAGAGAAAAGGAGAAAAGTTGGAAAGAGGAGGTTTAAAAACATGGCAGAGGAGAACGAAGTAGCAGCACAGTGGGAGAGGAGGACCCCGAGGGTGAGGCCTGGGGGAGACACCCCTGCACGCAGTGCATCACGTGGTCAGAGGTCCCTGTGGCCAGATCCCCAAACTAAGCCTCCATCCCAGCTCCCTTCTGAGAGAGATGGGTTCAAGCCAAGGGACAGGGTCAAAAATGGGGAGGGAGAGGCCCAGCGCTGGTTGGGGAGGAAGCGAATCCCTGAGAAAGGATGCAGCTTCCCCCAGGGAATCAGGGGAAATCAAGAGTCCCAGCCGGAAAGGCTGGGTCAGCCCTGCAGTGAGGGTGCACCCAACCCCCAAGATAACTCAGCAAATTCCCCTGGTGCCAGCCCGGCCACGGAGACAGACGCTCCCAGGGATTCAGCGCTGTCGCCACCCCGGGACATCCCTAAGGGGAAGGGTATAAACTGCAGTGGATAACAAAGCCAACCGTCTCTGGGTGCAGCCGGTTAAGCACAGCATCCGACTTCACGCTGCCTTTCCAATGTCCCCTCTTCAGCCCAAGGGGCCTGTCTTTTTCTCAAGTCAGAGGCCAGAGAAGCCACTGTTTCCACAATCCTCCAACAGTCTACTCTTGTAGAGGGGGCTTCCCACTTGCATGGTGGGAGAGGACCCTCGGGGACCAAAAGGAAAGATGGTAAAAAGAAGAAGTCTGGTTACACATCTCCTGACTGTGGTTCTAGCCCAGAAAAAAAAGCTGCTCAGATGTCCTGAGAAGCAGCTGAGTCACAGGGCTCATCAGCATGTGGGAGGTGGGTGGGGGTAGGATGGGCGGGGGTAGGAGAACCAAGCATCACACGGAAGCGCGGTTAGAACGAACAAGCCCACCCACACAGAAGCGACAAACCCAAAGATGGCGCAGACACACAAACCTGAGGTCCTGAGCCCCGTCCTCTGACAGTGCGTCCTCATCCCGTGGGTGCATCCCTTGTCCCAGCAGCTGCTGGTACAGAGAGCCAGCCGCCCCCGGCCCCCAATCCCCTCTCCCTGCTTCTTCAACCTGCCCCCCAGCATCATCCAAGTCTCCGGTGGCTCCTCCCCTTTTTCCCAGAGAGGCCCCTCAGATGCGATTAACTCTGCCACCCCACCCCCCAGCCCCGAAAACCAGGCAGGGAGGGGAGAAAAGGAAGTGCCAGCAACTGATCCATAAGGGGGAGGACACCCTGATGCACATACACATACTGTCTATCACCTCTTCGAAATGTCCTTTCCAACTTGCATGACACTCCTCAGTTATACAGTTCTAGCCTGTCCTTTAAACTTTAAAATCACTTGTTATCTTAAGTTTCATTTTAACCGAGTTCCCCAGTGTAAAAATACTGAGGGGAGGGTGACACTGGGTGATGCGCCCCAGGAGTTGCCCCATGCCCACCCCCACCGTCTCCTGGGTCCCTGGACGGTGACTCTCGGCCCATCTCCTGGGACAGCATGCAAAGTGCTCTGGCTGGGTCAGAGCACCCGACAGTACTCTCTCAGGCCAGCCCCTCCACCTTCGCTCTAATTCCATAACAAGACCACCCAGCGAGGAGCTCCTAGGCCATCACAACACACGGACGACAAAGAGCACAGACTCTGTGCTCAGGAAGGGACCTCGGTCCACCGCACTCAGCACCCTGTCTTTCCAAAGCATGGCAATCTCCCCAGTGTTTTCCGTTTCTAGTGCAAAATTCACAATATAACAATGCTGGCATTAAAAAAAAATCACTCTAGCCAACTGTTTTCACTTTTGCATGCTTTTTCATGCTTCTGTCCACATAATCAACCTTCTTAAAACTTTAAATTATACCATAAACATGTTCCGTGTTGCTACACAGTCTTTATAATCAGTGTTTTTAATGGTTGCATAACATCACTGGACTGGATTTACTATAATTTACTTAAACCATTTCTCCACGATTAGACAGTTAGACGATATCCAATTTTTCTAATGCTAAAATTCACCTTTTTATACTTTGTTTCTTCTTTTACACATGGATACAGCATAAACTTCAAGTAGTAATAAGCCTAGATCATAGGTTATGAACTTTTATAACTCTTGAGACTTATTACAAAATTGCTTTCTAAAAGTATTTCATCTGTTTACACTGCAGCCAGCAATATATTGTTACCATTGCTATAATCTTACATACATTTGAATGTTCTCATTATTTTAAACTGTGGCTAGTTTAAATATATAATGATGCCCAGTGAGGCAGAACATTTTTTCATGTTGGTTTCCTGCTTCACATTCCTTCCTAGGCTTTGTTAAATGCAAATCAAAATTATGTGTGGACACAATCAATTTCCCTCCCTCCCTCTCTCCCTTTCTCTCTCTCCCTTTCTCTCTCTCTCTCTCTCTCTCTCTCTCTATCTCTCTCTCTCTCTCTCTCTCTCTCTCTCTCTCTCTCTCGCTCTCTCTCGCTCTCTCTCGCTCTCTCTCGCTCTCTCTCGCTCTCTCACACACACACACACCAAACAAAACCAAAACATAGTCTCAATAATTCAAATAAGTAAATAATGTACCTTAATGAAAAGTAAAATAGAAAAGAGGCAAGTTTTACACCATCTAGATTTCCTTAGTACATAAGTTGCTAAGTATGTGCTGCAAATGAAAATATGTTAAATATTTAATTGATGGTAGAAGTGAAACTTTTTTTTTTGGCCGCTAAGTATGTGCTGCAAATGAAAATATGTTAAATATTTAATTGTTGGTAGAAGTGAAACTTTTTTTTTTGGCCGCGAGGCTTGCGGGATCTTAGCTCCATCACCAGAGAGGGATCAAACCCGGGCTCCCTGCAGTGGAAGCACAGAGTCCTAACCACTGGACCCCCAGGGAATTCCCAAAAGTGAAACTTTTAGAAAGAAAGGGGCTTTGCGGACTTTGCATGGAGTTACCCGTTGATCAGCAGCAGAAAATGGGTTAAATGTCAACTAACCCGGGATTCCCGGCCAACACTTGCCCGCTGATGAGATGAAGCTCATGAGAAAAGAATCCATGGCTGCCCACCATTGAATGAGAGGAGGGCACAGGGCAACATCCCTGTCCCAAATATCTCCTCTACTGCCCATTCCAGTGCCTTAGCCTCCATCATTGGAGGAGGTTCAAGCCAAGAATAAAATTCTCCCCTAGGAATTGAGACAACTGACATCTTTATCAGGCTCATTAATATACAAGAGGCAACTTGGGACCAAGACCCTAAGAAAATAAAACATGTCCCAGTGGGAGACTGAGGCATTAGCGGGGAAGAAAAGTAAGAAGGCTGTCTCCTGAAGACACTTCCTAGGATTCTTATACACCTGGGACAGTAGTATGAAGCTTTCTGGAAAGCAATTTGGCAGTATGGAACAGGAGAACTAAAAACGTTCATATCCTTTGACCCAGAAATTCTACTTCTAGAATTCCATCCAAGTAAATAAACAAAGATGCAAATACAGATTAAAATAAAATGATGGCAACTGCAACAGAATTTATAATGACACAAAGTTGGAAATGCCCTGAATGTCCAAATGATTAGGGAATAATAAATAAATGATAGGACATTCACATAAGGAAATGTTGCACAATCTTTAAATAGCTATGTTTTCAAGTACTTTTCAATGAATTAGGGAAAAACTCCCGTTGCGGAGCACAGGCTCCGGACGCGCAGGCCCAGCGGCCATGGCTCACGGGCCCAACCGCTCCGCAGCATGTGGGATCCCCCCAGACCGGGGCACGAACCCATGTCCCCTGCATCGGCAGGCAGACTCCCAACCACGGCGCCACCAGGGAAGCCCTCCCCAAAAGTTTTTTAAAGATACAATAATATGATTTAGAATATGATCCCAGTCCTCTAAGTATTATTTTTATATTTCTATATTTGGATAGAAAAAGACTGACATCCAGGCACTAAAATATTAGCAGTTATTATCTATGGGTCACGGGCGAATTTTATCTACAACTACATTTTTTTCCATATTTTCCAAATTTTCTACAGGAAATGTATGTTACTTTATTTAGCAGGAGGGAAAGCTGTTTAACTCCAAACACACCCCCATCCCCAGCGTATAAGTTTTGAAGCTGAGAATAAATTTCTCAATTCTCCAGAGTCCATAAACAAGCAAATCCTTGCCTAAATTATAGCACTCTTGGGACGTCTTAGTGTTTCAAAGTCTTAAATCTAATAAAGCCATGTTCCACCCATCACAATTGCCCAAAAGCTAGGTACCTACCCAGAGGGCTTTGGCACCCTCCAATCTAGTTGGGTTTCTTACTTCCTACTGCAGCCTCCCCTAAGAGAGGCTCTTTCTTTCCTCTGTGGGTTTGGTTGCTTGCTCACTGGTCTTCATAAGAGGAGCCCCTGTCCTGGGGGTCAACTGAAGATTCACACACAAGTCAGTGCCTCTTTCCCTCTGCTGTCACAGAGCCTGCAACACAGCACGCCCAGAAGCAGGGGTCCCGACAAAGACCCCCCCCGCGGTGGAATTTTCCTTCTTGAAACTTGGGAGATGGGACTGACGTCTTTAAGTTAAATGTCTAGATAGATGAATGAAAAGATGGATAAATAGGTTTTTTTTTTTTTTTTAAAGAAAAGCCAAAGAGCTATTAAGTCATGAAAGGTCTGGCTTACTGTACTGGACGTCTCATTTTTAAGATCTCTAATGTGGCTTGAAGATACAGGAAAAAATAGAGTGAAATAAGGGAGATTCATCTGCCTGATCGTCCTGATACTTCTGAGGTAAATACAAACGAAAGAAAGTGGTAACAGAGATAAAGCCTTAAATGGTATTGGCCCCAGGATGAAATAATCCACTATAATCTCCGGTAGTTCAAAACTCAAAAAAAAAAAATGAATCCATTTTTAAATTTGGATATTTTTCTTTCATGTTACTTGGCGTTGGTAGGAAAGGGAATTTCAGGGATTTTGCTCCAGAAAAAAAAGCCAGGAAGGCATTGCTTAACATAGGGGGGCGGGCAGGGATGCAGTGAATACATCTGCTATCTTGTCATCCTCGAAGGTGGAAGGTGGGGACAGCAGCATCAGTGGTTAGTGAGAGGGATACCAACAGGAAATTGCTAAATTTCTACAGGAGAAAGTTAATCGGGAAATGACATCAGAGGTCTCAGAGAGGACTGTAATAAGCAGACAGGAACTGGGGTGTGGAGGTTAGAAAACGTATGGGCCATGCGAACAGAGAGTTCGCCTATGTTTCCATCTCCCGCCTACATAAGGGTGCATTGCGGAGGGCCCACGAATGCCCAGGGCCCAGTAAAAACACAAGAACGACAACAACAAAACGCAAGCGTGGCTATTTCAGAACACAGCTCTGAGACTGGGCCAAAGACTCTAACTTCCAAAATGTGGGAACATCTATTTCCTACTGTTATAATATCACTGCATTCTGAAGCTGTCATAAGAGCACATTCCAAATAGTCTGAGGCCGGAGAATAATGTGAGAGAGGAGGGAATGTACTGAGAACACATTCCCAGTGGAAGAGCAGGCTAAGGAATGCAGACATCCACAGGAATGGGGAGGGTAAGAGACGGTGCCCAACGTCCCCTGGACCCCAGAACTCTGAATGGAGGGCAAGAGACACTCGAGGAATTTTTTAAGGGAAAAAAATACTGGGGAAAAGGCAGAAACGACTGACTACTGATATCACTCCAACAAAGATGCCAAAAACAGCAAAATGTTTTAAACACTCATGACCTCTCTGAACAGCAGCCTCATCTATGTTCAGAGAAAATGTGGTTGTTAGAGCTGGTAGGAAACAAAGGCCTGCCCTTGACTCAAGGCTCCTGAGACCACCTCCCCCAGACAGTTCACCAGCACAGGGAGAAGCCCCAGGGGTTATAAATAGCCTAGAAAAACTGAGCTCTCCCACTTTCAGAATCCAGTTAACTAGGCTCTGCGATTCAGTTTCACTGTAGGCCTTCTTACTGGTAGCAGCACAGGAGCTTGATCTTCATTTAAAACTTGACCTTCTCACCCACTAAAACCTGGGCAGCAGGAGAATGAAAAGAAAGCATCCTTATTTCTCCTACGTACTAGCCTTTTGCAAAGTGCTGGGGGAAAGTCTAAACGGCCTAAGCCTGCCTGTCTAAAGGCACTGTGCTCCCGTCTCTGGATGTAGGGAAGGAGGAGGGGCCAGGTGTGGCACGGAGCACGTGCAGGTGACAAGGATCCCTCTGAGAGCATGTGACGAAACTCTTGCAAGAACGTGACCATTGAAGAGGGCGTGCTGATTTCAGCTACCCACCGATGTGCTGGAGTGAAGTGAAAGAGCATGGGTTTTAGAGTCAGACAGACTCTACTAAACTCTTCAGGGCCTATTTCCTCATTTGCAAAATGGAGAGAATTGCTGTACCTACTTCAAAGGCTGCTGTGTGGATTAAACGCAATAATGTGTGAAAAGTGCTTAAGAGGAGGTCTGGCAAAGACTAAGCACTGGGTAACTGTTGTTGTTAAGACGTGTGCGTGCGTGGTGCCTAACAAGTAGTACGTGACCCCCACCACTAGGTAAAACAGGGCAGGCAGCTGCCAGGCCGTCTCCACCCCTCAAATATCAATAAGTAAATCCCACTGGAAAGGCAGTGACGCTGGAATCCCTCACAAGGAAAGGCATAAGCTGCCCTTACTCTTCCATCTACTCCAAGAACCATCATATTTCTCATCTCGAAAATTCTCCAAAAGGTTAAAACAACAGTCCAAGAGATCCACCGACTCCATCTCGGCCAGGCCACCCTGAAAGTTAACAGAACCAGGCCTGCGATCAGATGCCCAAGGAAGGGTCTCTGGAGCCACCTCCTGCTTGGCCCGTGGGAGAATCACAGCAGCAGAGATCCACTCTGCAAATGGATGGCCAAAAGGGAGTCCTAGCTGATGGGAGGGCGAGCCCTTGCCTTTGCACTTTAACCACAGTGTTTCTCAGGGAGAAAGGGACTTCCCTCTTTATCTCAGCTGGCGGGGCAGAAAGGCAGCCCAAGGTTCGGAGTAAAGGTCAACGGGGCCTTCCAATTAACTGTCCCACTGCAGCAACCACAGGCCTGTGCAGAACGTGAAGCAAGGGACCCCATCCCTCCCACCCACCAGCAGCCCTATCTCCCTGCCCTGGCCAATTCCCTGGCTCAATGATGGGCTTATATCAGGCAGGGCTGCGATTCTGCTCTTGCTGTAGACTGTCACACTATAATATTTGCTCTGCTTCCTTCCTTTCCAAAGCCTAACAGATTGGATTGCCGGAGTCCTCTCCAGCTCACTGAGACACGTGGAAAACTGAAAGTAAGGCAGCAGTGGGAAGAGGGGAGAGGCCAAGCAGTGCAACGCCCCAGCACCCAGATCATCTTTTCCAAGCTCCACGACTACCTCGGCCAAAATAACTACTTGCTACAGTTTCAGGGAAACAGAAGAGATATTTACTGCGCTGGGGCCACGGCAAGCTCTAATTTGAGGCGTTCCAGCCTTTTAACAGGGGCATCACCCACCTGCCCACCTGCCCCATGAAGAAGACCGGAGATCAGTGAAGCGCCAGCTGGATGCACATCCGGAGATCGTGGCCCTGCTGCTCCCGGCTCCCTAGTGATCCAGCACTTTCAGCAAATACCAGGCAAGCTGGCAGGAGGGCTGCTCGGAGGGGCTTGGCTGGCTGATAGGGCTGATGAGTCTCCCTTCCCATTTTTGCAGAATCTCTCGTATAAATAGGCACCGACCAAAATCTGCATGTCTCCAGGATTTATTTTAACCTCGGGGGGGAAACACCGAGCTGAATTACAGTTCAGCACACTACGATGACACGATGGGATTTGCAGGCCCTACTTCCTTATACAGAAGAGAGAAGCAAGCACCGACGACAAGGGAAAAGAAGCACTGCAAACTCTCCACCAAAGGGCAGGTGGTTCCCCAATCCATACCTAGGTAATTACCCATCTGTGAAGTGACCGAGGCTCCCATCAGTAGGAGTGCCATAGGCACTTTGTCAAAAGCGGGGCTTACAAAGAGGGCGAAGGATACTTAGGTCCAAAGGCAACACCCAAGGGAAACCCTCATGAACCGGCTGAAACCAGCTTGAGGCACCACCACGTTGCTCTCTTCTCTTCCATTTGGATAGGGGCAAACAATTCATGTGCTTGCAGTCGCTCACTCATTCATTCAAGAAACGTTTACTTAGCACCTAATAGATGTCATACACCAGGCTGGCCACAGAGTCTAGACTGCAAGCTATGGCAAAAGTCACCTGCGTTCAAGTGGCACACAATGGAGAAGGCTAATATATGAAAAGATGAGGAGGCTTTTTAAAAGCTTCCTCTGGCTTCTCAAAGCATGCTGGATCTCTATTTTAGCAATCTGCATTGTGTCCTAGGTCCTGGTGTACCGCCTGTGTCCTCCATCAGATGGTAAGCTCCCTGAAGACAGAGGCCACATTTTGTTCATCACTGCCTTTCGTGTCTTAATTACCCAATAAATGTCAGCTGAATGCAACTGAAATAGAAAACAAACACTTCAATTCTTTCAAGATCTTTGGCTTTACTGTTTCTGAAGGTTTGCCACCAAACAAAGAAAAATGATGTAGCTCCAGAAAGGAGGAAAAAGGGGATTGACTTAGATATATTAAAAAAACAGAAGTACAATTTTGGAACTTCAGCCCAAGTGCAACCACCACTCAGCGGACCGAGATGCCTCGGGGGTGTCACCGCTGGCGTCCCGGTAGAATGCCTGTCCCCTCCCCTTCTCTGCAGGTTACTCTCCTCTGAAAATCCCCATTTGGAGTCCTAAAGAAAGACGGGGCGGGTGGCGGGAGAAGGAGTTAGAAGGGGAAGATTCACCAAGTAGCAAGGAAACCTTACAGCGAGAGGCTGAGGGGTCAGGGCTGGCCTGGGGAGGAGATGGGTCCGCCCCCAGTGAGGTGGCCCTGCCGCGCCTCCTCTCACGCTTTTCGTTCCTACAAGGCCTCTCTTTTCCCTTTCCTCTTTTCTTTTTTTTTTTTTTTAATTCGATGAAATAGTCTTCAGAACTGGAGCAGAAGAGGGAAGCGTGTAAGGTGAGGAAGAAGTTCGTGAGACAGACAGACAGACAGCTCCCCTCGAGTGCTTTCCCAACCTGGCACCAAATCTGCATTTTAGGACAGTTTCCTTTAAGTCACCCCGGAGCCCGTAGTTCCAAAAGCCCGAGGGGCCCGGGCTGTACCCAGAGGGAAGGGAGGGATCTCCCTCGGGAGCCTTCTAGGCCTGCCACGGAATAAGGTAATAGGGGAAGAGAAAGATGAGTCTCCACGGCCCCATCCGTGCCCCCGGGGACTTGCCTGCACGTTCTCTGCTCGTCTCCCCTACCCGCTGCCCGGGCAGTCGTGGCCGAGCCGGGGCCCCAGCGCCAGAACCCGCGGAGAAGTTTCGCCGCTGCAAACGTGAGAAAACACAGCTCCGCAGAACACCCGCCCCCACCCTGCCCGCGGCCCCGCCCCGCAGCCCGACCCCTGGCGGCGGCGACCTTGGCCACCCCGGGCGCTCCCGAGGGCCGGAGGAGGCGCTGCCCTGCGGGCTTGCCGGGGGCCACCGGAGGCGGCCGGGGGACGGTGGCGACCTCCCCTCGGCCCGCAGGGGGGAGAACCCCCCCCCCGCGCCCCTCGGCGCCGCGCCGCTCCCGGGCCAGCGCGGGCGCCCCACTTACCCCGCCGCGCAGGGCCGGGGCTCGGGCAGGGTGCGTGGGTTACATCGGGCTGGGAAGCGCCTCTGGGGCCCCGCGGGCCGTCGCTCTCGGGGGATGTCTGTCGCCGCCGAACTCTCGGGGTCTCTGGCGCCTCTCGCTCCTCTCCCCCCTCTCCTCCCCTCCTCCCTCCTTCTCTCTTGTCCCTCGGCTCTTTTTTCCGGGTTAATTACGTTTCGCATTAAAGCAAAACCCAGCCCCGGATGTGAGTACAATGCTCCGCCGAGCCCGCCGGGGGCGGAGAGGGGTGCCGGGGCGCCGCGGGCTGGGAGGGGGCGCGGCCGGGCGCGCGGGCTGCGCGGACCCGGCGGGGGCGGGGCGCCCGGAGGCGGCCCCCGAGGCTGCGCGCCGGGACCACCTCGCCCAGGCGGGCGGCCGCGCCGGGGGAGGCCCTGCTTCCGACGCCGGCCCCGGGCAGCAGGTGTCCGAGTGGGAAAGGGGCCCGGGGATGAGGGCATCCTAGAAACAGGGAGACGAGCCGGCCCGCGGGCTCACTCTTTACCCCGTTTCTTCTTCCCAAAGCACCCACCTCCTCCCCCACCCCGCTCCAGCGACTCAGCCGGGCCTTCCCCGGACCCGGAGCCTTCAGCATCGGGGTTTAGGGTTAGCGTCGAAGGAAGCATCTCAGATTCTCCCGGGTTGTCATGCATGTGCCCCAGGAGCCCAGGGGGGTCGTAAGTTCTAACGGCTGTATAGGGACTTTTTCAGAGCGTGGCGCAAAGACGCCCTTCCTAGCCCTCGGAGCGGGAGGGAGCTCTGGGGAAAAATGGGAAACAGACAAGCAGCAGGTATTAAGTAATACTGCCAAGAGGAACCTAAGAGAACTGTCGGGTGCCGGTGCAGCCTCTGCGTTATCGCATTTGATCCACGCTGCAACCCTATGGGTATCAATCCCCTTCACGATGAGGAAACCGAGACTCAGAGACGTTAAGGAATTTGCCCTGGGTCGCACAGTTATCAATGGTTCGTCTGTCAGGTTCTGACGCCGGCTTCCCACGTGAGGAGATAGATATTTCAATGTACATGCAGCCAGGCACAGAACATTCGAAACACAGAAACGTAGTGGATTCACCCTGGGATGGAGGACCGACCGGGAGCTGCGATTCCTGGGGATTTCGGTGCAAATATAGTTGATAAGGTCCGAGTCCCAGTTACAAGGCTTAGACGCAGGGGAGGGCCGAAGAAGACCCTTGAGGCTCAAAGTCTGGATGGACGGGATTGCGGGAAAGCCTGGTCCACGTCCCAGTGTTGGAAGGGGAAAGGCAGACTGTTAAAAAGTCTCCAGGACCTGAGGCAGCAAAGCCTGGGGGAAGGAGGGCCCCAGCCAGACGAGCCGGGAGGAAGGTAGGACCACGCTCAGCACACGCCCCGAAAGCACCAGTGATGAAACCACACAAGTTTCCTCTTCCATTTTGATTGCCAAAGCAAAAATGAACCGACCCGCTCTCTCAGGTGTGAAAAAAGACTGCTTTACAACATTTTGCTTTGAATGAGGAAGGAAAGGGGGACACAAGAAAAAAAGCATTTCCTTTGAAAGAAATACATCAACGTCATTTTTTTTTTTTTCTATCTGCTCATGAAGATTTTTGCCACTCACATAAATTTCAGGCAGAGCATATACTCTGGAACCAGATGGCCTGGGTTTGAATGTCAGCTGTGGTGCTTATTAGCTTTGATCCCAGAGCAAGTGACAACATTTCCGTGCCTTATTTTCTACATCTGGATGCTTACAAAGAGTGAATGAGTTAACATTTGTAGAGTGTTTGGATTACTGCTGAACGTGAAGTAGGTGCTATGTAAATGTTTTTGAATTTAAAAATCAGATTATGGTTTTCAGGGTGAAATGGAACAAAATTCCATCCAGCTCCCAGCAAATCCGACTGGAACGGATGGTTTCCAGTATGAGCCATGAGGTTAAAAGTCTCAGATTCCATGGTATGGTTCATATTAAAACCCATAAAACTCTAGTCCCTGTGGGGCCTGCCTGAGTTACTCAGTCACAGAGCCACAAATATTTCCTGAGCACTACTGTATTGGATGCCTGAGAGGCAAAGCTCGTTGAGCGGATGCAAGTGTTACTAGGAGGTTGACGCAGCCTTGTATCCCTCCTGGAAATGCCACGAAAATGGCACAGAGTGACAAAGTACTACCAACTTTTAGAGGAACAAGACGTGTGTGTGTGTGCGCGCGCATGCATAGGTTTGGGAGGGGTCCTCGAGAAGGAAGTAGTGAATTTTGAAATGGGCCTGAGAAGATGGGGACAATTTGACTCCAGTGTTGGGCTGGGGGGGTGGTAATCAGTGCACTTTGGGTGATGCTTGTACTTCACTGGGATCCCCGTTTACTGCCACATTTGTCGCTAGCCAGGACCTGGCCCCAGTTAGACTACAATTTCTTCTCTGACTCCTGTATTTCCGCTGTTTCCTCAGACGACTCCCGCCACCCCCTCCCGTAGTGGCACAGAGTGTCCACTGAGTCTGAGCCCTGCTGTGGTCCTTTTGCCATCTCCGACACATTTTGAAAGTATTTCCATTGACTGATTTTATGCATTCATTTTTTTCAGTGCAATAAACAGCCCGGATGTCTGAAAATGTGACTCTGCTTATTGGGAAAGGAATGTCAAAAAGGGCCTTTCACATCAGCTATCTCAGTCCCCTGTTATATCAGTGCAAGATGAGGTTCAACAATTTGCTGAAGGTTTTGCAGCTGGTTAGTGGCAGAGGTGTTTCTGGAACCCAGAGTTGACTACCCCCAGAATCTTCTAGTATTGATATGGGAACCTTTCCATGAAGATGGAGACTACTGGTCCAGAACCTAAGAATTTAAACAGAGAGCCTTATACTCTATACCCATTTAGGCACTTTTCTGTTCATTTTCAGTGTTCACGACTGGGTAACGAGATGCCCTAACGACCTTCCGTGGTGAGCCAGGGCGCCCTCCGGGGAACCACATTGTGCTCTGTCCTTAGAGACACCCATTATAGAAGGTACCAGGCTGCAGCTGGGGCCAGGTAGCTCCGCTGGGGAAAGTGTGGGACTGAAGAGGCCAAGGTCAGTGGTTGATCCTGGTTCAGGCCCGTTAATTTCGCACAAAGATGAACTGCTCCAAGGCCATTGCACTTCTAATGCTAGCTGGTCATTTTATAAAGAGTTGTTGGTTTCAATAGCAAAGTACCATCCATTTCTAGAAAGATTACTCAAACTACTATTGTTCTATTCAATCCTATTCATTCAGCAAACAATGATCTGAACCTATTAACCATTTTTCCTCCCATATATCTTGTACTTACTTATTTTCCAGGTACTTACTAAATGTTAATTGCTTTACATGTATTGTCTCATTTAAGTCTTACAACACTGGGAGTAAGGTACTACTATTTCCCCATTTTATAGATGAGGTGACTAAAACATGGAGACCAAGCCTAGTTACAAGCCTGTGCAGTCTGACGCCAGAGCTGGCCCCCTCTTAACCACCAAGTTTGTGAAGGATTCAGGAAGACATAAAACAAGACTCTTTCCCTCCACATTTTCGATAATTATCATCATTTAGAATCTCCTTTCCTTTTCAGCTAGCAATTTCATGTCCAAAGATTTGTCCTACAGAAAGTCATCCGGAGATATATATAGTATAGATGGAGTGTATGTTTATGTGTATATACAAAGTGTATATGCGGAATATATATACACATTTGCTGCAGCATAATACTGAAATTTGGAAATCACTGTCATTCTCATCAGCAAGGGATTGAACAGGTAAATACCATTAATGCCATATAATCTTATACAATGCAGCTGTTAAAAAAGAATGAGATAACATCTCTATATGAAAAAATACTAAATAAGTAGGAATAAAAAAGGTACAAAGGTGCCTGTATAGTACAATCTCATTTCTATAAATAAAAACCGTACATGTTTATTACATGAAAAAAAGTCTAAAAGACTATATTCCAAGCTGTTAGCCAGAGTTCTCTTAGGGCATGGGAAGAGGGGCTAGAATAACAAATCTCACTTTCTAAGAGATGTATTTCTGTAATGTGTTATTTTTTGCAATAAGCCTGCATACATTTGCTTATCAAAGAAGAACAGTAATGATTTAAAATTGTAATGAAAAATTTTAAAGTTCTATGAGAAAGCATACTGCACCCCTCAAGAATCCCATCATTTAGTTGGGAGGGAAGGTAACAAACAGAAAGAAATGTCATAAAAGCCAGAAACTGATACACGCAGAGACAAGAGGAAAGAGAAAATTTTGTGGGAAAGAAACAACCAGCTGGGGTTGAGAGGTGCAGGAGAAAATGTATGAAGGAGATGGCACTTTGGAAGAACCTTGAAGGTGTAGATAGTGTAAAATGTGGAAGGTGGAGAAGGGCATGAGAATAAATGGGTTCCAGATAAAGTGACTGGTCCTGTGCAGCTGGAGCACGGTGGAAGCAGAGAGGATGAAGGAAGGGTTTTCATGGGGAACAAAACAGGAAAGAAAGGTTGCTGGAGGGTCTTTATTGCTAAGCAAATGAGTTTTACTTTATTACTCTAGGCTTTAAGAGGCACTGGAGGTTTTTGAACAAGGAAGTGACACGATTAGAAGTAAATAAGCAGCAATTTCGTAGTTCATGACTGCATGGTAACTGGTCTCTTAACACCAGGCTGCCACTGGGAAGTGACTCCCGACTCTGTCCCTAATTAGCTCTATAGCCATGGATCAGTTACTCTTCTCTGTATTTCTTTTTTTTTTTTGTGGTATGCGGGCCTCCCTCTGCTGCGGCCTCTCCCGTTGCGGGGCACAGGCTCCGGACGCGCAGGCCCAGCGGCCATGGCTCACGGGCCCAGCCGCTCCGCGGCATGTGGGATCCTCCCAGACCGGGGCGCGAACCCGGTTCCCCTGCATCGGCAGGCGGACGCGCAACCACTGCGCCACCAGGGAAGCCCCTCTGTATTTCTAAAAAATGGAGAAGGTGGTGATAACAGATAATTTATCTCATACCATTGTTGTTGAGACTGAGTTAATGTTTTTAGGGCACATGGTAATTGCTGAGAATGTCTGTTAAACTTTAACAATCAGCTTCATACCTTTGAATTAAAATCTTTGCGTTTCATTTTGAAACTTTTATTACAAAGAGCTAACATTACACGACAAATTATTAACTATTCTTTCTTCACACTTTCACAGGTTTATAGATTATTAATCCCATTTTACAGGTGGAAGAATTTAGGTTTTTAAGGAGAGATACAGTCTCAGAATCACATAGCAAGACATGAGTTGTGAGTCCTGGTTCAGTGGTCCCTGCCCAACACCCAGGGTTATCGCTTAGCTCCAATTCTCAGAGCCTTGAGAATAGGAAAAATAGAAGAATGTTGGCAATTTCTGTTTATAGGATAAGGGAAACAGCAGTAAGGGACAGTAATAAAGTAAAATCAAAAACGAGAAAACTTTGGTGAAATACCTGGAAGTGTGTATATAAAATCAAATTTGTAGTATATATATGTATATATGGTGAATTACGCTACTTCCAAAATAAAAGTCATATGTTGAAGCCCTAACTCCCAATCTGACTGCATTTGGAGATAGAGCTTTTAGGAGGTAATTAAGGTTGAATGAGTTTATAAGGGTGAGGTCCTAATCCGATAGGATTGATGGCCATATAAGAAGAGGAAGAGATCTCTCTCCCTGTTTCCACGGCACCAAGGAAAAGCCGTGGGAACACAACAGCAAGAAGGCAGCCGTCTGCAGTCCTAGAAGAGAGCTCTCACCAGAGCCCAACCGTGCTGGCAACCCCATCCCGGACTCCAGCCTCCAGACTGTGAGAAAATAAATTTCTGTTGTTTAAGCCACCCACTCTATAGTACTTTTTATACTCATACATATATATAGACATTACATATGTACACATGCCAAAATTACTTCCCAGTGACAAAGTTTGGAAAACATTGCCATGCTGCTAAATCTGACACTAATATAAACTTCAAAATGAGGTGCCCATCCAGTCCCCAGAAATAACAGTCTCCCGGCTAAATGCACCATTCCTATTGATTCATGCTGATGGCACGGTTTTTCCGTCCGTTTGAACAAGGGCATGGCTCGGATTCCTGCATCCCAGTGATGCCCTGTGATTACAAGGGAAGAACTGGGCCTGTGGAATCAGAGAGAGAGAATGAATAGATAGATACCTTAGGTTTGGATCCTCGACCTTGCTTTCATACTAAATTTAACTTTATTTTTGCTTAGACTAGTTTCATAATTCATTTCCTCAGCACCGAGCCTACATAGGGGCTACGATTAGAAAATACTGGGGGTGAATATAGTTAAAGTTGGCAGCTGGAATAAACGATCTGGTTTATTCCAAGAGACGCCTATGGTGGTCCGTGAAGCGGGTTGGCTGTTACTTCAGTGGTTCACAGCACAAGTTGGTGATTACAAAACAAAGAAAATCAAACAGGATATTTATTTGAACAGATGGATTTATGTCCTTCCATTATTTTGTCAATAGGAAATATATGCACACTGTACAAAGTTCAAAAGGTACAAAAGAGGAAGAGTGAACAAATATTTTATTTTTTAAAATCCTTTCTAGGGGCTTCCCTGGTGGTGCAGTGGTTAAGAATCCACCTGCCAATGAGGGGACACGGGTTCGAGCCCTGGTCCGGGAAGATCCCACGTGCTGTCCATTAATAGGAAGCTAGGTAGGGCTTCCCTGGTGGCGCAGTGGTTAAGAATCCGCCTGCCAATGCAGGGGTCACGGGTTCGAGTCCTGGTGTGGGAAGATCCCACATGCCGTGGAGCAACAAAGCCCATGTGCCACAGCTACTAAGCCCACACACCTAGAGCCCATGCTCCACAACAAGAGAAGCCACCGCAATGAGAAGCCCGCGCACCTCAACGGAGAGTAGCCCCTGCTCACCGCAACTAGAGAAAGCCCACGCACTGCTACGAAGACCCAATGCAGCCAAAAATAAAATAAATAAAATAAATAAATGTATAAAAAGAATCCTTTCTATTTCTGAATTTTCCAAGTATTCTTCAATAAGCATGTATTATTCTATGATTATAGGAAAAAAGTTAGCTTTATAAGCAAATAACTAGTTTTTAATTTTAAAGTACCTCAGGGCTTCCCTGGTGGGAAGAGTCCGCCTGCCGATGCAGGGGACACGGGTTCGTGCCCCGGTCCGGGAGGATCCCACATGCCGCGGAGCGGCTGGGCCCGTGAGCCATGGCCGCTGAGCCTGCGCGTCCGGAGCCTGTGCTCCGCGATGGGAGAGGCCACAACAGTGAGAGGCCCGCGTACCGCAAAAAAAAAAAAAAAAGTACCTCAGAGATCTCATAGCTGCTTTGTGATTTTAAAAAAAAAAGCAACAACATACCACTAACTTTATCTTCAACTTAAAAATAATTGTGTCTTTGGATATATTTTTCAAGAAATTTTAGCCAGCTTTGTATCCATTCACGTTAAAATTCCTGCCACTGGAAAAGATATACAAAACTGACTGGCAGTTTGAACCCCGAGAACTGGTGAAACTCAGTATGAGTCACTGGAGACAGGTAAGTTGCTAAGGAATCTTCTTTCAAATTTCATCATAATTTGTAGGATGACTCCATATGTCTGTCAAATGTTGTTAAAATTAAGTGCAACGCTAGCCTGGAGGATTTAGCCCAGTCCAGCTTAACTCCTTCATTTAGTAATTAAACAAGCTAGATTTATCCTTACACCTAATGCATAATGATGGTTTGGATGTTCTAATTGGATAAGTGGCCAAATGCTCCCTCCAGCATATAATGTCAGAAGATGTCACAGTCCTGGTTTGCTGCAAAGACATATCAGGAACATGGTCCTGACCTGGAGGTCACTTTCTGGAAACTTCAATCCCTGGAACAGAACTCTGAACCGGAAGGTAAGAGGGGAAGAGCCTCTGCGTAGCCAAGTCCCTGCATCTTCATGGAGATGCCTTTCTTAGGCTTGCTTATTGATTCTGGCTGAAGATCTAATTTCAGAAGGTCCAGTTATGTGGTTTCCCAGTCCTCAGTGGATTAGAAACCAAGAAAATAGAAAAGCTTTTGGAGATGGAGGAGGGAGGGGGAGGGGAAAATGACTTTATTCAGTTCATTCCTCTCTCTGTAAATGGATTAGCTGACAACAACAAAGGAGGGAAAGAAAAGTTAACAAGCATTCCCAGAGGTTATATGTGCCCCAGACAATCTTCTTCATTCCCAGTGATGACCTTGGGGTAGGAAAATGTGTTTGAACTGTGATCAGAAATTTTCATATAGTTTTGCTGGTAAGAGTGGTGGCCTCTGGGGAGGAGATCACTTCTGAGGTGGTAAGAGGAGACAGGACTCATTCATGCTCTTGTATATTTTTCAGATATTATATTATGTGCATTATGTTTCTTTTGCTTAATAATAATTTTTTTAATTATTTAATGCCCCCACAAAAGACTTTACAAATAAAAAGTACATGAAAAGAAAAGTGTATGAATTAAAATATTGGAGACCTAAAACCATAAAACTCTAGAAGAAAACATGCGGGGTCAGCTCCTTGACATTGGCCTTGGCAATGATTTTTTTGGATTTAACACCAAAAGCAACAAAAGGCAACCAAAGCAAAAAGAAACAGGTGGGGCTACACCAAACCAAAAAGCTTCTGCACAGCAAAGGAAACCATCAACAAAATGAAAAGGCAACCAACATAGGCAGAACACTCTCACTCTTTGATATAAATAGTAGCAATATTTTTTTGGATCTGTCTACTAAGGCAAAGGAAACAAAACAAAAATAAACAAGTGGGACTACATCACGCTAAAAAGCTTCTGCACAGCAAAGGAAACCATCAACAAAATGAAAAGGCAACCTACGGAATGGGAGAAAATACTTGCAAATCACATATCTGATAAGGGATTAATATCCAAAATATGTAAAGAACTCACACAACTCAACAACAAAAAAACAAACAATCTGATTTTTTAAATGGGCAGAAGAGCTGAATAGACACTTTTCCAAAGAAGATATACAGATAGCCAACAGGTACATGGAAAGATGCTCAACATCACTAATCATCAGGAAAATGCAAATCATGACTACAATGAGATATCACCTCACACGTATCAGAATGGCTATCATCAAAAAGACAGCAAATGACAAGTTGGCAAGGACGTGGAGAAAAGGGAACCCTCGGGCACCGTTGGAATGCAAATTCGTGTAGCCACTATGGAAAACAGTATGGAGGTTCCTCAAAAAATTAAAAATAGAACTACCATGTGATCCAGCAGTTCCACTTCTGTGTATATATCAGAAGGAAACAAAATCACTATCTCAAAAAGATATCTGCACTCCCATGTTCACTGCAGCATTATTCATAATACCCAGGACATAGAAACAAAGTGTCCACTGACGGATGAATAGATAAAGAAAATGTGGTGTATATATATATATATATACATATATAGATATAGACACACACATATATATATGCAATGAAATATATTCAACCATTAAAAAAGAAGGAAATCCTGCCATTTGCAGCAACATGGATGGACCTTGAAGGCATTATGCTAAGTAAAGTGAGACAGAGAAAAACAAATGCTGTATGATCTCACTTATATGTGGAACCTAAAAAACCACTGTGGAAAACAGTATGGAGGTTCCTTAAAAAACTTAAAATAGAACTACCATAGGACCCAGCAATCCCACTACTGGGCATATACCCTGAGAAAACCATAATTCAAAAAGAGACATGAACCACAATGTTCATTGCAGCACTATAAAAAAAAAAAAAAAATGGTACTGATGAACCTAGTTGCAGGGCAGGAGTAAAGATGTAGACATAGAGAATGGACTTGAGGACACGAGGTGGGAGGGAGAAGCTGGGGTGAAGTGAGAGTAGAATCGATGTATATACACTACCGAATGTAAAATACTTAGCTAGTGGGGAGCAGCCGCATAGCACAGGGAGATCAGCTCGGTGCTTTGTGACCACCTAGAGGGGTGGGATAGGGAGGGTGGGAGGCAGGCTCAAGAGGGAGGGGATATGGGGATATATGTATGCATATGGCTGATTCACTTTGGTGTACAGCAGAAACTAACACACCATTGTGAAGCAATTATACTCCAATAAAGATCTATTAAAAAAAACAAAACAAAACAAAACCCTGAATTTATAGAAACAGAGAACAGATTGGTGGTTGCCAGAGGTGAGTGTGGGGTGAGGGGAATGTGTGAAGGTGGTCAAAAGGTGCAAACTTCCAGTTATAAGACAAATAAGTTCTGGGGATGGATGGTATGGATGGAAGCATGGTAACTATAGTTAACAATACCATATAGTATATTTGAAAGTTGATAAGAGAGTAGATCTCAGAAGTGCGCATGACAGAAAAGAACTATCATTTACTTTTCAGTTCTGATGTGAAGAACGGTGCTTCATTTCTCTCCTATTTCAACTGCTACAATCCCTGTGACTGAGCTTCCCCCCCATGTGGATTTCCTTTGCCATTTGGGCATATGGTTGCTTCCATTCGTTTTTTTGCCTTCCTTGAAAAGAAAGTCCACCAGAACCTTGGCTGGTATGCGAGAAAGTCACTCTCCAGAGGGGTGCACATCAGGGTTGGTTAGATCATTTCAATTAGTTACCATCCAACCCTGAGGTGGCTCCCCTAGACTCAGAAGGTGACAAGCAAGGATTATAGTAGAAGTCAAGTCCGTTAGAACGCAGCTTGTAATTACATGTTACTGAGTACACCATGAGTCAAATCATGGTCACTGAAATGTAACTGCATGTTCTTGAAATAGTTCAGCCTTGAGGTCTAGGGGCTGATTTATTTCTGGTTTCTCCAATTTAAGCCCTTGTATCATGACCCCAGAACTACCACCCAGTTCAGAGTAGATGGGCAACATGAAATGATGCCTACATTTTTTATTGTTCACAGTCGTAAAGTATCTAGAAATATAAGGATTATGAGCAGAAATTTTGGGAAGACACTGATATGAAGTGGTGGTCTTCAAACTTTTCTTTACCAACACCCCCTAAAAAATGCTAGAAAACTACATATCTCTGCATACATTTTTAAATTGACATCTGTAACTTTTAATCACAGGTTTGAGTGGTTCAAAGGATGTATTCTGTTAGCATGGTATATTTTCAAATAAAACTGTCACATAGCTTTTTTTTTTTTTGGGCCGTGCCGCAGGGCTTGCGGGAAGCGGCAGTGAAAGTGTGGAGTCCTAACCACTGGTCCACCAGGGAATTCCCATAACTCTTTTAAAATGTATCCAACAGAATCTAATACCACAGTAACTTGACACTTACCATCATTCCTTTTTCAAAATGAACAAGCAGTTCTTTAACAGTTAGAAATGTTAAATCCTTTCCTTTCTTCCTGGAACTCTATATTCATTCCACTTCTTCTAAACAAGTGTATCCAAATGTCATATTTTTATGACATCTTTTATTATTTGAATATCTATTATTTGAACATCTCTTATTGATTACCCCCTCACATTTTCTGAAGCAAAAATGCCTATGTAAATAGATTTCCAATTTAAAATTTTAAAACTATCCCACAACCTTCAGGCTCCGATCATTAAAACATTTTTTGGAAACTAAGTCATCATTACAATTATTTGTAACAAGGTAAATATATATGTTATGGATCACTAAACATAAAGCAGTGAAATGTTATTGGAAATTATTCCCTTAATACATAAATATATGTATTTTTATATATTTACATACATATGTAATTAGTTAAAATATCCATTAATTAATATTACTTAGGGCAAGAATGAGCTGGTTTAGCACCAGTATTATCCCTCTTTCTCTTTTTTTTTTTTAACACATGGAAAAAGAGTAGGGAAAAGAAGTGTCTAAGGCCTCATGGGAACTAAGTAACAGCAGCAGAACCAGAAGTCATGTAAAGGCAGCCACAGACACATACCTGGGCTATATGGCAATTACAATGTAATTTGAGAACTACAAGATTTCTATCCCTCAAGATCCAATTCTAGGGCTTCCCTGGTGGTGGAGTGGATAAGAATCCGCCTGCCAATGCAGGAGACATGGGTTCAATCCCTGGTCCGGGAAGATCCCACATGCCGTGGAACAACTAAGCCCATGCGCCACAACTACTGAGGCTGTGCTCTAGAGCCCGTGAACCACAACTACTGAAGCCCACGCACCTAGAGCCCATGCTCCGCCACAAGAGAAGCCACCGCAACGAGAAGCCTGCGCACCTCAAGGAAGAAAAGCCCCCGCTCGCCGCAACTAGAGAAAGCCCACGTGCAGCAACGAAGACCCAACCCAGCCAAGAATAAGTAAATAAAATAAAAATTAAAAAAAAAAAGATCCAATTCTAGCTTTAGAGACCCATCTATTTCTCATTTTTATGAACGTAGGCACTGAGAAACCTTGTTCACATGAGCAAATTGTTGAGGCTGTAAGGAGTTTTGTTATGACAGTGCTTAAGGCTGATGAGAAGGAAGGAAAATTGGGACATACTTCTGGGCTCATGGCTTCAGAGCGGGGTCTGGAATGACTCAGTGAACACAAACCCTGCGTAAAGATTTCTAGCAAGTCCACCTTTGTCAGGGAACTCAAAATCTGTTTTTCAGCAGAGCCGAATTTGGCAGTGTCATTCCATTTTTTGAACTCCTTCGAGTTATAGGTCAGACATCACTTCAAAAATTACTCTATGGGGGAGGTTGGAGGGCAAGGAGCATATGGGAACACTCTGTACTTTCTGCTCAATTCTGCTGTGAACCTAAAACTGCTCTAAAAACTAAAGCTTATTTTTTTTAAAAATTGTTGTAATGATCTATCAGTGGTCAACTCAATTAGGCTTTTTTTCCTCCAAGTTTTATGGAAAGCCATAAATTGGAAGCCACCTACCTTGTGAAATGATTTGTACCTCAGTTACAAAAGGCTTTTGCTTTCTCAACAAAAACACAGATATTTCTAATCTTCCCTTGTCTTGGCCCTGGAGGTTTTTACAACAAAGGGCAATGCCTTTCTTTCCTTTTTTAGAAGAGAGAGAGGGCCGGTGTGAAAGGGCGGGTGGGAGCAGAGAAGTCGGGCATGAAACCCCACTCTCTCTCCATCTCAGGCAGATGGAGAAACTGATTCCCTAAAACTGTGTGCCCCGTGGGTGCCCATCCTTTAAACATCACCTGAGGGTGGCGATTTAAGAGCTACTTCAAATACACAGAATTATAAGGTCAGATTTTTAATAATGAATTCGCTGTTTATCTGAGATTCAAATTTAACTGGGAGTCCAGTATCTACAGTCTATCTGGCAACCCTTTCTAATCCTCATCATTCTTTTTAAGAGATGAGAAAAACTGAGACCTGGTAAGAACAAAGAACTGGACCAAGGGACTTTTATTTCTCCCTCTACCTGATTCTCAAATGTAATTACTGTTTTCTCACCTCTCATCATGGGGCCCATCTTTATCTGTCCCCCCACGGTGTTGCCATCCTTCTTACCCAAAGTAAAAACAACAACAATAACAAAATATGATGGTATTCCCGAAAGGACGAAAGTTTTGGAGGAAACCAGGGCCAGGAATTTGTTTGAGAGAAGCAGAGACAGCGTGTGGGTACAGTGTGGGCAAAGCATCTCTGCCCTGTCACCTTGAAAACAGCGGCTAAAAAAAAAGGAGAGGGGGCTTCCCTGGTGGCCCAGTGGTTGAGAGTCCGCCTGCCGATGCAGGGGACGGGGGTTCGTGCCCCGGTCCGGGGGGGTCCCACTGGCCGCGGAGCGGCTGGGCGAGCGGCTGGGCCCGTGAGCCATGGCAGCTGAGCCTGCGCGTCCAGAGCATATGCTCCGCGACGGGAGAGGCCACAACAGTGAGAGGCCCGCGCACCGCAAAAAAAAAAAAAAAAAAAAAAAAGGGAGCAGCAGCCGCTGCCTTCAGGGCAGACACCGAATTTATATAAAATGTGTGAAGAGTCCCCTTTGCAGGCTAGCCCGTGGATACATAAGAGAAAATATTATTCAAGTCCAGTTGCATATCAGATCACCTTTGCCTGCCATCCTGAGCCGCTTCTTAGGAAAGACACCAAGCAGGCCTTTTGCTTTCTCTTTCCCCTTCTGTTCTATTTACTACCAGTGCCCTCTCTCGCACTCCCAAACACCAAAAGTAATTTGAATTTCAAGGCATTTTTTTTGGCCTCCCTGTGGGTGTGGGAGGACCTCCCTTGAGAATTCTCTGGATCTAGTCGGCTACATCTGTAATTTGACAGAATCTTTGTCGTACCCCACCACCACCTCCCGTTCTTAATGCATGGGGCATTCGGGTCCCTCCACCCGCAAACCTTCTCTACCTCATCCTTGGTGAGAAGAGCCCCCCAGGAATGCCCAGCCTCCACTTACCCGCCCCGGTTTGGGAAGAACAAGGCTCTTGGCCAAGGGACACAGCTCGGCCAGCCAACTGCTGCCAAGGACAAGGTGACGGTTACAAGGAGGAAGGCTAGACCTGAGCCCCTCGGTTCAGGAGACCCAAGACAAGTTCCTGTTTCAGAGACAGTTTGAAAAACTGAACAACTGATCAAGTTCACAGAGGGGTGTGTGTACTTCCCTCTCCCCAACTCACCCACATGACCCCTTGATCTTCCCCGGGGGAATAGCTGATCTGCTTTTCTAAAGAATCTCTCTAGACCTAACCCTGTCCCTCCCTGCCCCTCCGTCCTCATGGCCATTCCTTAGCTGGTGTCTCAATACTCTGGTACAGTTTTGTTATTGACAAGAAAAAGGAAAGGGAAAAATAATGAGAAAGAGAAAAAGGATGGCACATCTGAGGTTTCGTGGTTTGGGACAGTTTTAGTTCAAGGTTTTCAGGACTTGATTTCCCCTGGTCCTTTCCATGCTGAAGACGGCGCTCAGTAACACTGCTGGTTACCAGTGGGACGTGTATTCTCCTTCTGATCCAACAGGAGATGCTCTCCCTAGATTTGGATCTGGGAGGGAGGACATGGCAGGGGTGATGTCCAAGGATGAAGAGCCAGTTTCAGAAGGGATCTTCTGCGCTAACCAGAGCCCCTGCCTTCAGTTCTGTAGATGGACACTGAGCCCAGCAGGGGCACCAGAGGGATGGCTCACCTCTCCCATGGAAAAAGACGGGGGGGAGGGAGGGGAAGGGACTGAGGGAGAAAGAAATAAAAGGAAGAAAGGAAGGAAGGAAGAAAGAGAGGGAGAGAGAGAGAGAGGGAGGGTAAATTTGTATATTCCTCTATTTTGACAGCTTCCTTATATTAAAATGGGTATAGAGACACAGACATAGAGGAAAAAACGTATGGATACCAAGGGGAAATGGGTGGGGTGGGAGGAATTGGGAGATGGGGACTGACATGTATACACTATTGATACTGTGTATGAAATAGATAACTAATGAGGACCTACTGTAGAGCACAGGGAACTCTCCTCGGTGCTCTGTGGTGACCTAAATGGGAAGGAATTCCAAAAATGAGGGATATATGTATATGTGTAGCTGACTCACTTTACTGTACAGTAGAAACTAACACAATATTGTTAAGCAACTATACGCCAATAAAAATTTAAGAAAAGAAACGTATCAATAAAAAATTCTTAAAAACAGTAAATAATTAAATTTTTTTTAATTTTAAAAATGGGTATAATAATGCCTAACATACAATGTTATTATAAGGAATAAATAAAATAAAAATGCCCAGTAGTACAGTGCCTGACATACAGTAAATGCTAAATTAATTTTGTTGAGCATGCAGGGCACTTATACTTATGTTGTGTTTGCTTACCTGTTTGTCTTACCCCCCAGACTCTGAATGTCTTACTCATTTCCATAACCCCTGTACCTATGACAATGCCTGCAATATAGTAGACACTCAATACATATTTTTGAATTAATTCATCAGTTAATTAATATCCTGTCCCACCCTCACCTGGCCCCATTTTCCTTCCTGGTCAAGAGTATACTCTTTGCCCTCTCTCACTATGCTCCCTGGACTAAGGTTCTGAAACTCAAACTCTGAACAAAATTTGTTGGACCTGCAATGGATGAAATGCCAGTACTCTACTTCCTAGAAATACCAAAGAGTTTTCCCAGCAAGCACAAGGAAGGCAAGAGATTAGGAAGGGCAGACTGTGGATTGTTGGTATTTCTAAGTCCATTGCAGAACCGTGATGTGTTTAAATTAAAACCAGAGTCCGAGGTACTACTTATATTCGAAGTATTTTAAAGAGCAGAGGACATCAGCCTCCCCAACACAGTCAAGGAGGGAGGAACAGCGTTCTAGAAGAGAGAAAGAGAGAGGAGGGATTGAGGAAGGAAGAAAAAAAGGAAAGAAGGAGAGAAGAGAGGAGGGAGGGAGGGAGGGAGGGAAGGAGAGAAACAGAGGAAAGAAAGAGAGCTGGAGCAGTGAATTTTCAAATAGGCATGCAGAAATCTGAGTCAAGCATGGTCTACTGAACACATAATTTTATCGCTGCTGCTTTGTAAACCTCCACTAAAATGGCAGTAATGGAGGAAAGGAGCATACATCCTCAAGGACAAAGAATGTGAAAACAGCCACAACCAACAATAAATGTTAAACCTTTAAGAAACGCAAAAGCTATGATCGGTGGAAACTAACCTACTATATCAGAAAAACCTAGACCTGTGCAGATTGGAAGCAGCAAGAAACAGTTCGGCCTCTCCAAACCCCAGACAGGCTTGGGGATTCAAGGACCAGGAGCCTCTGAAAGGAGTGGGGAGGGAGGTATGGTTTGGGTGGGGCTGGAAACAGGAAGATGGGTTGAAAGCTTGCGTGAGGAGGAAGAAGACTGAGATTGAGCAAGGAAGGCTCAGGGCTTAGGGTCCAGGCTCCACCGAGGACAGAAATAAGACAGTGGCGTGACAACCCACATAATGAACAGAATGCCACCACTCACCCCCCATCTCCCTTGCCCAATTTGGCTGGAAAAATGCTGAAGAAGGCTTATACCTCCCCAATTCTCACCCCCAACCCCAGGCAGGAATGTGGGGGTGTAATCTCATTGGAAAACATTCCAGCTCAAGGGACAAAGGCTACAGAATCAGGTATTTGTCTCCTGGTACAATGGCTTTGGTGCACCCCCCTGTCTTCAGGCCGCTCACTTATGCTCAACACTTTCAAAGAGATTTTAGTGCCTCGCTCATAACTGTGAACCACCACCAAGAACAATTGAATAGGGACTTCCCTGACAGTCCAGTGGTTAGGACTCCGAGCTCTCACGGCTGAAGCCATGGGTTTGATCCCTGGTTGGGGAACTAAAATCCCACAAGAAACATCGAATATTTGAGGGAATCCTCCAACATAAAAGGTAGACTAAAACAAATGGGGGTAGTAGGGGAAACTTTGAAGAAACAGAGGCAATGCAGGGAGAGAAAAGAATACTATAATACTGAGGTAAAAAAGATGCTGTGTTTATTTTTTAAATGATAATACCTTTTAAAAAATATCAGGCTGCCCTTTAAAGAGAGAGAGAGAGAGCATACAGAAAACAAGAAAGACGTCATGGAGGTTAGAAATATGATAGAAAAAAATTCAATAGGAGGGTTGAAAGATAAAGTTGAGGGGCTCTACCAGAGAGTAAAACAGAAAGACAAAAAGGTGGAAAGTAGGAAAGATGAAAAAAACTGATATAAATTCAGGAGTCTCAATACCTGCTAAGTAACAGTTACAAAAAGAAAAAACAGAGAAACTAAATCAAGATAGAATCTGGAACTGACGTACATCAGTTTCCCAATTAAAAGGACCAATGAGTGTCCAACACAGTGAATGAAAACAAACCCTCACCAAGATACATTACTGTGAGACTTCAGAACTTCAGGGATAAAGATCCCAAAAGCTTCCGGAAACAGGTCACACTCAGAGAAGTCAAGGAGTCAGAATGGCATCAGACTTCTGAACAGCAGGACAAAAGGATCAAGGCCTTCAAAAGGCCTCAAAAGGGAAAAATGGTTTATAACCTAGACTTCTGTACCCAATAAAAGTGTAAACCAAACATGTGGACAGAATAAAGATATTTTTCAGGCATCCATTGTCTCAAAAACTTCATTTCCCTTTCCCCCATTCCCAAAAAGCTACTGGAAGATGCATTCCTCCTAAACAAAGGAAGAGACAAACTAAGATCCCTGGAAAATAGGCCTAACACAGGAGAGAGGTGGAGGGAATTCCCAGGATGAAGATGAAGGGAAGTTTCAGAATCACAGCTGTGCATCAGACCTACGAGAAAGCAGTCTATATCTGAGCTGTAGGTCAGAGAAATTCAGGATTGTGGAATCTCAGAGACATTCAAAAGAAACAATAAGAAATTGGGAGATCACCTGATGTGTTTGGATGTATTAGGAAGAATTGTATAGTTCTTATTAGTTATAGAATTATATTCTAATTTATAAAATTAAGAATTTTATAATTCTTAAATTATAATTTTATAATTCATAAAGTTAGAAGATGAATTAAAGACACATAAAAAACCAATTAAACAACAATAACAACAAAGAGGCAATTATTAATTCCAGGAAAAACAAAAAGTTATATAGGAAAGAAAAGGTAATCACCATGTGCTACATGGCTCCTCTCTGAACAATGTTTACATAAATATTTAATACTAATGTAAACATGGAACATTGATTTGATAAAAATTGTTATGTGGGACTTCCCTGGTGGCGCAGTGGTTAAGAATCCACCTGCCAATGCAGGGGACAGGGGTTTGAGCCCTGGTCCGGGAAGATCCCACGTGCCGGGGAACAATTAAGCCCGTGCGCCACAACTACTGAAGCCCGCGTGCCTAGAGCCTGTGCTCCGCAACAAGAGAAGCCACCGCAATGAGAAGCCTGCACGCCGCAACGAAGAGGAGCCCCCGCTCACCGCAACTAGAGAAAGCCCGCGCACGGCAACGAAGACCCAGCGCAGCCAGAAATAAATAAATAAATAATTTTTAAAAATCGTTATGTTACTGGAAGGGAGAGTAGTAAGGGAGCTAAAATCTCATATTTCATAGTAAGATGTCCATAGAAGGAAAAATCAAGAACTAGCAGCATAAGCATGATATATGAAACTAAGAAGGTAAAGCGCATCAGACACAGCCGAGTTGAAAGTGACCGCCTCTCAGGTAAGGCTGGCAGTTGAAGAAAGGAGCTATTTTTTGTGTGATAAGCCTTGTAGCACTATTTGATTTTTTAAAACCTGTGTGCATCTGCTGTTTCCATATGATCGTTCGAAAGTTGACAAACCAGGCAATCTGAGTTCTGGTCCTATTCTCCCCTCCTCTGCTACAGGATTTCAGTTTCTCATACATCAAATGAGGAGCTGGTGAATACGCCAGAAGAGGGGCTGTAATCAGAGCCCTCGGGGGGGAGTTTCCCCAACCATTCCTCTGAGCTCCTGGCCCTTGATGTTTATCCCTTTTCCACAATAATTATGTTTATTCAACCTCTAAAGTCAACTGGAGAGACGTGGGGGCATATTTATGGAGGTCGGGGGAGGTATTTATTACATTTTCTTTTACCCAGGATGATGACAAGATGCAGAGTAAGGACAGTATTGGGAAGCTGGTCTCTACCCCATGTTCAATAACATCCCAGCCTGCTGCTCTCTGACAGTCCTTGTATCCTAAACTTGATCAAATATTTTTGGCCTTTCCCCCAAACCGGTTGAAAACTTTCCCATGGTTAGGGACCATAATGTGTTTTTTGTTTGTTTGCTTGGCTGGGGTGTTTGATTTGGAGTGTTTGGTTTGTTTGTTTGTTTGTTTGTTTGTTTCCATACCCCACAGAGCATGCTAGTGGCTTGATAACCATCTTCTGAGCAAGACAGGAGTCTCATCCTGTCTTGGTGAGGGGTCCTGCAGTACATGTGTTCATAAGGGGAACGGATTTATTTTAAGAGAGAATAAAAAGAGCAGGATAACAGTGGGGCATTTTGGTCACAGGACCCGAGGAACTGCTTGTGTGGTTCTCTGCACCACCCCCGTTTCTATTTTTTGCTGGTCGTTTTGTCCTGTTCCTGGCGACATCACTGTGTTAGGAACCAGAAAGCCCAAGACCTCAGCTATCCTGTGCCCCTGCTGTCCTGGGTGACCTTGAGAAACTCAGATATAATAGTTTAACTTCATTTTCTCCCCGGTAAGATACAGGGTTGGACCAGCTGATTGCTATGGGCCCTTCTCGTGCTAAGATTGCAGAAGTCACGACTGTTTACGAGTAAGTGGACACACTGCCGGGGTTGCCGGGGCCCTGGGCCGCCCTCAGGAGGAGAGAACGGCGTTGCTCAATATGGAAGGAAGGAGGGATAATAGTCACACCAGGTGGCAGAGGGCCGAGCTGGGCAACAGATGTGAAAAGGGAAGTAAAATAAAGCGTGAGTCAACTGCAGGTGGAATAATTATGGGAGCTGCTGGTCTGCAGCCTGTGCCCATGGCAAAGCTCAGGAATTCTAGAAAACAGTAACGATACAATTCCCATCAAAGTCACTGATTCGGAAGAGGATCGCTGGTAACCAGGTGGGGCAAAAAGCCAATGAGCATTTGGTGCGAGGGTTGGGAGGGCTTGAGGGGAGAGCTGGAAAGCAGATTATATTATAATTACCACTCACCGGGGACTGGCTCCATGCGCAGCGGCCCAGTGCACTTGTTCACGTATCTCAGCTTTGGAGAATGCCCCTCCCTACACCTCGGCTCTCTTGAGAATGCCCTTTCTCCCGCCCAACTCTGGTTCCAGAGGGGAGTCTCCGTGCTCTCCCTGGTATCGTGACTTGGTCACCAATGGATCCCTGCTTTAATTTGAGCCCGTCACCCTGTCCCACCTACATGGCTTAGCTGATTGGTCCAGGGGTGGGTCTGTGACCCACGTCTGTCCACGTCCAGGGCAAAGGACCTAAAGGGACCACTTTGATACAAGCAAGGTGGGTCTCTCAGAGGTGGCTGAGGCCATCAGAACGGCCATAGATGCTTTAGATCCATTGAGACAAGTTCTAGACAGTGGGCATGCAGTCCAACAATTTGTACCAGCGTCCCTGGCCCCTGCCTGCCCTTGTTTCTACCCCTGCGGCTTCCATGGGTGTGCAAGTTTACTTGGACCTCTGCCTCATCTTTCTTCTTCCTCCACCTGGCTCTCATGGCTCGGAGGTTTCACAGAAGATGGCGCTAAGGCCGAGAGAGCCTAGAGCTGAATTTAAACAGCCACGTCCTCTTGGGTGTGTCGAAGCTGGGTGTGAGATTACCTATGACTGGTGAAGAGAGTTGCTCTGTGAAAATGAAGCCCCCAGGTTAGGAAAAAACAGAATATTAAGAGTTGCAGGGGCTGGATTTCCCCTGGTGGCTCAGTGGTTAAGAATCCGCCTGCCCTTCTTGTCCGACATCTTAGCGAGGTACAGTGGTAGCAGTTGCTCTCCTGGCTTTGCTATGCCGCCCAAGGACAACAAGAAGAAGAAAGATGCTGGAAAGTCAGCCAAAAAGAGACAAAGACCCAGTGAATAAATCTGGGGGCAAGGCCAAAAAGAAGAAGTGGTCCAAAGGCAAAGTTCGGGACAAGCTCAATAACCTAGTCTTGTTTGACAAAGCAACATATGACAAACTCTGTAAAGAAGTTCCCAACTATAAGCTTATAACTCCAGCTGTCGTCTCTGAGAGACTGAAGATTCGTGGTTCCCTGGCCAGGGCAGCCCTGCAGGAGCTCCTTAGTAAAGGACTTATTAAACTGGTTTCAAAGCACAGAGCTCAATAATGTATACCAGAAATACCAAGGGTGGAGATGCTCCAGCTGGTAGTGAAGATGCATGAACAGGTCCCACCAACTGTACATTTTGAAAAATAAAACTTTATTAAATCAAAAAAAAAAAAAGAATCCGCCTGCCAATGCAGGGGACACGGGTTCGAGCCCTGGTCCGGGAAGATCCCACATGCCGCGGAGCAGCTAAGCCCGTGCCCCACAACTACCGAGCCTGCGCTCTAGAGCCCGCGAGCGACAACTACTGAGCCCACGCGTGTAGAGCCTGTGCTCCGCAACAAGAAAGGCCACCACAATGAGAAACCCGCGCACTGCAATGAAGACCCAACACAGCCAAAAATAAATAAATAAAATAAATAAATAAGTAAGTAAATTTTTTAAAAAAGAAAAGAAAACATGTATGGAGTGCTATCTCTGGGGTGGGCCCTATTCTAGGTGCTCGGGAAAAGAGTCCCAGGCTCCTGGCGCTCATATGAGCGAGGAAACCTATGAGTAAGTGACAGTCAGAGGAAGTGGAATGGGGGGAGCGGAGAGCAGTGGGGACCCGAGGTGGTGAGGGAAGGGTTCCCCCAGGAGGTGACAGCGGAGCAGAGACCTGCAGAAGTGAAGGAGTGAGCGAGGAGGGATCCAGGCCAAGGCAACATAGGGCAAAGGCCCCGTGTGGCACCGAGGTCCGCCTGTTCAAGGAACAGCAAGAAGGCCCTTGTTGCAGGAGCGAGTGTATCCCCCATCCAAGGGGAATGTCTAGGAGATGAGGTCAGAGACATGTGCGGGGCCACATTACATGGGGAGCTGGCAGCGTTCACATCTGACATGATGAGCAGGCTGCACCTGGGGCAATGCCTGGACTGAAGAGTTTGGGTCTTTTGCCTGTTTTATCTTTTTGTAACCATAGTCAAAGGTATCCTTGGGTCTCATGGTGGCCAGTCTCCTCTCCCACCTGTGCCCCCAGCCACCCGTTGCCCCTCCCCACAATCATCTTTGACAGCTTCTCGTGTGTCTTTCCAGAGATATTCTGTGCATCTGTAAGAACATTCTAATACATTTTTAACCTCCTGTTTTACACAAATGTTAACATATTATTTACAGTGTTCTCTATTTTATAAGGAATTTTGGAAAAGTGCACTAAGGATTAATCAGGAATTGAATAAAGATGGCAGAACAAACCCATACTTTAGCCTCTCCCTCCTACTTCCCCAGAAATGTCAGTAATTGGAAGTACTGTACTACTGACTTTAAAATAATGGCCTTAGTGCTGTGTTTCAAAAGCTTTGTGCAGCAACATGCATGGACCTAGAGATTGTCATACTGAGTGAAATAAGTCAGACCGAGAAAGACAAGTATATGATATCGTGTATATGTGGAATCTAAAAAAATGGTACAAATGAGAACTTATTTACAAAACAGAAATAGAGTTACAGATGTAGAAAATAAACTTATGTTTACCAGAGGATAAGGGGGGGAGGGAGGGATAAATTGGGAGATTCGGATTGACATATACACACTACTACACATAAAATAGATAACTAATATGAACCTGCACAGGGAACTTTACTCAATGCTCTGTAATGACCTACATGGGAAAAGAATCTAAGAAAGAGTGGATATATGTATATGTATAACTGATTCACTTTGCTGTACACCCGAAACTAACACAATGTTGTAAATCAACTCTACTCCAATAAAAATTAGAAAAAAAAAACAGCTTTGTGAAATCTAAATTCAACCAGCAATCTATATTTATAAACCCGTCAGGCTATTTCTTCAGGGTCCATGACTTCTTGTTTAGGAAGGCTGGAAAGGGCAGAAAACTCAGGAAACTAGGGTTCAGGTTCTTCTGGCTTGTCACTAACTTTGTGTGTGACCTTGGATAAGCCACCTCAGAAACTGAAAGAAGGGAGGGAGGGAGGTAGGATCAGTTTGGGCTTAGTCTTTCCTAAGAGTGGAAGTGTGTGTGTATGTGTGTGTGCGCGCGTATGTGTGTATGCAAACACATACTAGAGGAGGAAAAAACCCCACAAAATATAGAAATAATTTAAAAATATATATTAAATAACAGTAAGTGCTAAGAAGAAAAGAATGAAGCAGGAAAGAAGGCTTGGAAATAAAGGGGAGGTGAAGTTTGGATGTAGAGGCCAGCAAATGTGTGGTTGAGAAGGTGACTTTGGAATAAAAATCTGAAGGACATGAGACAGCAGCCAGGGATGATCTGGGGGCTAGAGGCAGAGAGAGCACAGTGCAAAGGCCGCAGACCTGAAAGCCACGTGGTAAAGATGGTAAAGACGGGAGGCAGAAACTAAGGTGGACCAGCAACATCGACATTGGTGCCGCCCTGGAACCCCTGCACAAATTCTAGACTGCTTCCGGGCTGCGATGTAAGTCCCAGAACAAACCCCTGTTGAGTTAAGTTATTGGAGGTGAGTTTCTGTTAGATGCAGCAGAACAAAATCCTTCGTTGATTCATTCTCTTATTTAAATTTTTTTTTTTTTTCGGTACTGGGGCCTCTCACTGTTGTGGCCTCACCCGTTGCGGAGCGCAGGCTCCGGACGCGCAGGCCCAGCGGCCATGGCTCACGGGCCCAGCCGCTCCGCGGCACGTGGGATCTTCCCGGACCGGGGCACGAACCCGTGTCCCCTGCATCGGCAGGCGGATTCTCAACCACTGCGCCACCAGGGAAGCCCTAAAAATATTTTTTTAAGTGGATTGCTACAGTACCGATTGTTACATTCTTTTGGGAAAGCAATTTTCAAAAGCCTTAAAATATTTTTTACTTTTTAGCACAGTGATTTGCACTCTAGGAATCTATCCAAAGGAAACAATCTGAAATGCAGGTGAGAAAAAAATTATACACAACGTGCTATACTGAGTGAAATAAGTCAGACCGAGAAAGACAAGTATATGATATCGTGTATATGTGGAATCTAAAAAAATGGTACAAATGAGAACTTATTTACAAAACAGAAATAGAGTTACAGATGTAGAAAATAAACTTATGTTTACCAGAGGATAAGGGGGGGAGGGAGGGATAAATTGGGAGATTCGGATTGACATATACACACTACTACACATAAAATAGATAACTAATATGAACCTGCACAGGGAACTTTACTCAATGCTCTGTAATGACCTACATGGGAAAAGAATCTAAGAAAGAGTGGATATATGTATATGTATAACTGATTCACTTTGCTGTACACCCGAAACTAACACAATGTTGTAAATCAACTCTACTCCAATAAAAATTAGAAAAAAAAAACAGCTTTGTGAAATCTAAATTCAACCAGCAATCTATATTTATAAACCCGTCAGGCTATTTCTTCAGGGTCCATGACTTCTTGTTTAGGAAGGCTGGAAAGGGCAGAAAACTCAGGAAACTAGGGTTCAGGTTCTTCTGGCTTGTCACTAACTTTGTGTGTGACCTTGGATAAGCCACCTCAGAAACTGAAAGAAGGGAGGGAGGGAGGTAGGATCAGTTTGGGCTTAGTCTTTCCTAAGAGTGGAAGTGTGTGTGTATGTGTGTGTGCGCGCGTATGTGTGTATGCAAACACATACTAGAGGAGGAAAAAACCCCACAAAATATAGAAATAATTTAAAAATATATATTAAATAACAGTAAGTGCTAAGAAGAAAAGAATGAAGCAGGAAAGAAGGCTTGGAAATAAAGGGGAGGTGAAGTTTGGATGTAGAGGCCAGCAAATGTGTGGTTGAGAAGGTGACTTTGGAATAAAAATCTGAAGGACATGAGACAGCAGCCAGGGATGATCTGGGGGCTAGAGGCAGAGAGAGCACAGTGCAAAGGCCGCAGACCTGAAAGCCACGTGGTAAAGATGGTAAAGACGGGAGGCAGAAACTAAGGTGGACCAGCAACATCGACATTGGTGCCGCCCTGGAACCCCTGCACAAATTCTAGACTGCTTCCGGGCTGCGATGTAAGTCCCAGAACAAACCCCTGTTGAGTTAAGTTATTGGAGGTGAGTTTCTGTTAGATGCAGCAGAACAAAATCCTTCGTTGATTCATTCTCTTATTTAAATTTTTTTTTTTTTCGGTACTGGGGCCTCTCACTGTTGTGGCCTCACCCGTTGCGGAGCGCAGGCTCCGGACGCGCAGGCTCAGCGGCCATGGCTCACGGGCCCAGCCGCTCCGCGGCACGTGGGATCTTCCCGGACCGGGGCACGAACCCGTGTCCCCTGCATCGGCAGGCGGATTCTCAACCACTGCGCCACCAGGGAAGCCCTAAAAATATTTTTTTAAGTGGATTGCTACAGTACCGATTGTTACATTCTTTTGGGAAAGCAATTTTCAAAAGCCTTAAAATATTTTTTACTTTTTAGCACAGTGATTTGCACTCTAGGAATCTATCCAAAGGAAACAATCTGAAATGCAGGTGAGAAAAAAATTATACACAACGTGCTGTAAGCTGAATCGTGTCCCCCCCAAACCGCCATGTTGAAGTCCTAATAGCTTCAGAAGGTGGCTGTATTAGGACATGCGGTCTTTAAAGATTTAAGTTAAAATGAGGCCCTTAGGGTGGGCCTTAATCTAATATGACTAGTGTCCTGTGAGAAGAGGCGATTAGGACATACCCAGGGAAAACCACATGAGGACACAGCGAGGAGGGGACCATTTGCAAGGTGAGGAGAGAGGCCTCAGAAGAGACCAACCCTACCCACACCTTAATCTCAGAGTTCTAGCCTCCAGACCTGTGAGAAAATAAATTTCTGTTGTTTAAGCCAGTCTGTGGTACTTTGCTATGGCAGCCTGAGCAAACTAACATACAACAATTTTTATTTATTTTTATTTATTTATTTTTAACTTTTGGCCATGCCGAGAGGCATGTGGGATCTTAGTTCCCCGACCAGGGATCAAACCTGGGCCTCCTGCGGTGGAAGCGTGGAGTCCTAACCACTGGACTGCCAGGGAATCCTCAACAATTGCTAAAGATCATTATATATTTTAAATAGAGAAAAATTAGAAATAGTCTAAAAGTTCAATAATAAAGAAAGAATATTATGCAGTCATCAAAATGTTGAGGCTGGGGCTTCCCTGGTGGCGCAGTGGTTGAGAGTCCGCCTGCCGATGCAGGGGACGCGGGTCCGTGCCCCGGTCTGGGAAGATCCCACATGCCGCGGAGCGGCTGGGCCCGCGAGCCGTGGCCGCTGAGCCTGCGCGTCCGGAGCCTGTGCTCCGCAACGGGAGAGGCCACAACAGTGAGAGGCCCGCGTACCGCAAAAAAAAAAAAAAAAAAATGTTGAGGCTGTATGGAAAAAAATACAAGATAATGTTTGGAAGAAAAAGCAAGATACAATGATTTAGATAGATAGATCGATAGATAGACAGATGATAGATAGACAGATAGATAGGGATGTAGTCAGCCCTCTGTGTCCGTGGGTTCCACATCTGCGGATTCAAACAACTGCAGATCAAAAATATTCAGGAAAAAACCGCAGAAATTTCCGAAAAGCAGAGCTTGAATTTGCTGAGCACTGGCAACTATTTACTTAACATTTACATTGTATTAGGTATTATAACTAGAGATGATTTAAAGTAGATGGGATGGGGCTTCCCTGGTGGTGCAGTGGTTGAGAATCCGCTTGCCGATGCGGGGGACACGGGTTCGTGCCCCGGTCCGGGAAGATCCCACATGCAGCCGAGCGGCTGGGCCCGTGAGCCATGGCTGCTGACGTGCTCCGCAACGGGAGAGGCCACAACAGTGAGAGGCCCACGTACCACAAAATAATAATAATAATAATAATAATAAAAAGTAGATGGGATGATGTGTGTAGCTTAGATGCAAATACTACATTTTGTGTAAGCGACTTGAGCATCCACGGATTTTGGTATCCAATGGAACCAATCCCCCCTGCAGACACCAAGGGACGACTGACTACATCCAAAGGAAGTGAATACATGTATACACACATATATACGTATACATATATATATGATAATATATATGATTTTAACTGTGCTTTGCAAAGCCCGTGGAGGAAAAACAAAACTAGAAGGAAGAAAAAAAAAACACTTGTAGTGCTATTTTTAGAAGATTATAACTTACATTCTCCTTTCTTTGTTCATGAGTTTAGACTATTGTTCTTTGAAGTGTACCTTATTCAAATAAAGAGGTACGATGGGGAATTGTAAAAGTGGGCTTATACACTCTCCCAGAATGTCTCTTTTTCAGAAAGGAAACTATTTATGTTGTTTAGATTGAAGATTCGTGCACACGCTGTATGGATCAAATTCCTGCGCACGGGTCCAAAGCAGCTGGTTAAACGCCATTCACTCCTTGGTGGGTCTCTGGGGGACTGAACCCTTTTGTTCTTTTCTCCGAGGCCAAGCCCTGGAAGGCTCTATAAACCCTTCCTGAGTCCCAGCATCGTGGCATCTGCCCAGCCAGCAGTGGGACCACCATCCCAGGAGTCCTGGGGAAGCCTGGGATGCACGGACCTGCTTTCTTCCCCCACGTGGGAGGCGTGTTCTCAGACCCAGTGCTCGCCTCCTGTTTCTCCCCCTCACAGCCACACCCTCTCCTTCTCCGGTTTAACTGATGTCTTTCCTTGGACTCCAGCTGCCGGATGTGCTGACAGCTCCTAAATCTGTGTCTTTGGTTTGGACCTTTGTCCTTCGCTCTAGCTTCCCATATCGAATTGCTTCCTGGTCTCCTACCCCGGAATGTCCCAAAGTGAATTCACCTAACACTGAGCTCACGCAGTTTGCCTCAGAAGTCTCTGCCGGGACTTCCCTGGCGGTCCAGTGGTTAGGGCTGCCCGGACGGCCAGCTTGGATCCCTGCTCCGGGAGCTAAGATCCCAGAAGCCCCGCGGGTGTGGCCAAAAAAAAAAAAAAAAAATCTCTCGCCCCTGCATTCGCCGTCTCTGTCAAGGATAACCATCGGCTCGGTCATCCAATCCGGAGACCTAAATCTCAGTCTTCCTCCCCCGTCTCTCTCCCCACCCATGTCCATTTAGTCACCAAGCCGGATGAATTCTCACTGCTTCACACTCTTTAATTCCATTCATTCATTCATTCAGGGTCTAAGGTTGGTGAATAAGACAAGAACGACCCCTTCCCTCGAGAAGGCTCTTTGAGGGGGCAGAAGATAGTAATTTAAAAAGCTAAAGAATCACATGTATACAGTACATTAAAATGGTCTGAGATTACAATGGAGGCCTCCTGGTTGAGAAGGAGTCCTGGGGAGAGCCCAAGGTCAACGCTCCAGGCAAGAGAAACAGTGAGCTAAGTGCAAGGGTCCTCAGGCAGAAAGACTGGCCACGTGTGAGAAGCGCTGACAAAGGGCCCGGTGGCTGTAGATCCCTGAGAAGGCAGTGGAGGAGTAGGCGGGGCCCTTCTGAGCAACGATGAGAAGCCTGGATTTATTTTAATCCCTTGGAATATTTCAAGCAGGAGAGTAAGACGTCTTCCTGGGTCTACCCCTCCAATCCTTCTTCAATACATCGTCAAGGCTGATCCCTCTGTAACAGAGATCTGATTATGTGTCTCTGTGGTTTTAAAAACATTCAGTGGCTCCTGTTTGCCTGCAGAATGACACCCAAACCCCTTAGCCTGGCTTTACAAGGCCCTTCATAACCTTGCCCCACATTTCTCCTGCCCTTATTTCTCCCTGTGCCTCCTTAACCCCTTTGCTTGGCCGTGAGAAGTGACTTCCAAATCCCCCGATGGATCTGCTTTTTTTTTTTTTTTTTTAATTTTGGCCACACCAAGCAGCATGTGGGACCTTAGTTCCCCGACCAGGGATTGAACCCCTGCCCCCCACAGTGGGAGCACAGAGTCCTAACCACTGGACCGCCAGGGAAGTCCCTGTAGCTGCTATTTCACTGCCAAGTCTTTACTCATGATTCCTCTCTTCTGGGCACCGTGTCCACCCCCCACATCATCAACAGAAACCTACTCACCTTTCAAGACAAAGATCAAATGTCCCCTCACCTGGGTAATCTTTCCTGTCACTGCCCCCCAGTAGAATGGACCATTCCTTCCTTTGTGTCCGTCCTCGATGTGCCCTGGATGACCTTCTAGCGTAACCCCGTTAACACTTCATGGCCCTTCTCAGTTTACATGCATCTTTCCCTGTTCACGTGTAACCCTCTCTTACTCCTATGTATTCCCTACCACTTAGCATAGATCTTGGAATACCTTATTGTATGAAGAGAAGTTGTTTTCTCTGTTTTGCATATTAAGATTACATAGGATAATTCTGCCAGAACTACTGAAGCTCGGGAAAAACTGTAATGACCATGTCAGATGAGACTTGTAGCGGATGTACCGGTCTCTGAGCTGATAGGGTCCCCACCGCTAGCTACATCAGTGCATCGATCCTCATTGGTAAGGCTGAGATTGGGAAAGAGTTTGACCAGGTAAAAACATCTATGGGGCATGCGTTTTGAAACCTCTTTGCTTGTCAGGCACCTCTCCGCATTCTGCCACGTCCATGTCATCCACTGTCTCTGCAGCGCTCACCCCATGACTAATGATGCTAGGACGTCGGTTATCTGGTTGGTGCAGGACAATTGGAGACTGAACTTAGCAGTTTATCATTTCCTGCTAAGTGTTCAGCACTGCGGAGTGTAGGCTGGGGAGAATAAAGCAGTAACTTGTTCCCTCTATTTGGGGAAGGGAGATCATGATATCTATAGAAGACACTAATTGGTATTTATCACTTGACACATTGATAGGTGAGACATAATTACAAAATAACCCAGCACTATATAATCAAGTGCTGGACGGCGTGTTCTAGGCAGTAACTGCTGTAGATTTTTGGCAGGGTCTCTTGACCTTGATGTTGAAGGTCAATGTGTGGCTTCTACCAGCTTGTGCCTGCTTGTCATGGGTGGGACCCGAATGGGGATGAACCAAAGGAGAATCAGGAAATGACTCTGCCCAGTGCTCAGAGCGGTGGCTCTGCTGTTTATTCAGAGCGCTTGCGGGTACTGAGAAATGCATTTGGAATGTACCCTGCCTTTTCGGCAGCTGCATCTCAGCAGAAGGGGAGGCAAAACTGACCTGGAGGAGCTCAGCTCGGAGGCGGCCAGGTTTGCTGAGTCCTGGGAAGTATACGTGGGACGTGCATTGTCCGTGCACCCTGCTGACGGGGCTCAGGAGCACACTCTGTTGTCGCTGACCACGTTTTTACGAGTTCTCGCTGAAAAAAGTCATAATGGGACTCCAAAGGCAAATGTGCTCCTCGTGAAGGTCGTAAATTCTCCTGCTCTCCGAACAGCTGCAGCTGTAGCAGTTCAGCCAGGGGCTTTGCCAAGAAGGCATCATTGCCTGCACAGACTTCACACGGAGCCGTGCTGAGGGGAGGGTGGCTGGCTGGAGCTCAGATGAGATGTGATCATTAACGACTTCTGAAGAAAGACTTGAAACTTTAAATCAAATTACAGATTACGATGGCTCATCCTTCCATTAACCCTAACTGTGGTGACTTCACTTGGTCTCAGGCCACAAGCGATGTGTAGCTCCTCGGTGCAGTTTAAGTCCGTGTATCTCCTCATTTAACGGTACAAAATTTCAGTTGATTTTTTTGTGTGTGTGGCTTTCCATACATTTCTTGACTTACCAATCTAATCTGACACGCGACCTGATTGTCTTCGGAGCAGGGGCCTGTGCAGTTCATTGCACACAACAAACTCGTACTAAATATCTGTTGCTTGACTGATACCTTGAGTTTTGACTTTTTAGATGACAGCAAGACATTTCATATTGATTAAATATCACCTAATAGAGTCCACATTTTCATAGCTCCAAGAGCACACAAAAGGCCTTTATGGCTATTGTTGGCTAGCTCTTAACCTCTGAACCTCTTAAGAGAGTTTCTTATATTCCCAGTTGCTTGATCACAATCTTCCTTAATCTTTATTTTCTGCAGAGGTAGAACCCATGTCCTCAAAGGCAAAGGAGGAATTTAATTTCAAGGCTCTTCTCTGTGGATAAGAACTGGCCCAATGCGTCAGATCTGCTGTGCGCCCGCGGCAATGCCCTGTCTCCAACACAGATTCCAAGGGAGGTGTGGGAAGGGCAGGCTGTGTTCCAGCTCCTTCCCTCTGAGCATCAGCTGCAAACACAAACTCACTCTGGAACTAGGAACCTTGGTTTTAAAAGGAAAACAAAGATATGAGTAGCATTTGATGTTAATAATGTGTGACCATGTCCCAATTAGCTCATTTGTTTTCTGATTAGCTACTTGCATTCACCCCGTCACCCTAAGTCACTTAGGTCTTTGCCTTCCGACGACAGAAGCTTCGTGGTGGTCTGTCTTTAGGTAAGTCACTCCAAGTTTCACTTAAAAGCGCCCAAACAACTCAATCATTGAAAACAGAATTAGACACACCAGGTCCAAAAATTATGTACCCCAAATGTAGCTTTTGCTAACGGGCATCTCCCCACCTTCCATATTTAACATTTTTGAGGGTACGTGTGCCAAGATGATTCATCCAAGCTGCTCTGGAATTTGTCTCTGCTGGTGACAGTGCAGCCGATCCACCCTCGTCTGCCCTCCCCGCATCTGGTGCAAATGCAGAATATCAGTTCCGCGGCTCTGTCACCAGCACACCATGGCTTTCTTTATTTAGGTACCATGCACTTAGGCAAGTTGCTCCCACGTGGAGCTTTTCATCTCCTGATCACATTTCTCCACCACTTCTATCTGCCTGCACCACCCAGAGCGCGACCCTAAAGAGGGTGAGGACCTAAGGATCCCGAGGGTCCCCAGAACCCACAGAGCGGCCCCTCCAACAAGTGATCTCCTTGCCCTGTGGTCCTTGCTTATCCAAGGAGACTGTGTATAACCTCCTCCCCAGCCCTATCAGCCCAGGAGCCCTGCTCTCTCTTCCTGCTTCTCTGAGATCCTCCCCAGCAAAGGTGCCAAAAATCCATCTTCTTTGAACTTCCAGCAATTCTGATGCTGACTGTATTCCCAGAGATCCTGAAACTTCTGGCAGTATTAGCTAGCTCTTGGGTTTCTATTTACAACCTTTGGGGGACATATCTGTGTTCTGAGGTTCCGGCTAACCACCCTGAAAAATGAGTACTTTTGTGGGAATTGCCCGTTTCCCCTCCCTTTCTCCACTCCCTCTATAAATTTCCACATTCTGGAGGAAAGCCAGGCTTCTTTCTTTTTTGTTGTTTTTACTGTAGATTTCCAAGCTAGCTCTAGCCGGCATCCAGCTCTCCCTCCTCCCTCGGTCTTTCCCCTCCTGGCTCCTATTCAATGACTAAGGCTCTCCAGGAGTATTTACAGACCTGGGTATCTACCGTGACCTTGTGATTGCACTAATCCCTGGCACCATGACCTTGTGATTGCACTAATCCCTGGCGTAAGGCTGCTCTCTGCTCCGCCTGTCACAAGGGTGAGGGGATGGGAGTGGGAAGGACGGTGCCTCACCGGGAGTAGCCCGTTTATTTATAGAACCGGCCTTTTCCTCTCCTTCCTAGTGTCTCTTGCCATATCCTCAACAACCCCTCTGCGAGATAGATGACAGACTGGCGGGGGGTGGGCCCAGGGCTCCAGGGCTAAAGGCCAGAGTTCTCAGGGTCAGAGCACCAAAGGACTGCTTTCCGCACCTCCGTGGGCAAACCCAAGGAGGCCCAAGTTCCCAGGGCTGGTTGACCACTGAGCATTACAACTTCCTTCCTCACAGCCCCAGAGGTGCGGCCAGATGCTTCTGCCTGGGGACTCTGGGCTCAGTGGCCTCAGAAAGTGCGACTCAAGCTCCTGGGAAACTCTGGCAGCATCTGAACATCTGAGGTTGACCTGACCATCTCTTTGGGGTCTTTGAAAAGCAGACGAGAAAATTGCTGATAGAATAAGAGAGAAGAAAGATGGAAAGGGGCCTGACTTTGCATGTCTTGGAGAACGGAATTGCCACCATCTGGATTAAGGAAAAGAAACAAAACAAAAAACCCTGGACGGACTTCCTTGGCGGTCCAGTGGTTAAGACTCCACGCTTCCACTGCCAGGGGCGTGGGTTCGGTCCCTGGTCGGGGAACTGAGATGCCACGCCAAAAAACCAAACCAAAACAAAACAAAAAGCCAAGACTGGGGAAAGAGTGAGAATGAAGGCCACGTGATCACAGCTGGAGGAGGACTCTAGTTGACAAGACCTGTGTAGCCTTGTCACAATTTAGCTCATGATTATGCGACACCTCGGGTGACCATGACTGCTTCTTGTGTTCGAGTTCTGACCCAACTTGACAGTAAATCACGTGGGGGCAGGAACCTTAGGGCACAGAGCTGGGTGCCACATTCGTGCTCAGTAAACTTGTGAGATCTCATATGTGGATTATAAATGACTATTATTAGCATTAAGAAGGGTTTTTCGAAGATGATGATGTTGATGTTGATGATGGCTGGATAGTACTGTAGGCAGGAACCCTGTGCTTTTTTTTTTTTTTTTTTGTGGTACGCGGGCCTCCCTCTGTTGCGGCCTCTCCCGTTGCGGAGCACAGGCTCCGGACGCGCAGGCTCAGCGGCCATGGCTCACGGGCCCAGCCGCTCCGCGGCATGTGGGATCCTCCCGGACCGGGGCGCGAACCCGGTTCTCCTGCATCGGCAGGCGGACGCGCAACCACTGCGCCACCAGGGAAGCCCCCCCTGTGCTTTTTAAATCTCTCTCCTTCCTCTGCCCAGCGAGTACCATGCACTTAGTAGGCTTTCAAAATCATTTGCTAGATTTGTATTAAATAAATGATGATTATAATAGTTCCAAGTCTGGGAACTTCTACCCTGCTTAGTAGACGCTTTTCTCTCTCTTAAAAAAAAATTAATAATAATTACTGCTGTACAGCAAAATGGTTCAGTTATACATATTTATACATTCTTTTTTTTTAATATTCTTTTCCATTATGGTTTATCATAGGATATTGAATGTAGTTCTCTGGGCTACACAGTAGGACCTTGTTGTTTATCCATTCTCTACATAAAAGCTTACATCTGCTAACCCCAAACTCCCAGAGTGACCTTTCTGGACCCCTTTCCCTGCATCCTACCCGCAGGACTGTCCCCTGCTAGATCTCCAAGCAAAGCAAGCCTCCTGCTTAGCCCCCCTCCCCTGGGCACGGGGTCCTCATTACAAGTTGTCCTTAGTACTCTACTCTCCGTCTGCTCTACCCCCCTCAGGCTATGGAGGGACCAGGACTGGCCTTTGAGTCCCTAGTACTTGCAGCACACCACCTGGATCGCAGAAGGCGCTCGGGGAAGGTTTGTTGAGTGAATGGAAATTGTTGAAGACTCAGTGGGTAGCAGACACACACTGATCTCAGTAATTACTTTGGATACTTTTTGATACAAAACAGTGGAGGGGAAAAAAAAAACAACAGAACAAGGGGGAGGTGGGGAGGGGAGTGCATTCCCAGGTAAAGCTGAGGAGAGACCTAGAGAGAGGGGAGGGTGGAATTACCAGTACTCCCTTCAAGTCACCTGCAGTAAAATTAATTCCTCCAGCCTTTGTCTACCTAAAGCACAGTGAGGAAGGTGCGTTCAGAAGCAAACAAATGAAGCTCTAGAGGTGGAACTTTAGGCCCTGGCCTGTAGAATGGGGAGGAAGTCGGAGGTTTTGCAAAAGGGGAAGTTGGAGCCTCCTGAAATTACAGCACGGGTCAGAGAGGCCTCCCCAGGCCCTCAGCTCACGCCTCCTGGGGGATCAAGCTCCCCTTCTCTCGGGATGGGGGACAGTGTCTTCCTGATTCCCTTTCGATTTGATGGCCTTAGATGGTGACGAGTTGCTTCCAGGTCTGGATTCTGTTCTGTGTAGTGTCTGAGGACATTAGTCGTCTCTTTCTGCACTTAGTACATAAATCAACTTCATTTTGGTAGCACGTTTATACTTACGAGGCTGACTTCTACACCATAGGATGAAGTTTATAATAAAAGAACTAGACTAGGAGGCCTGGTTCCTCTCTCTCCTGTGGTGCCCAGCTAGCTGTCTGCATCTGGGCAGCTGTATTTTCAACTTCCTTCACTGTTCAGGCAGCGCTTAGTAAGAATGCCCGCTCTGGTTTATGCGTGACCCTTTCAAACCGACCCCATAGCTGTTTTCCATTCCTAAGATTGTGCCTTTGCAAACTTGGACCTACTTTGTAAGTTCTCTCTCTGATATCACTCTCTGTGAACTCCAGTGCCCAGGAAAGTATGATAAACAAAAGCAACCCCGGAGGGAGTTCCTTAAGCTCCAAATGTTTGATCTCAAAATCTGGCTGAATTTATCGGCTGAAACCACCATTGACAGAATACTTATTTCTGGCTGACCTCTCTGCCCTCTGCACCAGCCACCCGGGTTCGGAACCCAGAGCTTCTCAGCTCCTCTTAGCATCTGCAGAGGTACCTCCCCCGGGATGAGAGTCTGTGTTCTTCCTGGAACCAATTTAAACCCAAAGGAGCCTTAAAAAAAATACATTTAATTGTTGGAGAGGCTCCCCCTCCTTTTAACTTCTGAGCTCATTCCCTCTGGGAATAAGTGACATTTAGACTTCGGTGTGTAAGCTGTTTTTTCTTTAGTTTTTGTGTAAACATTCCCCTGCAAATTATTTTCACATTTTGAGGCAGCTTCTTTCAAGCAGCCAGTCAGACTGATTCCTCTTCTGTTCCCTTTACTACCCGCAGTTCAACTCTCTCTCACTCACTCACTTCCCCATTTCTCAAATTCAAACTAATTCTACTGTTTATGAAAATATTTCAACTTTCTGGAACTTCCATTTCTCAGAGTTATCTCCCCTGGGCCGCAGCCAAAGCTGCACCAAATAGGATGAGTGAAGCCAGCCCAGGTCAAAAAAGGGGAGCCATCACTGTGCATGCAGGTGTGGTCAGCGGAGGCTAGGGCTGCCCTGAGAAGGGGCTTCAGGACCCACAAGACAGGCTTAGCATGAGGCCGGAGGACTAGCTCCAGGACTAAGCAAAGGGGGAGCAGCTTTCTAATTATGAGACTGACAGGAGCCTGGTAGTCACAACCAGAAAAGCAGGCAAATTACATCCTCTGCTTCAGCCACAAATGTGATCATTCTTTGTAACAGGCCCACAAGAGTAAACTCTCCTCCTGTCTTTTCTTCCAACATCGCTGTTGAAAGCTTTGTCTAATTTGGTGCAATTTTCCTTATCCAGACTCTATCTCTCAGTTTTAAAACACGTCCCTTTATCAGGGCACCATGAATAGACACAGGGACTGGTCACAACTCCAGTGGGTGCCATTCATGTAGACTACAATATATTCATCAAAATAAGACACTTCTCCTCAACTAACACAATACTGTAAATCAACTATATTTCAATTAAACAAACAAAAAACAACCAAGCAACTTGTCTTTAAAACTTAGTGACATCTTTTATTTTTCTTCTATACGTTAGGAAAGGTAAGCTGGTTGAGTGGAAAGAATACCTATCATTGCTAATGGTCCTATCATTGCCACAGAATTACCACTTGGCCTTGGACAGGTCCCCTTGCTACCCACGTCTCACATCTGCAAAGTAAGGAAATGGGACTAGATCATCTCTAAGGATCCTGCTCTCTGGCAATGATGTTTTCTGATCAGCAGAAAGTGAGATGTCTTTGATCATTAAGTTCCATGATAAGGAGCTTTTGCTAGTCATTTTCTTCCTTTGCCTCTCTGGCATCTCAAGCTGTTCAGCCCAGGTCTGACTTTAGCACTCCCCTTGCAAGGCTGGGGATTTTGAAGTCCAGTGAATGTGGACTCACCAGGCCAATTTTCTTCCTTGATTTTCTGAGCTTGGATCTTTTCTGCACCATTGAAACCAGAGGTACCAATCTGAGGAATTAACTGAGGTGGTCCCTTGAGGTTCAGTAGCAGCTGTAACCCTTCTGCGTCTCACTTTTGCAAAGAAAAGAAAAAAAAAAAAAGAGGCAAGAAGGTTGACCAGATAAGTTTGGAGGTTTAGGAAACAAAGCATTCCGTTCTAAGTTTGGGGCAGGGGGCGCTGAATCATGGCTCCTCCTGGGTTTTGTTCCCTATCAAATCACAACTTGGCCAACATTTTCTGCCAAGGGTCATAAACCAGTGCCATGGAGGACAGAGGAAGAGACACTTGGCCAATCCCAGAGCAGCTCTGCCATCCCAAATCCCAGGAAGGAGGCTAGGGAGAGAAGTCTCTTTAGTTGGCTGCATCCAGCAAGCATTCGTCAGGAACTCCGGTTGTGAGGAGACAGCTCGTAAACAGTACTCCTGAACCTCAGGAAAGATTTGTAATCTAACACATGTGCAGAATTAGAAAATTAAAAACAGTCCTTCTCAACCACTAGAGCAGGGGTGGGAGGTGGGGGTGGAAAGTAATAATATAGTAAATAATTTATTCCTGATTAATACTTAGAGCACTCAAGTTTGAAAGTGATTGCTTTGAAAATACAGATTAGAGTGGATTCGAGGTCATCTTTCAATACTGAGAATTTTTTTTAAAGTCCTCTGCAAGAATCCCTATGAAGGAGGCAGTTATTTTTGTTTAGGAAAATACTTTGAAGGGACATTTAAGTTGTTTCTTTAAAAATAAATTTATTTATTTATTTTTGGCTGCGTTGGGTCTTCGTTGCTGCGCGCGGGCTTTCTCTAGTTGCGGCGCGCGGGGGCTACTCTTCGTTGCGGTGCACGGGATTCTCACTGCGGTGGCTCCTCTTGTTGCAGAGCATGGGCTCTAGGCACGCGGGCTTCAGTAGCTGTGGCACGCGGGCTCAGTAGTTGTGGCTTGCGGGCTCTAGCGTGCAGGCTCAGCAGTTGTGGCACACGGGCTTAGTTGTTCCGTGGCATGTGGGATCTTCCCGGACCAGGGCTCGAACCCGTGGCCCCTGCATTGGCAGGCGGATTCTTAACCACCGCACCACCAGGGAAGCCCAATATTTAGGTTTTAAAAGATGGGACAGAGCCTGAAAAGACAGATCCAGTGGAGGAATTATTGACTCGTTGGGCGGAGTAAAGAGGAAGAAATATATTTTTTTAGTTTGTTTTTGTTGGAAATAGGTAAAGCAAGAGGTGGAATGGTAGTATGGTCTGTGCAATATAGCTGTAAGTGGGGACTCCAGAGTTAGGTCACCGAGGCTCCCGTCTATGAAACCCACCATGATGCACTTTGCAATAAAGCAAATTTAGATATAAGAGAATTGGTACTTACTGCCCATCTCTACCCAACTCCCATTCTCAACCAGGGTTGGGCTAAGTTTCTTTTTTTTTAATTGTGGTAAAATATACGTAACATAAAATTTACTATTTTAAACATGTTTAAGTGTACAGTTCAGTAGTGTTAAGTACATCCACGTTGTGCTGGGCTCAGGTTCTTATTTTCTCTGGGGGCAGGGGCGACACAACCTCAGAAGACAGAAAGACACTTCCATCCCCTGTGTTCTCCCTGCCCATCTCCCTGGCACCATCTAACTAGGACGTTCCAAAAGTTGCTGCTACCATCCTGGAGGGCCAGCTAACCCCGGGATGGGTGATTGACCCCATCGACAGGTAAGCCAGACTGATCAGTCACGAGTGAGTGAATGGTACCCAACTGTAGGATGGAATCAGAGGGCACAGATGGCCCTCTGGAACACCTGGCCAGCAGGTGGCGCTAGCTCGCCCCAGTCATTTCATTAAGCAATCCTGAATTTTGGGGGACTGAACATTTTGGATTCCATGCGTTTCCTGTGGAGGGGTTTACCGTGTATATAAATACATAGGTAGTATCTAGCACATAAGCACTCCATAGGTACTAGATATTACCAGGCATGTCTAATATTCAAATTCAAGCTATTGCATTCCTGTGATGTTAACTTGTTCTACAGCCACAGGATTTCTATAACATTATTATTATATGACTATTACTACTTTGGTGAAGATTTCTTTTAAAAGATGCTAAGGGGGACTTCCCTGGCGGTCCAGTGGTTCAGACTCTGCGCCTCCACTGCAGGGGGCATGAGTTTGATTCCTGGTCGGGGAAGTAAGATCCTCCATGCTGTGCAGCGCGGCCCCCACCCCCCAAAAAGATGCTAAGGTACATATTTGAGTCAATGCAAGTATAGAGACATAGAAACAGCTATTAGATTCAGAGTGAAGAACAAGAAATCACTGGAGGAAGGACTGGTGGTTTCCAAGGGGGAAGGGGTTTGGGGAGGGATGGAGTGGGAGTTTGGGGTTAGCCGATGTAAGCTTTTATACAGAGAATGGATAAACAACAAGGTCCTACTATATAGCACAGAGAACTATATTCAATATCCTATGATAAACCATAATGGAAAAGAATATTAAAAAAAAGAATGTATATATATGTAAAACTGAATTACTTTGCTGTACAGCAGTAATTAACACAACATTGTAAACCAGCTGTACTTCAATTAAAACAAACAAACAAAAAAGAATTCATTGGAGGAAGGAAGCTGGATCCAAGCTCACCATAAGAAGGGAAACTTCTGTACAGTTCTCGGTGATCTGGGGAGGACGCTGGACTTTCCACAAACCAGAGAACAGAGATTCAAGTCAATCCTGTCCATGGTATCGTGCAGGGTCACGGAGACCCCCAGGTGATAACTAAGCCAGGCCTAAAGTCGTCTCTTCAGTGGGAGAGAAGGAAGTGCCCTGTGGGGACTGTGCAGCTCCCAGGTGATCTGCCCGAGGGAGTAGGTGGTGCAGACCGGCATCGTTCTTGACACCTGTGGAGCACGGACGCTGCGCCAGCCTGTCTAGATGCTAACCCTGACTCTGCCACATGCTAGCGTGGGTCCTTGGGCAGGATAACTTTCTCTAGATCCCTCATCTATAAAACGGGGATACTAATAATCCATAAAGTCTGGAAACATAAGTAAATATACATGATGTCATCAAGGCATCTTCAATCTATAAAAAATATATATATTTTTTGTTTGTTTGTTTTTTTGTTTTGTTTTTTTTTGTTTTTTTGCTGTACGCGGGCCTCTCACTGTTGTGGCCTCTCCCGTTGCGGAGCACAGGCTCCGGACGCGCAGGCTCAGCGGCCATGGCTCACGGGCCCAGCCGCTCCGCGGCATGTGGGATGCTCCCGGACCGGGGCACGAACCCGCATCCCCTGCATCGGCAGGCGGACTCTCAACCACTGCGCCACCAGGGAAGCCCTAAAAAATATATTTTATGGACACACTGTAGTACTAACTTCTGTCAGAAAAAGACTGTGAAAGAGAGAAATAGACAGAAAAAAGTTCCATGAGTGCTCAGGTCAGCTCCCTCACCTCTGTTATTTCCGTCTTTCACCTTCCCGTTCCTTTCAACTCTGCAAATTGTAGAAAACTGGTGGTAATGAAAATGATCGCTGTCCATAGAAATGTGTCTGTGTCAGATAGAATGCAACTGATTATCGCCTTGAGGCTACACCTATTTTGTATCTATTCCTAATTTTATTTCAGAAATCCTTATACTCTCTCTAAGTCTAGGCTCTTTGAGTTCTCCTTGGAATCACTTGCAACATTTTACTGGTTCCTTCATTAATTAATAAGTTTAATACATTCTTTGATATGTGTTCATTTAATATATCTGTACAAAAGTCATGGTTATCCAAGAAAAGTATAGGTAACCGTTTACTAAATGATTAGCCTCAGTTTTGTGAACCATAGAAATCACGATTCTCAGATCCTTGTATCAGAAAAACAATAATGTTTTTGAATGCTTGTAATCTGTATTTTGATTGAGGATCATACAGTGGATTCTGAAAGGTTTTATTTAGACTATGTGTGTACTTAACACATGTTAATTAACAAAACTGAATAGTTTTTAATGTGTTAGAAAAAAAGAATGAAGCTGCCTCTTGGGCGGCTTTTCTAAAAATTCTCTTAACACTTCATAGGGTTATCGTGAAGATGAAGTGGGTTAATACGTACACAATCCTCAGAGTCGTGCTTGGCGCGTAGGAAGCACTAAGCATTAGGGATTATTGTAATTATTTAGACCACAGTACTCAGTACCCTGTGATATAACTGTTAATGTCCATCTGCCTCTGCAGTGTAAGGTCCATTAGGCTAGGAACGGCAACACGGAGAACAGTAAAACCAAAAGCCAAGAAGGAACACGGTAGGCAGTCGATAGATTAGTTGAATAGTGTAACAGAGTTTGGCAAATTTTTTTTCGCAAAGGACTAGATGGTTAGTAATGTAGACCTTGCCAGTCAAAAGGTCTCTGTCCAACCACTCAACTCAGCTGTGCTGGTGGGGAAGCAGCACAGACATTACATAAATGAATGGGGGTGGTGTTACAGGGAAACTTTACCGCCACTGAAATTTGAGTTTAATATAATTTTCACACACATGAAATATTATTCGTCTTTTGATTTTTTCCAACCATTTAAACATGTAAAAACCATTCTTAGCTTGAGGGCCATACAAAAACAGGCAGTAGGCCGGATTTGGCCCCAGGCCATGATCTGCTGACCCTTGAATTGGATGCTGGGTCCATCGAGGGCAAGAATTTTGTCTTCTTCATATAACCTTTAATCTAGTCCTTCTCGTGGAATAGATGTTCAAATGTTTGTGGAATTAAGTAGCTCATGCATAAAGGCAAAAGGGAGATATTTTAGGAGAGCAACCTGCTGAATTGCTTCAGAAAGATTCAATCTGTAGTTTGACAGGAGGACGGTGGGCCTGGCCAGGGCTGTCCTGTGGGTGGAGTGGGAGGGACTGGTCCCAAATGCATCAGCCACGTCTGTGTCATAATCACTCTTTTTCTTTAAATGAATAAATTTATTTATTTATTTTTGGCTGCATTGGGTCTTCATTGCTGCGCACGGGCTTTCTCTAGTTGTGGCGAGCAGGGGCTACTCTTTGTTGCGGTGCGCAGGCTTCTCATTGCGGTGGCCTCTCTTGTTGCGGAGCACGGGCTCTAGGTGCACAGGCTTCAGTAGTTGTGGCACGCGGGCTCAGTAGTTGTGGCTCGCAGGCTCTAGAGAGCAGGCTCAGTAGTTGTGGTGCACGGGCGTAGTTGCTCCGCGGCATGTGGGATCTTCCTGGACCAGGGGTAGGCGGATTCTTATCCACTGTGCCACCAGGGAAGTCCCCCATAATCACTCTTAACTGAAATCTTCAGTGACACTCACGATTTTATAGGCTGCCTGTAAACTGCCTTAAAATCCTTTTCAGAACAAAATGGAATTATAAATAAGTCTAAATAGCCTATGCTGATCAGAAAGTGTGACCTGAATCATATTACAAATACCTTCTCCAGGCAAGCTAGAAATTGTCGTCCCTGGTGGCGGTGGCACAGTCGTTAAGAATCCACCTGCCAATGAGGGGACACGGGTTCGAGCCCTGGTCCGGGAAGATCCCACATGCCGCGGAGCAACTAAGCCCGTGCGCCACAACTACTGAGCCTGTGCTCTAGAGCCCGTGAGCCACAACTACTGAAGCCCGTGTGCACAACTAATGAAGCCCACGTGCCTAGAGCCCGTCTCCGCAACAAGAGAAGCCACCGCAATGAGCAGCCCGCATGTCGCAACGAAGAGTAGCCCCCGGTCGCTGCCACTAGAGACAGTCTGTGAGGCCAAAAATAAATAAATTTATTTTTAAAAAATAAAAGAAAATGATAGGATGGCTAAAGACCTAGACGGTTTTTGAAAGAGCAGAGAGTCATAGAGCAAGTCCCAACTTCTGGTGAGGAAGGAGGTCCACGCATCACAGTGACTGTCCAGAGCCCCTTTGTCAGGCCAGGCCTTCAGCCAAGCTCTCTTCTTCCACTTGACTCTGGCTCTTTGAATAGAAGAGGCAGGCAGGGAAAGGAAGGGGGCCTTTCTTTCATCTAAGAGGAATGATCACATATCAATTTGCAGCTTTAAAGAATTTGGAGTGCTACATTTTACTGGGAAAGAGATCACCCACGATACCACTGCTTAGTGATAACCACAGTGATGCTTGTTTCTAAGATGGGGTGAGGAGCTCACGGTCCTTTCTTTTCCCTTTGTGCAACTTACCACACACGTACAATGATGCTTGTAAAAGGGGTGGGGGGGAGTGCTGACTTGCCACGTTCCTGTACATCTGCAATTATTCCAAAATAAGTTTAAAATGTTTAGAGAAGCCTGTGGTTATTTCAACAAATATTCCGACTGATTATTTTCCCAGACCTCTGGAATTCTCTGATTTCTACCCGCATGACCTTGTGGTGAATCTTCCTGTTTTCTCCTTATGTTTATGTCCTTGATTCAAACGCTCGGATTCAACTTCAAACTTTTATCACCCTTCTGCAAATTCGAGAGCACCTCGGGACTTAATCACTTACCTCATACACGTGGATGAACGGCTTGCAGTTACTGAGCTGAAGAATGGCATATGTGGTCATAGAAAATCGCCCCCATCTAGTGAAGGTTTTCATGAGATCTTGGTGGCTGCAGATACAAACATTCATCGTTTAGAACGGAACTGTGCAAAGAGAGTTAAGTACAATCAAGGAGAATTCTTGCTTCTAACAGAGGAGGCTTCATTTTTTCAGATATTAAGTCAGGTTCATTTTTTTAAGCAGCTGTCACAAAACAGAAATGGGGCTTTTGAACCCAAGTAGCTCGCCCTCTGCTGCCACAGAGAGGGAGGAAGAGTTTGGGGAAGGAAAGAAGACTTACGCTTTTATTTATTTTTGAAAACACTTCATTTTTTAGAGCAGTTTTAGGTTCAGAGGATTTTATTCTTCATATGGTCCCCCGCTGACTTCCTCCTTTCTTCTTTCCCTCTCAACTGAGCATTAGAAAGGAATGTTTATTATGTCCTATTTCCTGAATGCAGCTTCACGTGCTGAAGTTTTCTTTTAAGTTACTATAAACTGTGGTTGCCGGTTACTAAATGTTGGAACTCTAGCATACTTTTAAAAGATGGATACTGCAAACGGAAGTTATTTTTTCCTCCCATAAACCCCTCGACTGATTCAGCAACCCCTCTTGCCTCCATAACCTAAAGTTAGTGGCTTTCAAACTTAAAAAAAATTTTCTGGGAGACTTTTCAGGCCCCCAGCCTAAGACATTGAAAATTGCAACCCAGTTTACACATATGCGTGTAAGTGAAAGGAAAGTTCCACAAAACAATTCTTTCCTTCACTATTTACTCTTACAAATGCTCTTTTCTGTCCTCTTTGCATCCACATCCTCTAAAGAGGGTTTTGACCTGCAGTTTGAAAACCATGGTCCAAAAGGCTGACTGTAAGCCTGTGGGATTGGGGCCCCCCAGTGACCATTCACACACATTTGCACTGGAAACTGATGCAGGAAATAAAACCCTATTTTATTTTATTATTTTCTTTCTTTCTTTTTTGTTTTGCCCCACCACGAGGCTTGTGGGATTTTAGTTCCCCGACCAGGGATTGAAACTGGGCCCACAGCAGTGAGAGTGCAGAGTCCTACCCACTGGACTGCTAGGGAATTCCCAAAACTGTATTTTAGACATCTTATCTTTGCCCAAAATTGGTGATGTTACAAAGATCAATTGAAAGGGAGAAAGAAAAAAAAAAAATGTCAGGAAAAAAAATCAGGATTTCATAAGATAAATTTTCAGTGCCAGTTTTTCAGTGAAATAGAAGGTACATCATGGCACATCACCACGAGGTCTGGACTGCTCTGTCTGGACTCAAAGATTTTAGTAAAATATTGTGATTATGCCTGAATGCATCAAATTCACTCATTGTGCTGTCATTTTTGGTGCCTAGAACAAAAATGCCTTTTTGAATCCACAGAGTGTCTTATGTTTGAATATTTGTTTTTTTAAATTTTTCAATTTTTTATTTTTTTGGCCATGCCGCATGGCATGCAGGACCTCAGTTCCCCGGCCAGGGATCAAACCAGTGCCCCCTGCAGTGGAAGCACAGAGTCCTAACCACTGGACATCCAGGGAATTCCCGAATATTTGTGATTATGAGTTCACACATCTTAAGACTTCGATATGTTTTGTCAGCTTATTCTCAGGAATGCAGGCTGGCCAGCTTCACAGGGTGTGCAACTGAGCTACAGGGTCTGCGGGCACATTAGTGGGGAAATGTTGAGTGGTGGGTACAGCAGCTGTAATTGAGACAGGAAGACAAGAGCACAGCCATTTTGGAAAAGGACCAGGGAACCGCCTTGGGCAAGACAGGCTTTGGAAGCTAAAGAACAAAGGTCCTGGGGGCCCGAGTCCCAGAGACAAAAACCAGGCTCACAGGAATAAAAGATTAATTTTATCTCTGTTACACCCACGAGTATACCTAGTTGCCACAAGACAAGAAACTCAACTATAAATTTTAACCTTATCTGTTCCGGTGCTTTCTTGCAGAAAATTCTCATGCATTTCTTTCCCCTTACAGAAGTCGTCCCTATCCCTGACAGCCACCATGGAGACACCTGAAGCTGATCAAAGAAGTTTGACGATTTCTATCAATAGAAATGATCAGTGATCATGAGACAAACACTCCCATTTTTAAAAAATTTACTTATTTTATTTATTTATTTTTGGCTGCGTTGGGTCTTCGTCGCAGCGCACAGGCTTCTCACTGCGGTGGCTTCTCTTGTTGCGGAGCACGGTCTCTAGGCGCGCGGGCTTCAGTAGTTGCAGCACGCGGGCTCAGTAGTTGTGGCTCGCGGGCTCTAGAGCGCAGGCTCAGTAGTTGTGGCGCACGGGCGTAGCTGCTCCGCAGCATGTGGGATCTTCCCGGACCAGGGCTCGAACCCTTGTCCCCGGCATTGGCAGGCAATTCTTAACCACTGCACCACCAGGGAAGCCCCAAACCCTCCCTTTCAGAAGCAACTTCCCCTTCTACTCCGGGAGCTGGCATTCCCCCCACCCTCTTCTCCCTTGCGCACAGCTACCTCTTTTAACAAAAAGCTTTGCTTGCCTTAAGTCTTTTGGAAGCGATATTCATGTCTACGGTATTGCTGTCCAAGTATCTGGAAAGGGCCCGGGAACATGACACTCTCACTTCTTGGGAGAGGCCTCAGGATAAACCCAGCTTCTCCATCCTGAGGACAAAACTGAGGTCCAGAGAGCTGCAGTTGTCAGAGAAAATGAGAGCATGGACTTGGATGTGGGTGTAGGGCTTGGGCCCAGGCCTTTTCCTTTCCTGGGTGATGTGGGCTGGCGTTCACTTTTCTGAACGCTGTAGCCACAGTGGACGCAGCAAAAAGTCCTGTGGACCCACCATCTTGTGGCAAGTCCACTACTGTCAGAACATCTCACGACAGGCGTTTTCAGAATGATTTTGAAAGAAAAACTCGGGGACTGTTGCCTTATAGTTAGCACTTTAGGCAGACTTGTGAAATCGCAAATCACAGGAAAGGGCCTCCTAGCATCCTCAGTCCAAATGAGGGTGTTAAAGGCCTGTCCAAGGCAGTTGACAAAAGCTGGGACCGCATCTCAGCCTTCATGCCAAGGCTTGTTCCGCAAACAAGGATGGCAAAAATGAGAACTCGAGCTTTGATTTCCCTTCCTGTGCCTTTCCAGTACAGTAACAAATTATGCATCTTTGACTAGGTTTCGTGTTCTTAACACTGTTAAACTTTGGTGACATGATTATGCAATGGCGTCTCTGACATCTACTTAAATATTCCCACTTGAGATGAGAAAAGAGCAAGAAAATTCATTTAGTGAATAAGAAGTTCATCCTTGGTCCTGTTGAGGACGATTTTGCAATGTATGCCCAGCACATAGTGGCCTTAAGAAGGGTGGGATTTGAGATCAAAGAGACCTGGGTTCACATGCCAGCCACCTTCCTAGCTGATTGATGTAAAGGGTCTTTGTTTCTGGGAAAGAATAGTTTTAATTAGCATATTGTTTATATTGAAATGAAGTTTCAGTGAAACTTCAAAACATTTCTCTTTATATAACTAGCCTCAGAAACTTTTGTATGTTCACTTTAACTCTGCAAATGCAGTATTTGGTAAATGAATGAATGAATCAATGTAGAAAAAAGCTCTTTGGTTTTGGTCCTTAAATGCCTACAGACTTAGAAAGTGATGTAAATATACTACTATCCAAACCCGGGAGAACTTGGATTTGAAGAGTTCCAAAACGACTACTAAGAGGCAGTTCATTCTGTTGCCCATTTTGAGTGAGGGCAACAGTGTTCACTCATATTCGGGCTCTGTGATCTTGGCCACACCACTGCTGTCTCTGGGCCTCAGTGTCTTCCACTGCAAAGTGAATTCTGTCGACTAGACCAAGTTTTTCTTGCTTTGATCACTAGCCACAGCAAGAAATTAATTTTTCTTCATCACCTAGCTCACATTCACTTATATCCAAAACAAACTTCATGAAGCAATACTTATCCTTCATTTGTGCAATGCACTCTATTTCCTGCTGTATTTTCTCTTAATTTATATTTATTATGTATTTATTAATTTATTAAATGCTGTGCCACCTCCTTTGGTCATTTTACAGGATTCCCTCCAGGCAGTTCAGCCGGCTCACTAGTGGGAAACACTCTTTTTAAGAACTTTAGAGGCTGCCACGTCTTATGATGTAGGAAATAGTAAGAAATTAACAGTGCTCTGATTTTCCTTAGTGGATCCCCACCTAAGTTGTAAATGGAGCCTTAACTGGCCTCTTAATTTATCTTTTCCTGTAATAAAACTCATGACATTTCCTGACCAGTCTCCTACCCTTTAAGTGGAGAGTTGGCCTGGTTAGTACTGAAAAAATTTTTCCTGGTATTAACCTAGAAGAAACATAAAACGTCAACTATTTTTTGTGGGCCGTGCTGCAATGTTTACACGGTTCTGGCTGATCCTGTGTCCTTCAAAGAGTCGGAAAGCTTGGGGTGACCTGGGTTCTTCTGACTTGAAATATGCCAGGGCGGACAAGCAGTCTGTTAAGCAAAACCAAGACGCACCCAATTAAATACTTTGTTTGCACAGATGCAAAGGCATGGAAATTTATGTGGCAAGGTCTGAACGCCAAAGTTTGTTTTGTTTTTAATTACACACCTGACCAAATGCATAAAATCCCACAAAATGAATGTAGCGAAAATGTCATCTTTTGTATTTTTAGACTGAAATATGGAGCCCATAAAAGTGAGGCTGTCATGAATTTTCACATTTGGGGATAAAGTGACTTATAACCAGGAAAAAAAAAGTCTCCACACAGCCACATCTAACAGTGATAAACAGTTTTTAATCAGGCAATGAAACATGGAAAAAATATATTAGTAATCATTATAATAATTTCATTTGTGTGAGTATAACTTTTACAAATATTTACCTGACATATAAAAGGGAAATTACTTGTGCATATAAAATTTATGTAGATGATTTGTTCCACACAACACAATCCTGACAGCAGTAGTCAATGCAGCGTTAGATTCCTCCGGACGAGGCTCCTCACACACTTTGTGGCACCCGTGGGGACACAGTGGAAGCAGATGTGCAATTAATGAACATTTACTTGTTGGCACGTTAGTACACAGGGGTATCTACTGGCAAACACACACTTGCTAAAAGCGACACTGAAAAGGTTGCTGCTACCTCTGAGATTTCAAAGAAATGCCTGGATCCTGGCTCACTGGGTGGGAAGGACCAAGCCTGAGGCTGAAGAGTGTGAAATCTGCAGACCTTCCTGCACTGGGTCGGGGGCTGGTTTTGGAGCTCATATTTTTATATGTCCCCCTGCAAATTATTCACAGAGCATCAGTTAACAACGTGACTGGGAGATTCTCTGCGGAGCAGATTTCAGATGCCGCTAAAAGGCAGAGGGACAGAAAGTGGCATCTTCAAGGTTCTCAAGTGATGAATGGATACAGGGAAGGTTCAGACCACACCTCAGCACCAGGCCTGGTCTCCGCCGGCTGAGTCAGGGCGCTAGACGGACCGTCACAGGCCAGCATCGCACGCGACATCTCCATAGTACAACTATAACCAGAGTGTGTATATATATGTGTGTATATATATGTAGTAGCTGTAACCATATTATAGTTAATAAAGTCATTCCTTAGGAATCTTGCTTGTCCAAATCTAACTGCATGCTAAGAGGCACAGAAATGGGATTGCATTTGGACGAAAAAACTACGGAAAGTGCAATCTTTAGTCTCCAGAATGCTAGCTCTGGGCACTAGGGGGTGGGTCTTCGCTGGAAACTGTTGTTCATACAATCTTCCAGAGGAGATCCTTAGAGAGAAGGATCTAGCGTGACCATTCCTTTGCCTTTACTACATGGGAGACTCAAGGTTTGAGTGATAAGATGCTTTCTTCAAATCACTGGAATCTGGAGGTCAGTCAAACCTTTTTGGACAGAAGTCTCCTTAAAATACTTCTTTATGAAAATCTTTGAAGAAGATGACCCTATAGACTTTTGGCTTGACATTCCGGGATTCCCAGACTGTTATTTGTTCTTTGATAAGCAAATAATAATCTGCTATCTTTTAAATTCTTCAGAATATATACATCTTTACCCTAAAACACTTTGCTTGAATCATTTAATCCTTCAAACACCTAGTTTCTCTCTTCCCAACAAGAGGATAAAGTAAGAAACCACCCAAGTCCAAAAGCAAGCCTGCATGGTCACAAAACTACAAAGAAGAGACACCGGTCGTGGACAATTCATGAGATGGCTACCAACTGCAGCAAAAAACCAAAAGGAAAACAAAAGGGAGCTTTAGGGATTTTACTCCACTAAAAAAGGACGTGCTGAATCATTTCCAGTTAGTGCACACAGACTCACCATTGCCTGCTCATCACAACTCCATTTTGAGCTTTAGAGCCATCAAGTCCTCTGCTACCTTTCAATAAAATGAGTGCCCCACTCTGGCTGCACTGAGTCAGCCCAGGGACATTTGGGGCAGTTTACTCTGCTGGATTATAATCAGTCAGTAAGAATCCAAGGCCCGTACTAAAGTATCTAAGTATTTGTGTGAGAGTTGCAGAAAGTGTGGGACGCGTTAAAAAAGGTAACCGGCTGGAAAGAAGATTCAACTTGAGCCATCCTCCAAAATGAAAGGTAAATCTTCCCTTGGACTCCATATCAGTTTGGAAGGCTGCCAGGTCCTCAGAGTTTTTCACCATCATGTGCTTCTGCACTTCCTAATTTGGGCTAGGTCTGGAGATGCTAGAAGCCATGCGAGCCAACTGGGCTTCCCAGTGTTTCCAGGACGGTTTCACAGAACAGAAGGTCTGGGAAGGTTACTGGCTTCCAGGAGTGTCTCCAAATAAAGTAAATTTTGGGAGGGCTGACTGTAAATGACTAGCCAACCAAGTGACAAACTGTGCAGTCTGTCTTCCAATAGATCCTCCAATTAAAACACTTTTGGGTAAAGGCTATCTATCTATACTTTGGCAAAATGAAAAACTTAGGATATGGCTCTGGATCCAGAGCCTCAACAAGACCACTCATGTTCCCAAACCACCATCCAGGCCAGTGGCTTCCTCTCATTTTCCCTTCACGTTGGTCACAGGGAGTATTACCGTCTAGCTTACGAGTAATTTGGCCCGCCCATGTTTTGAAGCAAAATTCTAGGCCACATTCTTACTCTCCGGATTACTAAAAGTTTCTTTCTCCCCCTTATGTTTTTAGAAAAATAAACAAACATACTTCATCTGCCCAGTATATTCTCTTGATCTGCCAGCTGTACAAGCTACATTTTTCTTCTTGTTGGAGAATATCCATCTATTAAGTTAGAAGGAAGACCATTTCCTTGTAATGGTGATAGCTGAGAGGCCAGTGGCAAGTATTACTGAATAAGGGCCCTTGCATTTTCCTTACTCCCTAGGGCCTAGTTTTAAGGGGTCTCTTCTCACCAGTGTGCTTGGGAAAGATTGTTGTCACCTCTGTTTCAACACACAGCTACTTTCTCTTTTTCTACACAAGAAGCCTAAAAGAGAGGACTGTAGGTTTATAACAGAGACCCCTATAATAAGCCTTTCATGCATCAAACAGAGCAATACAAAACAGGTAAACACGGATATGTCACCAAAACACAGCAGCAAAAAGGTTTAGCAACGTTTCTTTCTGCAAAACGCAAAGTGAGTTTCTCTAGTCGTGGAGGATTGGAAGAGGCCGCAGTCACACTGCCTGGAGACACCTGCTCCTCCAGGGACACGGCTGTAGCAGGGCACTGACATCAAACCCGTGACTGCTTTCAGGGCCCAAATGATTGCCACATCACTTCTCCAAACACAGATCATTTCTCTTGTCCTGCTGTTGTTGTTTTGTACAAAATGTTAAGACGGTAGGCTTTAAAATACAGCCTAAGCACCAACTGTGAGAAATGCATATCGGTCAAACGGGACTTCTGGCTTTAAAAGACATTACTGACCTCCCTGGAGCTAAAGATTGCACCGGCGTGAATAGTACACGGCTAAAGAAAAAGTCATCTCGAAAGAGCTAGAGCGGGTCTCCACGAGGCACAACTCATTGCTGAAGTTGGGTCATGCAGTAGTTTTACAAGAAAAGTACGAAGACTTACGTGTACTGGAGATAATGCATATCACCGTGAAGACGCTCAGGGTGTTCAGATTAAGACAACAGAGTGCTTTAAAACACCTGTGTGGATTTGGTTTCGCCTATCAAATGGGAGGGGTTCACACGGGAAATTTCCAGTTGGGGGTTAAGGGCCCCGCCCCTCTGAACGGAGTCCAGGACCGGCTTGAGGAATTTGGTTTTGTGAGTAGGGACCTGCTCCCTGCACTCCCCTCCTCCAGTCTTCGAATGGCCTTGGTTTAAAAATATTCAAAACGCACTGATTTTTGGAGTGGCTCGCACGATGATTTTTCCTGCCCATTTGGTTGAAAATTCTACTATCTTTAAGTTTGCAACTTTTTCTTTTTTGCCTTTGGGGGAAAAAAATCTGAAGAACAATGCATCACACATTGCAAAAATCCAACATTTGCTTCACCTTACGATTGCTAATGGAGTTAATTAAATAAGATCATCTAAACCTTTGACAAGCAGACTTCCTTTGCATATTCCACATGGAGAGATAATAGAGAGCAAATGTCGATCTTGGAGCAACAAATGGAAGCGGAGGAGACTGACGGCTCTAGGACAGACTTGCCGAACCCCAGCTGTGAGGGGTCCCACAAAGTAGATGCCCTGGGTCTGAGGACTAACACAGAGGGGCTGCCTGCATCCAGGCTGAGAAGCGTCCAGATACGGGGCAACAGGACACTCTGGCCAACAGACTCCCTTATATGACACCTGAGTCTGAGGTTATGAGTCACGCCAGACATGGAGTCTGGGGGCTTCACCTCCCCAACCCCCCAAATTCTGACGTTGGCATTCTGAGACAGGACTCTGTTTCAAAATAGGGTTTTACATTTATGGAAATATGCCCTTCTGTAGAGAAGTTCTTATTTGATTTTGCTTCAGGGAAAAAAACAAAAACAAAACCCAGCAGCATATATAAATATGCGTGCGTGCGTGCATGCGCGCGTGTGAGAGAGAGCGTGTGTATAAATGGGTACTCAACTGGAAGTAACAATAGGCCAAATTACCTCCTCAAATGAAACCACGAATATTGAAAATTAAATGTAAAAGATGAAATAAATTTTTAAAAAAATCAGACAGGTGGTGGACAGGATATGGTCCCAAATAGAAACCATAAAATCATACGCTGAACGCACTTGGGGAAAGTAAAGATGACTTTAAAACAAACCAAAGATAGAGAATCCAGCCCAGACTGGGCAGCCCGTCTCACTGAGCCAGATGGGTCGGTCAGGCCACTCCTTCCGCGGCTGCGCAGTAAATCCTCCAGCGGCGCCTCCCGGGCGGGTGAGACGGCAGCAAAGCGGGACAGGCAGCGGTAGGTATGTGCTTTTGTAAAGTTCCGTGGTTTTTTTTTTTTTCTCTGCAAAGGGGCAATTATTCCTGGATAAGGCAAGATAATCGTGGTCACGAGAGAAGCAGCCAAATGCAGATCTGCTGAGCTAACAGGGGAGACTCAGTCCGTCTTTCCCAGCTTTGCAATCAGCTCGTCACAGATTTTCGTCAGTTCTTCAATTTCTTGGTTCTGAAAGATAAATGATGTGATGATGCAGCCTGTGTCCCGAGATAACGGATCACAGTGAAACCGTCCCCAGACTGGCTATGCTCCTCCCTAGGCATCCCAACTCAGTGGTTCTTAACTTTTCTGCATCAGAAACCCTTTAAAGAAAGGAAAGCTCTATACCTTCTCCCCTGAGAAACGGTCTTGTGTTCACAAAGTTACGCTTGTAGTGAGTAGGGGGTGAGGGTAATTACTGGCCCTCTGAAGTCTGTCCTTGAAGTCTGTTTGTCAAACTTCCTTGCTATCATAGGAATTACTTGGGGGTATTTGTAAAAAAAAAAAAAAAAAGTAGGGCCTCAGTTACGCTTGTAGTGAGTAGGGGGTGAGGGTAATTACTGGCCCTCTGAAGTCTGTCCTTGAAGTCTGTTTGTCAAACTTCCTTGCTATCATAGGAATTACTTGGGGGTATTTGTAAAAAAAAAAAAAAGTATCTGGGCCTCACTTGCTCCATCAGCATCCCCAGGGACCTGGGATTCCAGAGCCCAAGTATCCCAGGGGCCACTGTCTTAGGGGCTATCAGGCGCCATGATAAAAACCCCTGCCCTGGCTGAATGGATGCCACAGGCCTGACAACATGATTGGAGACACAGTAAGAAAAACACTAGAGGCGCAGAAAATGAAGTCTATGAGTCACTAATTAGCAAGAGAATGGGGATCTCTACCACCACTGATTTTTACTTCTGTAGCAGAGTTTCTCGAGGTAGCTTCGGAGCCTAACTAAACGTTTGGTCCTCTGAGCTTCAGTTAATGCAACCTCCTCTCTGTACCCTGCCTGTGGCCGGGTCCCACTAATACACCTGGGAGTATCTGTTGCCACCTGAGTCACTTCCCAAAGGAGCTGGACTGAAGCGTCTGTGCAGAGATAAGCCCCTTTCATCCGGACGACATGGGAGCTGCAGCCGAGGAGGAGAACCAAAGGTCTCGGTGGGTCCCCTCTTACCTTCTGCTGAAGGGCCCTTTCCAGGGACTCCACCTTCATCTGCTCTTTCCGGAGCCCCGCGTGGAGAGCGGCGCTCTCAGCCTTTGCTTTTGTTCGAACCTGAGCAATCTCCTCGTTGGCTCTGTTTATGGAACGAAGGGACAAAAAGCACATGGTTTGTCATCAGTCGCGGCTCACGGTCAGGATGCTAACCGCTGACACCTGTGACACAGAACGAGGAGAACTGACTCCACCAGAGGGGAAAAAGAGGAATTGGTGAGCTATATAATTCAATTTTAATTCATAAAAATTCAATTTACACACAACTGCTAAGGAGATTTCCATGATGCAAAAACCGATGGCAGAATCAACCTGAAAGGCACACGGGACCCCTCAACACTCACACGCCACTAGAAAACAGAATCACATGACGGTTTCTACAACAATCTTAGATTTTTTTTTTTAACCCAGTACAATAGCAGGTAGGATCTCTGGATTAACACAGCCAATGAGCCAGGATACTAACCACTGGCATCTATGAAACACAGATCTACAAGCAACTTTATTAATTAAAAAATCTCGGGGGCTTCCCTGGTGGCGCAGTGGTTGAGAGTCCGCCTGCCGATGCAGGGGACGCGGGTTCGTGCCCCGGTCCGGGAGGATCCCGCGTGCCGCGGAGCGGCCGGGCCCGTGAGCCGTGGCCGCTGAGCCTGCGCGTCCGGAGCCTGTGCTCCGCAACGGGAGAGGCCACAGCGGTGAGAGGCCCGCGCGTACCGCAAAAAAAAAAAAAAAATCTCCATTAAAAAAGGAGATTCTCACATTTAAAAAATGGTAATTATGTGACATGATGGAGCATTAGCTAACTCTATGGTGATACGTATAGAAATCTGTCAAATCGATGTGGTACACCTTAAACTTACACAATGTCTTATGTCAATTATAGCTCAACACAGCTGGGGTGGGGGGAAAAGAAGGGGAAAAAGGATGTCTGGAAGGATAAAAGAACGATTTCCTTGGGTGAGTAAAGAGGTGGGAACCCACTGGGAGGGGGAGGGGGTGGGAGGGAGAGACTATCTTTTCATTCTTTTTACTGTCTGAACTTTGTGAAGAGTCCACCTATTCAAAAAACTACATAAGACACACAGGTACAAGTGCAACCTGGAGTTGCAAAATAGTGATTTATTTTTCTTGTCTGTCAGTCTTCCCACAACATCACGAAAAGTGAAATTCTTATGCACAAGCTCTTACTTGTCCAGTTTTTCCTCCGCATGGATTTTCAGGGCCTGATACCGCTGCTCTTCTTGTTTAACTCTGGCTAAGTAATCCTGAGCACATTTTTTCAAGGCTTCTTCATTCTGTTCCCAAGTGACAATTTAAAATGAAAGAAACAAGTCATTTTGTTTTCCTTCTACTAGTAACATACCACATATCAGGGTTTTCATTTTTTTAAAAAATGAATAAACCGAATGCATTCAGATGCCTCCAAATAAGACTCCAAGGTAGTCTGAAACAGGCACAAATAATTCTCACTGAAGAAACTGTAGATAACTTCTTCATGTGTTAACTTTCAAATCATACAGTAAGTTACACCGACACACCTGCTTTAGGAAGGGCAGATGTTCAAAACTGAAAGGCAATCTGATCCCCATTTTAGACAAACCGGACAGTCATTTTTATGGTTAATATGAAAAAAAAAAAAAGTGTTCACTGCCATAAATGTGTCTTAGTGATAGTGTACAACCAAATCAAATCAATATGGCCACTTACACTAAATTTGAAACTTTACACTTAACTTTCTTCCAGAATATGCAGCCTGTATTTTTCAGTGCTATGGCTTGACTCCCTTTTACTTTTACTAACATTAAATTGGTGAATGATCAAAAAGAACATTTCTAGAATTCTCCTAAGTCTGAGGGTCCCACGGTTCTTACGCTCCGTGCCACACTCTGGTCGTGTCCAAGGCTTCCTGACCTGACCCAGGAGAGGAATGACCAAGACAAGCCACCCAGGGGCCCCGATTCCCTGTTTCTAGGCCACCTGCACCTCTGGCACATGCATATGAAGACCCATTACCAAGAAGACACACCACCAGGGAGGCAGAAGGCAAAGGGCGGGCTACCTTCTTGAACCCTTCCAGGACGCCTTTCAGGTTCTCGTATCTCCTGAACAGGTCGGAGAGGGACCTTTCCACCGAGTTTAGGTCGGCCAGGGCCTGCTCCTTCTCCACGGTCAGCTGCTGGAAGCTCTTCTGAGAGGTCATGCTCGTCCTCTGTTCATCTTCTGTGAGTCATGATCAGAAGCAACGCACGTTCTCTCAACACACAGCTCACAGCCGCCCTCCCGAGCCACCAAGCAGTACGCTGGGTCGGGGAACCCAGCAGGGAAGGTGACAAAGGTTCCACCCTCAAGGACTGACTTTCTGGTGGCGGAGACATGGTGACAGGTCGGGGCAGGGGAAACACAGCCGGGCAAGAGGGGTGAGCAGTCTCTGTCAGAGGAGAGATGTGAGCGGAGACCCAGAGGAGCTGAGGGTGGGAGCCATGCATCTACCCAGGCGTCAGGTGATGTGGACGGCAGAAAATATCATCTCGCCGCCTAAGTTAATGCAGAAAGACCTGACTGACTTAGGGAGTCGGTCCTTGCAACAGAGGCTGCAAGAGGTTCTAAATGCAATGCAGGAGGGTGAAGCGCTGTCCTTTTCTAAAGGCACCGATGGGTCTGGCGCAGGGAAAGCACCACCTGCAGCGGAGTGAGGCCGCTGCATAGAGCAGAGACGTCCCCCCGGGGGTACGAAGGACGAGGTGAGGTGAGGCCACCCACCCTGGTGCTGGAACTCGAGTGTCTGCCGTCCTCTAAAAGGAACCTAACGACGGTGATCCTCATTATCTGCAGATTCCCTGCTCGCTATTTCTATGTGTAGCCCCCAAATCAGTATGTGTGGTGCGCCCCCGGCCGTTCGGGGACACGCGTGGAATGCCAGAGAACCGGAGTCACCTGCCGGGCATGTTCTCGGCTGAAGCTGGACAAGGCGATGCTCTGCCTCGTTTCATACTGCAAACAAGTGTCCTTTTCAGTCTACTTAGGGCCACGTTTTTGGCATTTTTGTGCTTCCTGTTGGAGATTTTGAAATGGGCCCCAAGCCTAGGCTGCGGGGCTGTCTCGTGTCCTAAGAGCCACAGGGCTGGAGGTGTCTTAGGGGGAAAACACGTGTGAGGTGAGCTCTGTCCTGGCATGAACTGCAGCACTGGCCGTGAGCTCAATGTTAATGAGCCAACAGTACACCTTAAATAAGGTGTCTTTAGACAGGAACACCCATAAGGCAAGCTTTCCTGAGGATCAGTGATTCAGTATCGGCTAATTCAGTGTTTGGGCAACTTCATCAACTACTGCAAATAATAAGAATCGCTTGTATCTCCGGGATGGACAAACTGATGTTTATATTCTGATTTGAAGATCACCTCTGGATCCCATGGCTCATACCCTAGAAAAAAACTTCCTTACCGATCATTTGGGCGATGGTCTTCTCATACTCAGCCACAATTTTCCTTAAACAAACAAACAAACAAAAACTCTTATCAGAAGAGAATTTTATTAACAATGGAAGTTGGAGAAACGCTGCCCCAAACAATTAAACACATTAACATGTACTGACAAATTTACATAACCCAGTTACCTGCTTTGGGGCTCCTCCTTTTCTTACGCTTAACCTAAGATTTGTTAATGTTCAGAAAGGTTTTTCTCGAGATTTTGTTTCACAAGGTTTTTGTTCTATTTATAGAAACAACTGCCTTCACCTTTTCTTTGCACTTGTGTGAATGACCCCAAGGCAATATGTGAATTCTGCTTAGAGAAGTGAATCTTTTACACAATAAGTTAATGACATTCTTGGGCTCTTCCTGAGAGATCTGACCTGAGTTCAGGCTTCCCCCGGCCCCAAACCACTCTTACAGGCAGTGGGTCCCCTCTAATTCAGATCCAGGTTTTATTTGATTGTCCTAATTCCAGAAGTATTTCAGTTATTCAAAGAGTTTGCTTAAAGATCGCCCTGTCGTGTTAACCTTTCTTTTAGGGAAATGCAGTGTTTTCCTGATCCTGCCCAGTGACGGGTGCCCCTCCCTGTGACCTCATCCCCCATCGTGAGAAGTGACCACTCCCCCGCCCCTCACGGGTGGCGCCCATCACGCTGACCCTGCATCCAAGTTCTTACGATGGCTGCCGTAAGCTCCCCGGGGTCAGGGGCCGTGCCTTCCTCCCCACCATGCCAGCACAGGGACTTACACCCAGTAAATGCTCAAGAAACCAAATAATACAAGAGCCACAAATTAGAGTGGACACATTTAAAATGGTTCTTAATCATTCAAGTGCCGACTGCACAGTTTACAAATTATTTATGCCCCCCACTCTTTGATGCCATCTTTAGTTATTTCACCGCTCCTAACTCTAGGGAGTGAGCAGCAAAAATAAAAAGACTCCAATGTAAAGTCAGTTTTGTTTCCTGTTAACATGCTTTTTATTATCTATTTCGTGGTTGTGAAATCTGAAGCTACCATGTATATAATTCGTTTTAGAAATTATAGTGTTTCCATAATTGAGTATGTCAATAAATCTCTGTATTTCTGTTATTATATCAAATATCAGATGGATATTTTTGCACAAATGTGTCTTTTCAAAAGACAAGAATTATGTGGGTTCTGCTTATTTGCAATGTTCTGAACAACCCAAAATGAGCTACAGCATTTGAATACAATAACTGGTCGGTAATCCTCAGGAAATGACACCATCAGTCACAAATTAAGGTGCAAATAGCAAAGCCCTCGAGTTCTCAACAGCTGGTTCTGTGTAAGCAAATACTGTCATCACTTCTTTTGTATTAAATCTAAAAATGCGTAAAGGTACCCACCCCTCCCCCAAACCTCCAGTCTAACCTCATCTCCAAGACTTCTTGTCGGGTTTCTTCGTATTTTTTCTTCCATTCATTTGCTTCCATCTCTTTAGTGATTATCTAGATTATAATGGAGATAAAGCTTGGTTTTACCTACTCAGTCTCTTGAATTGAAGACTAGAGCCTGAAAACAACACACAACCAGGTCCATCTGAAGGCAGTCAACCTACATGAGGAATAAAAAACCCTCGACATTTGTGTATAATGCTCACAAACACTGGGGAAATGCTCTCAGCTGCAGAGGATGCTGGAACGTGGTCACCAGGATGAAGGTGACCAGAACCTCTCCCAGGAAAGCTCCAAGTGGTTATTACCACCTCTGTAAACTCCAGTTCAGTCCGGGGTCTGGCTATCAGCCCAGAACCCTGCTGGGTCAGGACGCCAACAGCTGAGCCATTTGTCTGGCAGAGGCTCATCTTAACCAAGGGAGATGCCAGAGCACCAATTTATTTAGGCTGAGAAATGAAACTGCCACAAAATCAGAGCGGTGGAAGTCGGCCTGGCCAGACAGTCTCTTTCTGCAGAGATTTCGGAATGAGTCAGAATGGGGCCCCGAAGCTCCTCTAGGCAGAGGCGTCCATCTCACTGTTGGCAAGATCTTGCTCACCAGATCAGAACCCATATCGCCGCGTTTAGGAGGCTCATGCTAACTGGAAAGAAACACTCTAAATTCATGGCCTCAAATGCCATTTGCCCTGCACAGAGCTCAGATGGGCATCTATGGTTCTCCTGTGATTATATGTCTCTGTGCTTCTTTCCAGTTGGTACAGTCTTTATTTTGGTGCCATCAATCAGGATCTCAAGAACTAGAAGCCAACCTGTCTGCTTCAGGGAATCAGGCACATCTTTGATGCATCTGGTGGTCCTCTTATAGTTTTAACTCTCAGGAGAAAGAAGTCATTTTTCTCAATTACAAGATTTTGTAGGGCCCTCCTTACCACAGCGCCTAAGTTTTGACAACCTAAGCTGACACCCCTAATTACCAACTTATTGCTATGTTTTAACAGTTCAAAAGACCTAGGTCAGAGGTACTTAACCACTCTCATTATACTATAAAAATATTATAAAATATTATAAAAATTAAGTCGCCACACTGAGGGAATTACCTTCTTAAAAAAAGGTGGACTCATCAAGAAACACACAAACCAAACACATAAAATACAGCAGAGAAACACAACAGAGGAGGGAGGTAACTGATTAATGGTACCTAACAGTGTCTTTCATATTTTCCAGATCACCCAGGAAAGGCCTAGCAGAGATCTATTTTGAACAGAAGATGTTCAATAAACACGATACAGGGATTCGAGAGTTGAGTTCTTTAATTAAAGAATGGATGAAGGGATTATAGGCATTAAGATGTGAGAGGAAGTCTGCTGGGGACTTTTGGGAAAGTCCTAAAAAAGAGGACTTTGCTCCTAAAGAGAGGCGTATGGCGAGAATTAGACGTTTTCTAATGCTAGGCATTGATGTCTGCAGTGTGAAGCATGGAGCTGCAGCAGCCATCTTAGGACCATGAGGGGAGCTGACCTATGACATTGAAGGGGGCAGACCAGTACACTGAAGATGAAATGGCAAGAACTTAAGTCCTTGACGACCCAATCTGGCTGTGGGACACTATACAGATGAGAAAAAGAAGTAGGCACGCGGGCTTCCCTGGTGGCGCAGTGGTTAAGAATCTGCCTGCCAATGCAGGTGACACGGGTTCGAACCCTGGTCCGGGAAGATCCCACATGCTGTGGAGCAACTAAGCCCGTGAGCCACAACTACTGAGCCCGTGAGCCACAACTACTGAGCCTGCGTGCTGCAACTACTGAAGCCCGTGCGCTGCAACTACTGAAGCCCGTGCGCCTAGAGCCCGTACTCTGCAACAAGTGAAGCCAATGCAATGAGAAGCCCGCGCACCGCAATGAAGGGTAGCCCCCGCTCGCCGCAACTAAAGAAAGCCCGCATGCAGCAACTAAGACCCAATGCAGCCAAAAAATAAATCGATAAAATAAACTTAAAAATAATAATAATAAATAAATAAATTTATAAAAAGAAAAAGAAGTAGGCATGCATTAACTACTAATATGGAATGATCACCATGATGTATTTTTAAGTGAGAAAAGCAAGGTACAGAATGGTATATGTAGTATTCTACCATTTGTCTAAAAGGGGGAAGAAAAGATATATATATTTATAATTGCTTGTTTCTGAATAAAATAACTCTGAAAGGAAAAAAAAAAGAAAAAAACGAATGGATGAAGGTAGGAAACAATGTTACATTCCTGCAAGTCTAGAATTTAAGAAACTTTTAGGCACAAGCATATATCCTCTGTGACATGAAGGTGCTGATTTAGTTACATACGTGGGTAAAGTTGGCAAAATGCGATATGTAAAACTTCAGGGCTAAAAGATAAAGAAGCGTACAAAAGTTCTCAAGGATATTTCCAAGCGTCAGCTTTGCCCTCTGGATACCAGGAGGCCAGGAATCCAGCTCCAACGAGGCGTTTTACAGGGAGCCCTTTATACGAGCTACAAGTGGAGGAAACAGGGACTTCCAGCCGGGGAGAAAGAACTCAAGCCAGCAGAGATGGAAGCTACCCACTGGCACACGGGCTTTACAAAGAAACGGAGCCAGAAGCGGACGCAGCGAGGAAGCCTTTACCTCTTCTCGTATCAGGGTGAGCACGGCGGTCTTGTCTGATTCACTGAGGCAGATGCCGTCCAGCGGGCTCTCCCCTCCACAGGCCACGGACACAGGGCCCTTCTCCCCCAGGGACTCCAGCAGTGCCTGTTGGGGGACAGGTCACAGGTAAGATGTCCGCTCTTCAGGTTCTTAACCCCAAATATCCTCCGATAACTTCCTCCTGAAGAAACTGATCACACCCTTTAAAAAACACGTTTGAAGGGGAAAAAACAGCGGGGGAAGCTTAAAAATACAAAACCTAGTTACAGTACAATCTGAAGGAAAACCCGTTCTAATGAATATCGGAGGTCTTAGCTTCTGTTTTAACGGTCGGCCTAGAGAAGTTTTCTTCTCATTCGAAAAGGAGACAGTGTAATTATCATAGAGGTCAGTCGCCACAGAGTCATGTGCATAAAAGAGAAAAACATCTGCGGTTAATGTCTCGTGAACCTGGGGATCTCTGGGGATGATGTGTTCCATGCAAATAAATTCCCAAAAAAGTGTCAACCTTTTTACATATAGATGCTTTGTGTGTACTATTAGTTGGCCACTTTGGATGGAAATGTCTCTAAAATGACTTTCAGGCCTAAGCAGGTAGAAATGGCAAATATATGTGAACTCTGACCCCACCCCGGTATGATTCAGGATCACAGGGAATTTCAGTGGCCCCGAGGGCTGGCATGAGGAGACCCAGCGATGTTGTCAAGTGCACAGACGCCAGGGTCTGGGCTGCATTTCCATGTCCTGGGTCTTCCCGACACTGAGTTTTCAGTTCCCTTCCATCAACGTGTCACCTTCTGAGGTGCCAGCTTGATTTTTGCCATAAACCAGGGTTCCCAAGAGCCACATTCAATTAGGATTGTGTTTTTCACAAGAACGTGGGCTTTGTACCATTTTTTTTTCCTAAAAAGCATTTTTGGGGGTTATTTCCTCCCACCTATGTTAACTTTTTGTATAAATGGGGAAAAAGCTGATCTAATAACACCCAAAATGCCCGCCAAGGTGCCCTGGGAATCTTTTTTTTAAAAAAATTATTGGAGTTAGGGTTAGAGAATAATCTTAATAATCTTCAAGGTCAGCATAACTGAGCAATTAGTTACTGACTAATCAGTCGGGCTCTGGTATCTTGTTCGAATCGAGCTTGAACAGGAAGTCCAAGGTCAACGTAGACCAGTGGTTTTTAAACTTTTCAGGGTCATTATGGACTAACCCTCTCTCTAGAAAATGCTCAAGAACACACACATAATTTTTGCCTAGATCTTCACTGCCCTCAGCCAAGGGTCCAATAGACAAACCCCTGGCTGAGGCCACAGAAAAGGGAAAATGCAAAAGCCACAAGCTGGCAGTGCCCGTTCCAGCACCATCTGGAGGAGGCCAGCCCACCATGCTGACAGAAGCCCGAGGTCCCCCAGAAACACCTTCTATCCTGGGAGAGCTCCACCACCAGAGCCAGAAGCTACTAGGGGCTGGCGGCCCTAAAATGGCCCCCACCTCCTGTACGAGTCCTTTTGTGTAGCCTCCTCCCCTTGAGTTAGGCTGGACCCAGTGACCCTCGTCTAAAGAACAGAAAGTGGTAAAGTCATGCGGTGTCACTCGTTGACAAAGAGGCTCCGGCTGTGAGAAGCTCCGTGGAGAGGCCACGTGGCAAGGAACGGCCGTCTCTGCCAACGGCCGAGTGAGACAGCCTGGAAGCAGATCCAACCAAATTGAGCCTGGAGGTGACCGCAGCCCTGGTCAGTACCCTGAGCGCAGCTGGGGAGAGACCCCGAGTCAGAGGCCCTCAGTGAAGCTGCCCCAGGACTCCTGACCCAGAGATGATAAGATCATGATCGTCTGCGGTCGGTCACTAACACACTGGACATCTGACTCACGCCCCCACCTCCCATGCCACGATGCTCATCCAGACTCCTCCCCTCCATCCCGCTTCCCGTGTAACCTGCCTACCAGGTCCAGCCCACACATCTGGTTCATCACGGTACATTTCCGATTCTAAATTATTACATTTTGAATCCGTCTTTTGTTTTTTTATTATTCTAAATCAGGATCCCTAAGACAAGTCAACTCTGGGAAACTGGTCCCCTGTGCCTTCCATGACCCTCACGTTAGCAAGAGTTTGGGAAATAAGCCAAGTTTTCTTAGTAAGAGAAATATTGTCTATTCTGGAGTTCTGCATCTCATTCATCCACAAGAGGATAAATGCATTCAGTCCGCCCACTTGTTTAACAACTTCGCTCTAACAAGTGAGGTGTCTGGAAGGGCGGCGTGCCGAGCTGGAAGATCAGGCCTTAGATGGGGACAAATACACCCGGACGAGTGGCTCTGCAGCCGGAGGCTCTCCCGGCCCCTCCCTCTGCCTGGCCGTACGCCACAAGCCCCACCGCTCAAAATGCAACAGCTCTTATAGCCGGGGCCTATTTTAGCTGCCTTTTCCAGTCCTCTAGGATTTATTTAGCTTTTTACGTTCCTCAGTCCTCTATACTGTTTATCAAACAGCACAGAAAGCCTACAGAATCTACCATCACCAAAAACTGGCCTGACCATCTCTTCCTGGGCTGGGCAATCTAGTACGTGTTTAATAAAGATGCTAAACCAATCAGATCCATCACATCCTTCCAAAAGGGTCCTGCTTCATATCCCCTGGTCTTTCTCCCTGTCCCACAAAGCATTCACCCTTGAGGACCCACAAAGACCTGTCTACAGACAGTGGGACCCAGGGGAGTCTTGGCTGTAAGTCCACAGTGAGCGCAGGTGCCACAAAGTAATTCTCTGCTCACGTCCTTGCGATGAGGGAAATCAGGATCCCTAACCTGTGAGGCTCATCCCATCTGTCCTTGAACCTGTTGGAGCACTGTCCCCCCTGCCACTTCTAACGGAGACACACTGGAAAAGCCAAGTGAACTCAACTTTTAAGAACTTTAAGATTTCTTTGAAAAAATAGCAGATTGACTCCTAAGTGAAAGATGCTGTAGACCAGCAGCTGAAAAGCGAGGTGACCACCCTCCGATCTTAGTTACTTGGCCCTGGCCGCCCCCTGGCGCTGGGCAGAGACTGCAACACGAATGCCCTTCAGGGCAACATCCAGAGGCTTACAGAGGCATAGGCTAGACTAAACAGACTTCTTAGGCCGTGTTTTGAATATTGCAAGTTCTTTACGCAATGCTGATTCAGCGTTCTAAGGAAGGAGAAATTGATTTACTTCCGCAAGTTCAACTGGAGTTACCGTTCAAAGATGACGACCCAGGACGTGGTCTTTGCAGGGGGCTCTGGAGACAAGGCTTCCCCCACCTTCTCTCTCCCGCTCTCCCCCAGCTTTCCCGCCAACGTCACGCCACCTCACAGCAGCTCAGGGCTTTCTGGCTCAGCCCTGCACGTTACCCTTTCCCTGCATCTTCACAACCACCCTGCCGAGGCAGGGAGGTGGGGCTAACTCTGTGCATGAATAACTGGGGAATGTGCAAGCGTAACCCGGGCGTTTCAGGAACGTGGGTAAACCCTCCCGAATCTGCAGACCAGTGCTGGGGCCCCTCAACACAGCCTTCGACCATCCCTTTGCCATTTTTACACAGAGAAAAGACTAGACGACGCTCCCACAGTACCTGGAAACCGTCACAGGAAACTGGTTTCCCTAAGGGCACGACCAGGCAGTCTGGGCAGCGGAGGGTGGAGTCTCATCCTTCTGTGGGGAAGGACCCCCTCCCACAGATGGGGGGACACTTCACTACTTGCAGAATGGTGGCCTCAGTGGCTCCTCAAAGTGACTGTGCCACGAGCCACGGTGGCTGTGCTGGGAATGATTACAAGACCTGGCTCCCAAAAGAGTGATTCTGTCCGGAAACCACCGTCACTGCTGTGCAGTGCCCCTGAGAGGGGACCACGCTCCAAGAGGAGGGCATGTCCTCCTCCTGCCCGGCGCCCACGGCTCCCTCGCCCACCCCTACGTCCCGTACTCTGTGTCCTCCAGGGAAACACCGTGGGTCGCAGTCCAACGGTGAGTCACGAAAACGGTTACTAGGACAAGCAACGTGCGTTAAAAAAAATGAAACAGAATAGATGAAATCAGAGGGAGCCACATGAAGAAAGGCAGATACTGTTCTGTGCAATTTGTCTGATAACAATACGAACGCGTGTGTTGAGATGTGTCATACGTACCTACGAGCCAGGATGCAAAATGTATTCTTACAGGTTAAGAACGTTTCTGTCACAACTTCACCTAATCCTTCAGCTTCAACTATCGCCCCTGTCCTAAGGGCGCTCGGATCTACTGAAGCCAACCTTGACTTTTCCTGAGCTCACGCTGTGTGCTTCTCACTGCCTACAGGAAATGTGAACCGAGAAGCCGGTCTCACAGATGTCCCAAAGCCACATGTCTAAAACTGGACTTCTACGAGTCTGTTCCTCCTCTATCCTCCTGATGTACTGGCTCCTACGTTCAGCCGTGTTCACTGTGGTCGGTGCTGGGGTACAGGGGCCAGCACACAGTCACGGTCCCAACCTGTGGGGCAGGCGGGGAGAAGAGAAAGTGCCTCCAAGGGGCGGGCCCACAGCAGTGAACGAAAGCCCGTTTGGCTGGCCAAGGGTCTGGCACGGGAAGGAGGCGGGGGCAGTGTAGAAAGCCGCAGAGGCCACAGCAGAGTCTGAGCTCAGCCTAACGACAAGGGAAGCCAACGAAAGGGTTTAAGCAAAGAGGAACAACTCTGGCTGATGGAAAAGGAGGACAGAATCGCCTCGGGAACGGGGAGATTCATTAGGAAACTGCCACCATGCTTAAAAAGACTGGTGGTGGCCATGGGCTCGACAAAAGTAGACGGATTTACAACATCTGCTTTCTGGACGTGGAAACCACAGACCCTACGTGTGGGAATACAGAGGACGGGGGAGTCCAAGAGGACCCCAGGGTTGTGGCTTAGACAACGAGGTGGACAGCGGTGCCACCTGTCGAGACGAGGCCCCTCTGGGCTTGGTTATGAGCAACGCCGACCACTCAGATGTTCAAGGCAGAAACCTCGATGGCCTTCAGCGACTTTCTCCAACCTCCACCTCAGGCACCACGTACACCCCGGAAGCCACCAAGCAGCGATGGCTCTACCTGCTAAGTCCCAGCCTCTGTCCCATCCTCTGATTTACTACCAATCATGATGCTCCCTACTTCAACCCCCAGGAGAGTTCTCTGCGGCGTTTCCATGAATTCCAAGCCTCCCGGCACGATGTCTAGGGCCCCAGTGGCCTGGCTCTCACCTACCACATGCACAGTATCGTCTGATCACGTGAGATCATTCGTCCCTACAACTCCTTATAAAGCCCATGCTTCTTCTCACTCCCTGTCTTTGCATAGTACAGCTCTCCTGCCCAGGACACCCTTCATTGCCTTATCTACCTGGCAAACCCCATTCTTCCTTTAAAACTTAGTTCAAGTGAGGGACCCAGAAGCCCCCACCTTAACCACGTGATCAAAGTTAATTCCACCAATACTGGGATGCACCGATACCCATGAGGTCACTTCTGATGCATTCGTGCCAAAAATGCGTAAACTGAATTTCATCATGAGGAAACGCTCGACGAGCCCAAATTGAAAGATATTCTACAAAACAACTAACCAGCACTCTTGAAAAGAGCCAAGGTCCGGAAGGACAGAGACAGACTGAGGAATTGTCACAGATTAAAGGAGACTGAGAACACGGGCACTGAACGCCTTGTGGGGTCCTGCCCTGGATACTGTGCCAGAGAAAGGACACTAGTGGGGGTAGCTGGTAAGACCTGGATACGGTTTACAGACCAGACAATAATACCGTACCAGCGTTTACTGATTCTGATTACAGAAGAGGTTAAAGTTTGAGGAGCATGGGTGCAAGAGTTATAGGAATTCTTTGTACTATTTTCGTAAGCCTAAAAGTTAAAAAGAAAAACAATTTTGTAATCTACAACCGGGGCTGCTCAAAAGAAATACAACGTCAGCCATGTGTAATTTAAAAATTCTCAGTAGCTACATTTAAAGGGTAAAAAGAAACAGGTGAAATTAATTTTAATAATATAGTTTCGTTAACCCAATAGATCCAAAACATCAACATGTTATCAGTATAAAAAGTTAGAGACATTTTATTTTCCCTTCTTTTCTGCGCTAAGTCGTCAAATGCTGGTTGCACTTTACACTTGGAGGACATCTCAGGACGTCCAGCTACAGGTCCAAGTACTAGTGGTCACCCTCCGAGACGCCTCAAGTGAAGGAGCTGTGCTTTGTTTTTATCTCATGCCCGTCACCAGACACAAACTAGAATTTAATTACTGAGTTAACACGGGCTTCAAAACAAACACTGAAGGCCCCGCGCTCACACCCCTCCCCCACGAGCCTGGGGACTCACGGCGGGCACGGCGGGTCCATCCTTCTCCATCTGCTGGCACGTCTCCTTCTCGGTGCCTAAAACACAGAGAGTCATTTTTAGAGTCATCCCAAGAGGTTGTGCCTTTCCTTCCCACCAAGAGGCTCTGGGAAACCCCAGCGCAGGCCCGGATGCTGGACCCCTGAACAGCATCTCAAGATCTCCGAAGACGCGCTACATTCTGTTGACCACTGCGCTGTCTGTGTTCAGGGTCCAAAACATCCAGAGGAAAGAGGAGCTTACGGTCAGCCTCAGACGGAAGCACGTCCTCAGGTGGAGAGAACGGCAAGGCTGCCCCCTTGTGTCCATGAAAAGTTTTGCAAGTGAGTTGGACTAACCACGGGGTCAATTCAGAAAGAGGAGAAACCATTAACGCTGAAAGCTATTTTATTACCAAGTTGGAGTGAATCTGAATTCCAGCCCTGAAGAGTACTTCAGTGGAATTAATGTAGCAGATAAAACAAAAACCTCTAAATTTCAATGCCTGAACACTAAATTCATTATCCTCCCCACACCCTTCAAGCTGGTTTCCTCTGCTCCGCTCTACCACCAGAGTCAACGTTTACAAAAAACCAACACTATGCTTTTTCTGATTAAAGGAACATGCACTCGTTGAAGAAGATTTTTAAATATGTAAAAGCACATAAAATGCTAAAGCTACAATCCTCCACCTGCAATCACAAATTACTACTTTAGTGCACTGTCGAGAGTGAATTATTGAGAACACAAATGTGACCATCACTACTTCGCTTAAAAGCCTTCAGTGGCTCCTCTATACTGATAAAGCCCCAATTCCTCAGGACGACCCCGGGTTCCCACTTGCCCTGTGCTCAAGGACAGCTACTGGGCATTTTACCTGTGTGGCAGGTTCCTTCCTATCCCTGTGAGAGACTCCTTGGGGTGCATCTTCGTATTTATCTATCAAGACCCAGGCTGAAGGTGACATCCCAGGACACAGTTCACCCATCCCACCTCCACACCCTCCCACCCCACACGACCAGGGCCCCTGCTCGCTCCCACGATGTGGCTAATCAGTTACGAACAGTGTTAATGGGAGCTGTTCTGTTAGCAGAACCCCAGCTCGTGAAGTCTCTGCCAAAGGAATTTCCTCCTAGTGAGGAAGGATATAATTCAACAAACATGGACCATGCATCTGCACTAGAGGAAAATCGAAGATGAATCTCTCACAGTCCTCAAGAAGTTTATCAAAGATAACCTTCCATAAAAGATAACCTTCCAGGCTTCCCTGGTGGCGCAGTGGTTGAGAGTCCACCTGCCAATGCAGGGGACACGGGTTCGTGCCCCGGTCCGGGAAGATCCCACATGCCGCGGAGCGGCTGGGCCCGTGAGCCATGGCCGCTGAGCCTGCGTGTCCGGAGCCTGTGCTCCGCAACGGGAGAGGGCCGCATACCGCAAAAAAAAAAAAAAAAAAAAAAAGATAACCTTCCATAACTAATACATGGGATGTACGAAGAAATGCAGTGGGAGCCAAGTGACCTTTTTGAGACAGACCGGCAAGGATGGGCAGAATCTCTACAGGACAGTGGTGAAGAAAGGCATTTCATATACAAGAAATAAGTGTAGCTATGAGAGTCCTAAGGATAAGCCTGTGTAATGGGTAAAGGGGCACAAAAGGAAATGGCAGACGGGGTCTTTGGAGAAAACATCAGAGCAGAAAAGAGGCCTGGGAGGAAATCTGGAACGGTGCCTGGAATGTTTATTTTACAGACGGGAAACAGACCTGGGTAGGTGGGGAGATAACTCTCACAAAGTCCAGATTTCCACCTGCTTCTCTGGTTTGATGACAGATCATTATTTTTTAAATTCTAAGTATAAAAGCTCCACATTGAACTATGTTGCTAAAGACCTGAGTTTCCAATAATGTTTAATGAAGTCAGGAACACGGTGCCAAGTGCTTCACAATGAAGGTTAAGGCCACAGATACAACCTAGGACCTGGAAAAGGGCCTCGGATTTAGAATGTTCTAAAGAGGAAAACAACACCAAGCTTCAGCACAGGTTGGTCTAGGCCCTTATGAGAACATGAAGAAGCATCAGTCATTTTCAATCCACCATGTCTGCAAGCAGGAAAATTTACAATAGTTGAGGGTAACGAAAACCATCTCTTCACACGTTAGCCTTGTGGTTAAAAGACCGTGGAGCCAAGACTGCTGGGAACTCAGACCCTAGTCCACCACTTACTAGACAGGAGACCGTGGCCGAGATCCTTAACTTCTGTCTCACTTTCCCTCTCTGATAATGGGGAAAAGAATGCTGCCTAATATAAAATAGATAAAAAACAAGGAGCTACTGTACAGCACAGGAAGCTATAGTCAATATCTTGTAATAACCTGTAATGGAAAAGAATCTGAAAAAACATATGTAACTGAATCAGTTTGCTGTACACCTGAAACTAAGACAACATTGTAAATCGACTGTACTTCAATTTAAAAAGAAACAAAAAAACAAAAAAAGAACGCTACCTAGTGAGGAGACATGAGTTACTACACGTAAAACACTTAGAACAGTGCCTGCATGTGGAAGCAACTATACCTGTTAGTCATTATTATTTTCTATAAGGGAAACCAGGAGCCCAATAATCCCAACATGGTTCCAGGTCACTATACGTGAAGATGTGGCCAGACTGAAATAATCAGGAAAGAATTCAAGCAGTCTGATACATCAGTGTCTCCGTACATCCTGCCACTAGGATCCATGCGTCCCTGGCACTCCACTGACACCCTTTTGTGTCTCTTCTCCAGGCAAAGAAGCAAAGCACAGACCAGCAGCCTAAACCTATCCATCAAGGGACCCGTTCTCTAATCTCTTTAAAGTGTCTCCTGCCCTGGACTTGCAGGCATTTCTATGCTTATGTACGTAAGAAAGATGAAGATTTGCTTCCATACCTGCTTCTGAGGATGAAAACGCATGATTTATGGCAGACACGGGAACATTGGAACATTCAAAGTACTCCAGGTCGTCCTCTGGCTCACCTTTCCCCTCGGCCCCAATGGGTTTCTGACCAGATGACGTGGACGCCAGCTTCTCCTCGTCGGTAGCATGGCCATCCCTGTTAGAAATGTCTGAAATCTGGGAGATCGCTGCTCCTTCATCCTGGGAAAAGCAACAGATGAGATGCTACCCTTTAGGAGGGCAAGCAGAGGGGAAAGCAACATCTCAGGAAGAGCAAAGCAGCCGCCATTCCATATGGATGTTCTCCACAAATCTGGGTACCAACCAAGGAAGAAGCTGCAGCCCCTCAACCACGGAAGGTTGTATTTTCTAGGGCCTACCTTCTGTAATTCACACCTGAGGTTTAAAAAATTAAGCTTTTCTAGCCTAAATTTATAAGCAAGAAGTTTAAGTGGCTGAAGAAAATAGTTTTCATACATGTTGCTCATATAGATAGATTCTAGACTTTTCTGGAAAATTTATGCACCCCACTGTATTTTCAAGTGACATCTAAAAATCTTTCACTATGAGCTTAAGTAGTCACAAAGGCTATAATATCTGGTACATATTATTTATTTGTTTGCTTGTTTACTTATCTCTCCTTCCAGTTTTATTGAGATATAATTGACATACAGCACTGTGTAACTTTAAGAGGTACAGCATAATGATATGACTTACATACATCATGAAATTATCACAGTAAGTTTGGAGAACATCCATCCTCTCACACAGATACAAAAGAAAAGAAAACATTTTTATTATATTTTAAATACTGACTTGGCTTATTAATTCAATTTACTCTAGTGATTTGATACTTTACCATCTGTTTAAAATCGAACATGAATAAGCCCTTTAATAGTCAGAAATTTACATCATTCCTTTTTCCTCTCTGAATTTGTATTTCCCAGGGCTTCCCTGGTGGCGCAGTGGTTGAGAGACCGCCTGCCAATGCAGGGGACACGGGTTCGTGCCCCGGTCCGGGAGGATCCCACATGCCGCGGAGCGGCTGGGCCCGTCGTGTACCACACACAAAAAAAAAAAAAAAAAAAAAAAAAAAGAAATTATCCCAAAGAAATGCATTAGCTTTCAAGTTTTTTAAAGTTCTCCTATTACATTTGTTTCAAAAAAGTTAAAAAACCTTTTTTTTTTACAACCATAAGTCTCTAAGTGTTAATATTTTTTCTTCTGGAGAGTTATCACTACAATTACAAACGCACAATTTATTCTAAAAGTATTACAATGTTTGGTAAGTACAATCAAACACAAAAGTAAAATTTTTTTTTTTTTTTGGTACGCGGGCCTCTCACTGTTGTGGCCTCTCCCGTTGCGGAGCACAGGCTCCAGACGCACAGGCTCAGCGGCCATGGCTCACGGGCCCAGCCGCTCCGCGGCATGTGGGATCTTCCCGGACCGGGGCACGAACCCGTGTCCCCTGCATCGGCAGGTGGATTCTCAACCACTGCACCACCAGGGAAGCCCCAAAAGTAAAATTTTTCAAAAATGGAAATCGATTACAATATTTTGTTGCACCAATTTTTAAAAACTTTTACAATGCAATATGTGTTATTTTTCTGAAGCAAATCATAGGTAAATTTTTCATAGTTCTTGCTGCCTGCTTTAGCAGCATTTGAAGGTGGATACTTCATACATTTGTAATAGATGGAGAATAAATCAAATTACAAATCTTTTTTTTTTTTTTTAAATCTTAAACCATGTACCAAGTTTTTGGTCCAAATTGCATAAGATAAGTTAAACTTAAAATGAAATGACTGTATTTCTGTCATCGTGGTTACGCTGGAATAAAGTTTTAAAAAGGAAAAAAAAAAAAAGGACTTCATTGCAATCAAATGGGTCCAGGTTTTCTTTTGTTTGCTTGTTTGTGTGTGTGTTTCCCAATTAATTATATAGTCATCGACAAATATTTATTGCTAGAATGAAACAAAGGTCAGCATCAACTTGATTCCTGTTTTCCATTTTTATAATTATAATCAAGAAGCCAGAAGCCTTACTAATACAAATAAATAGGTGAAACAGAAGTTTTACTAATACAAATGAATAGGTGAAACAGAAGGAAGTTTGTAATAGAAATGTCTCAGTTCTTTGAACTCCTTTCCAAATTATGTTCCAAAAAATTATATCATCAATAATTATCTTTTTTTTTTTTCCTTTTGGGCCATGTCGTGCTGCATGGGGGATCTTAATTCCCCGACCAGGGGTCGAGCCCGAGCCCCCTGCAGTGGAAGCACGGAGTCCTAACCACTGGACCACCAGGGAAGTCCAAATAATTACCTTTTTAATTGAGATATAACTGACATATATCACTGTGTCAAAAATGATTTTTAATAATCTATCAGCTGACAATTCAGGTTCTCCTAACTTGTTAAAAGCAATGAACTGGAAAACCATCTGACTTTAAAAATATATGATCCAGTCACTGGAGTCAATCACCTTCTTATAACTTACACCAGGTATTTCAAAACCCCCCTTTGGTGCCCAGAGGTTTCACACCCAGTGGTGATGCACCCTAGTAAGTTTGAGAACGGGGGAGAGGGCACTTTACCAAAAAAAAGTGGGAAAAGGGTAGCTGTGAAGGAACGGTTCCCTTATCTTCAGAGCCTTTTCTCAGATCAGCTTAGGAAGTCAAGGATTTGGGGACTGGTTTCCTTAAAGCTGAGTACTCAGATCCCCACTGGAAAATCTTCATGAATCACCACGCTGTTGGGGAACACAGACTTACCTGAGAACACCCATCCAAAGCAAGAGACTGGGCTTCGTATTTCTTCACCTTACAGCCGCTCCTGGGAAAAAAACAAACAGAACACCGGGCCGGTTTGGAATCACACTGACAGCCTCCAAGCTGTGAGATGGTGCAGACAGCGGTGTGTGCAGACACAAGCCAAAGCGCACAGCCCCACGCGAGTCACACCTCCACGCGTCAGAGGCGGGAACAAACACCTTCCCGCCTCTGAATCCTCTCCCGAGAGGCAGGGCAAGCAAAGAACTGTAACTCGGTGACCTCCTCACTTGCTTCTGCGGGAAGCTAAACACCAGCACTCGGGCCCCTACGGCTTGTAACAACTGCACGCCAGCAGCCACCAACAGCGTTTCCGAGAGCAGCCCCAGTACCTGGAGACGGTCGGGTCATCTGATCCGCGCTCACTTGGCTTTGAGAGTCACCAGAAAAATTACCACGCCGGACCACAGTCTTTAAAAATTCTTTATTGCGCTAAAAGCCACAGAAGTCTGGGAAGACAGCTCCAGACCTGTGTGCTCACAGAGGAGGACTGTGGGCAACAGAAAGGGTGAAAATAAAAATGTCTGAGCAAACTGTTACCATTCCTCTTAAGTAGTAAGATGGAAAACGAACGTCACGGCCGGAACTGGGGAAGCTCAAACCGCCCGCTTTGTTTAAACTAGCACGCAATTTGTGATCTGAAGACTATCCAGATTCTGTTCTGTTGTAATGAACTTAGAATTTCCAGCACCGCCGCTCTGACCATACCCCACCCCCAACCAAAACTGCAAGTTCTTCTCGTTTTGCGGGGCAAAAACAAAGACCAGCATGGCTACCAGAAGAGAGACCACCACCTCGGTAGCGTCTGCTTGTCTTCCCTAACGCCTGAGTGTCACCCCTGCCACCAAACTCAGATTGAGCTGACTCGGTAAAATGTATTCCCTGCTCCAGGGCGGCAGCCTTATCCTATCAAAAAAGTCAGTTGTTCCTGACATGAAACAGCAGAGCAGTTCCTCAAGCCGCTGCGGGGATGAGAGTAGGGCCAAGGCAGCACGCAGCATCACAGCGCCGCACGAGGCGTGTGTCAAGCCGGGGACGCAAGCTCTCGCACCTGAGGTGGGAGGGCCCATCTCCAAGCCTTTGGGTACAGATGGCAAGGCTAATAAGCTGGCTCAGGAAGTGGCAAATGAAATGCAAAATATCATCAGAAGATCCAACTCAGAAAGGGAAGCCAACATGCTATGGAGAGATGGTCCGGGGAGGGTAGGGGAGGAACTGCCAAGGGCCCCAGGGAGAGCCAAAAACAGGAGTACTTACAACAGAAAACAGAGAAATTTCACTTGTTCAGTAGTCCTGATGCACCAACAAAATTAGAGACGGGAAAGAGACAGACAGATGGAGAAAAAAATCATGTAAAGCCTGGAATATTTATCTCTAGTCTGGCAGACATAAAGGCTGCAAAGTTTTTTCTATGAGGTGCGACATGAATTAAAAATGTCATACTCATGAATGTTACCACTGGTGAGTGAATGATGCTCAGGAGTAAGAGAGTGGTAGAAACACTCGGAAATGTCACATGGTCAAATTTATGGATAGAAGTAAACTTTCAAATATTTGTAAATGTTAAAAAACGGCATTACTGCCGAGTATGTTTACTCTTAAATGTCTAGTCATCCAGATTAAAGGCAATCAATGCGTGAATGAAAATATAATTGAAAATGTATCTGCTTATCTCTCCGGTAGGTGTATATTACTGAGAAGCTCCAAGCGATTTTACATAATTTATCTTATCTGACCCACAAAAATCCCAATCATAGGATGATGTCTCTATTTTACAGAAGAAGGACCTGAGACGCCAATTATGTCATCTTTCAAGAAGTCACACAAGTACCCTGTTACCAGACCTTCTAACTCTCTGCTAGATGCTACCTCCACCTGTATACTTCCAGCCTTTTCTACAATGAAGGGATTTGCTAAAAAAACACAACAAAACCCAGAGTTACACAAGGGGTTAAGCATCCTTCTCCTGCGGAAAGAACAAGGAGACGAGAGTTTTGGTTGCATAAGAGTTTAAAAAAAATCTGTAAGGTATTTTAGACCAAGAAGTTCATTCATCAAAAACAGAACAGGAGGAAAATGCTAGCAGGTGAGGGTGGTAGGACTGGGAGAGGGTGCTTCTTGCTACTAAAAACAAGATGTAGGGTAAACTTCCCTCCCTTTGGTCCCACTTCAGTCTCATGTAACATGAATGCACTGGCTACACAACTTCAACAAGCAACTGAAAGGGAGGCTCCCAATGACCCCTTATCAACCCTGACAGGCAGGGCTGCCCATATTTAGGGGACCCCAGGTTAGGAAGAACCCAGGCAAAGACCTGGCCATTGTGTCCCCCGGGCATCGTCTAGACACAGGTAACTAACCTGAACCACAGAAGAGCACCTTGAGGTCACCTGATCAATAATATTTTTCAGCAACCATTTAACTGTGTGTCTATAATCAAAGAATCGATCAAGAACTATTAATGACATTTTATTCCCTTTAGACGTCCTGGGGAATATTCTGGGGCTGGTGAAGAATCCGTTCCTGCAGTGCTCAAGCTTCTTGGTCCTCATACTTTCTGCTCTTTAACCCTTTTTCTCTGGTGTCAATCACCACACCATCTAGTGTTTTTCTTTACGTCACATTAATGCTGAAAAGCATTTCGCCAATACAACTGTGGTGACAATGAGAAACATGGTACTTCTCACCCTCCCTTTTCATATTTCATCCACCATGTCACTGGCCCTTTTTTTTTAAAAAAATACTTTATTTATTTAATTTGGCCACACGACACGTCTTGTGGGATCTTAGTTCCCTGACCAGGGATCGAACCTGGGCCACAGCAGTGAAAGCATCCTAACCACTGGACCACCAGGGAATTCCCCATTGGCCCTTCTTTATATCTAATTCTTAGTAAAATGTCACAGGGTCATAAAGATACCAATAGATTGTCATCGACTCAAGTTTTGTGATAAGATCACCCTGTAACAAGTTTAAACTGAAATGTGATGTGGAATTATGGCCTGGGGGTGACCACTCCAAGAACCTTGCAAAAGTGGCTCCAGATCTCCCGGGAGAAGGGGGGCTGGTGGGGAAAGGGATCTCACACAACGAAGAGTAACAGCCTAATTTAGTCAGATTTAGGCAATTGTTTAAAATACTCTTGATTCTTTTTGGAAACTCACCTCCTTTCTGAAAGAGCCAGAAGCTTTACCAGGAGACATAAGAATTCTCACTAACTTTTAGTGGTAGGTTTGTTTCCAACAAAAATCACAGCTTTCTGTTCAAGTGAAAAGACTTCTGTAAGACCCTTTCCCACGTGTTACTGATACTACACAGGTTACCTGCAGCGCTGGGATTCTTGTTTCATCCATAGAGAAGCTGAAGAAGGTGGCTAGCACTGACACCTGAATTCTGTATATAAAACGATTCCCGATAGCTCAGACAGGATTTCTGAAAACCATCAAATCTCTACCTGCCTAGCCCATGACATTCTTTTTTTTTTTTTTTTTTAATAGGAAAAAAGTACCCAAGGTGGGGCGAAAAAGAACTCAGCTGAATAAAACTGAGAATTCAGAAGCAAGGCAGACATCTAAAAAGGAAACCTCAGGTATCTCTGACTCCACACCAGAGTTAGGCAAAACAGTGAAGACTGCAGTCCGAGGTTACAAGCTTTGCGTCTGCCCCGGGGCACCTTCACCCAAACCAAAAGCAGTGGCCGCCAAACTCACAGAGAGGACACAGAACACAAGGCCCACGCCCGTCTCACTCACGTTATCAAACGCGACTTTGCCTTCTTGGGTGATTCTAAGATTTCACTAATATGACTACCAGCAGGAGAACCAAAGTCACTGGTCGTTAAAGTCATAGCGGGTTTAAAGGGATCCATGGATTCGTCAAAGTGATCTGGGTCAAAGTGGTAGGAGCCCTGAGCCGAGAGCAGGGGCGAGCACTGCAGCGGGGAGTGGCCCCCAAAGGGCCCGAAGTCGGGGCTCTCCCCGGGACACGGGCGGGGACCCGGCTCTGAGGACGCCCCTGCCCCCGGGGCGCCTCCTGGCTCCCCGGCGCCGTCTTTCTGAACCTTGGGCGTCACCCTGCAGCCCGGTTTCTGGCCGGGTTTCCTCGGGAGGGCTTTCCTGGACTCCACAGTCTCCACGTCTTCCGTGAAGTCAAACTCCAGTTTCAGAGGGGAGCTCCTCACCGCCACCGGCAGCTCAGCCCCCGAGTGGCGGGTGTCACCGCCGGGGGCACACGGTGTCTCCCTCACCTCGGGGGGTGACTTCTGGCTCCTGTCACCTCCTAGCAGGGCTGGGGTGGAGGCGTTCCCAGCCGCTCCGTCGGGACCGGACTGGCGGTCCGCCCGGGGAAGACGCGCGCCCTCCGGGGCGGGGTGGGCTTCGAAGACCCCGCCGCCTGCCGCCTTCTTCCTCGCGGGGAGGGGCCTGGGCTTCCGCAGCCTGCTTCTGCTGGCCCCAGGCTCCGGACACGGGCTCCCCGCCTCCGGGTCAGCTTCCGCCGAGGCCTCCGGCGTGGCCCCCATGGCGCCCTCGGTCATCGCCTGGTCCTGGGCGGCGCCCGGCGCGCGGGGGCAGGGCCCGGCCTGGCCTAGGGCTGCGGCCGCGCAGCCATGAGCCGCTGCTGGGCCAGGCGGCCCCCGGGGTGCCGTGGAATTCTTGGTTTCTACGGAAAACGGCCTCACGACAGAGATTTTGCTCACATCGTGTTCAGGTTCTTCTCTGAAACCCTTGATTGAGTAAGACTCAGTAGCATGCTGAGCTGCCTCGTTTTCTGAGGGTCTAGAACCAGCCTCAGGCGACCATTTTTCAACCACTTCTGCTACCAGCTGTTCGTCCACTTCTTGTGAGTCTAAAACAAAACACAAAAGCCGTCTGTTAACAAATTACCTTTTCAGCATTGGTGAATATTCTCCACTAGCTGAAGCCACACAATCGGCAAGGTCTGCCCTCTTTGCTTTTACGAAGCACCCCTAAGGTTCCGCAACGATGGCGGTGTGGCCTGAAGGCGGACGGCTGGTACTACACTCTAAAGCGAATCTTCCCAGCCCAAACGGTGTGTGTGTACTATCCAAGTCATACAAATAGTAATTATACCAAACAGAGCCATTTAGGAAATGGCTAACTAGATCATGGGCCCTCTGCAAAGCATATTAATATGATGTTAAAATTCCTCAGGTTAAAACGACTGGTCTGGAAGAAACTTTGGATGCTGACAACTCAGGTACAGGGATCTCACCTGGCACGGACACAGTTCCCAGGCACTCACTGCCTGAGAGTTTCAGGGTCCGGATTTTATGCAGTAAGCGGGTTTTAATCTCTGGATGTTAAGTATTCCCTCTTCCTCAGAATAGAGTTTAAATAACTGGACTGTTTTAAAATTAAATGAAAAAGTCATCATGGCCTGCTCAGAATAACTTCTCTGTACACTTAAAAACGGAAAGGGCCAAATAAAAAAACTAATTAGCAAAAGCAGAGATAGCAAAGTGGCTTTATGAACAAACAGCCCTTATTTTACTAAAACACAAATCTTAAAACAATAAAGTTACTTCTTCTTTAGAAGCTTCGCCTCTAAGCTGGCCAGGAATCTTCTCAAATCATTTGTGAAAATGAAAGATCCTTTTTAATTGGGGTTTTATAAGGAGAAACACTCCAATCAGGAAGGTGTAAATGAAGGTATTTCTTTAAAGCACAAACTAAGATAGTGCTTTCCTGACTTACATATGTGAAGTGATAAAAGAGTAGCAGCAAAGACTGAGTAAACTGGTTATTATCATAGTATCTCATGATTTAAGGGACACTCAGAGATGACCATCTAATCCTACTTCTTGACGGTAATCCTAATCCAGGATCAAAGAACTGAGCATCCCTGGGAGAGTTTTTTTTAAAGCACTCGCACATCTTGTTACACGATTCCTCTATGGCTGGAATTGGGCAGTGGTTTACAAACTATTCTGCACAGATGCTTTAGATATTCTAACCAATGTCCAATATGTCTTGTTCTTAAAGATATATTTAACTATTATTAATACTGTAATTTTTTAAAAAGCTCTCAATGCGTGATACCTGGGATTTAACATACTTCAAAAGGATATTTTTTAAAAAGAGAAAGCAAATGTGGCAAAATCTTGATAACTGCTGAATCCAGGGATGGGTATATAGGAGTTTCCACTGTACTATTTTCTCTATCGTGTACCCTTGAAACCTTTCAAAATAAAAAAATTTAAAACAACTGCATTTCACACAGAATTTTAACGAGAACGTTTTAAAGTGTACTGACAACTTCACTTGTGTGTGTACAGACTCTCTATTCTCTCTCCATATATTTGAGCTGTGATGCAGGTGTTATTGACTGTTTCTCTGTGCTGATGGTGGGCGGGAGGGTAGACAAGCAACAGTGAAAGCACAGCATCAAAACCCCAGGGCTGCAAAAATCTACATGCAACAGGCTCAGTTAGAAGCCAGGCTGGGTCTGGGCACACCTGCTCACACCCTAGCATCAGTCGGTTGAATACAATCCAGTCTTGATTATACCAAAGTACAGACAGTTACCGCTTATTTTACGTGAGCCACAGAGAGCGCTGAAGCAGGGGTGGATCGAAATCAGATTTACGTTCTCAACAGCTCTCTCCAGTTGAAATGTGGAAGGAGGTCAAAATGGAACAGACAGAACCGCTGTCATGTTATTCTGGGGCTTCGACTAGGGCGGTGCTAATGGACAGGAAGAGAAGTGCACAGTAACTGAGAAAATGAGGTGAAATTTGATAAGGCTTGGTGACAGGCTGGATGTAGGACTGAAAGAGAAGGAGGCATCAAAGATGACTCGTACGTTCTCAGCTCGTGGAACGAGAGGATGGTATTACTGTTCAACGAGATTCAGGGGTACCAGCCGAAGAGCTTGGGGCTGTGGGGCTGGGGCGGGGAGGTTGGCCCTGGATACCGAGAGCTGTCTGGGACCCTGAAGCAGAGATGCTGAGTAGGAAGTAAGTAGCGCAGGCAGATCTGGGCTGCAACTAGTACTTGACCTAACTGAAGCCATGATGTGCACGAGACAGACTACCTTCGAAGTCACACTGGATACTACTTAGCTGTAAGGTATCTCCCTCCTACATTGCGTCTTTGAGCCTCAGCATATTTTATTCTAAAATTTTAAATAGAGGTTGATTATCTTTTTTTTCTAAAAAGAAGTTACCTAAAAAGGATTAATTCAAAATGAAAGTTGAAGTTTAACCATCTTTGTAAATTAAAAGAGTATTATTAATCACAACATCATAGTTATATAGGAAAGCGCCCAAACATTTTAGAGATGCATACTGAAGTATCTGTGACATGATACCTGGAACTTGTTTTAAAAATACTAAAGCGGCAAAACAAAAAGAGAAAGAAGGTCACGGTGGGGACAAACCCGGGCAAATGGGGGCAATGATGTAACCTGGGCAGTGGGCACACACGGGTTCTACCGCAGGACATTGGAAGCTGATGACACTCAGAGAAAAATCGTCTTTTGTTACAGAATTGCTCTCCCAACCGCTCCTTGCCACTGACTTCTAAACATTTACTGCCAGTCTCCCATGTGGGAGCCCTGGGCACTGATACCCGAGTCCTCTGTGTTCTTTCCCCGGAGGCTTGAGATAAGTTAAGGGGAAAGGGTGAGGCGAGGACAGTGTGTCCAGCCCAGCCGCCCTTTCCCTCTTGGGACTTTTGTCTCCGTTTCCTGATTCCTTCACCAACAATCCCACACCTCCCAGAGACCGAGGGGAGACCTATGGAGTCGCCCTCCGCTTACTCTCTCCTAGCTTTCAATCTCTGCCCTCATCGCCTCCATGAGAAAAGGGCAGGGCCTTCCCACCTTCCTCCACCTCCACCCATTCCTCTAGACCCTCCCCCTTCCCCATCTCCACTGGCTGCAGAGGAGCGGGGGATGGAAAAGGAGCCCGCCCGGCAACCTGGGGACACCTGCGGCTCTGCTGTACCCTAAAGCGTGCCACCCAGCAAGTGGGAGGGGGAAGGAAAACGAGCACCCTTCACCTGAATTCGGCCCCCCAGCCTGAGCAGAAGAGCCCTGCCCAGGGATTTCTTGGCCAGCTCTGGCCAGGTACCAGGTCAGTAAACCTGCCCAGTCCTACGCCCACTCCCTGCAGGCCCTACCCTGGTCTAGCATCTTCAGTCACCAGGAGAAAGTACTGACGGGCAGGAGCGGGGGGAGGGCTTCTCATTGACTTAAACCAGTTTGGGGGAATTCCCTGGCGGTCCGGTGGTTAGGACTTGGCGCTTTCACTGCTGTGGCCTGGGTTCGATCCCTGGTCAGAGTGAGATGGTGTACTTTAAATATCCAGCATGGTACCCAGCATCAGGGATGTTAAGGAAATGGGATGTCGTTGATCTTATTCTTGTATTTTAAAACTCATTTCAGGGAATTCCCTGGTGGTCCAGTGGCTGGGACCCCACGCTTTCACTGCTGTGGCCTGGGTTCGATCCCTGGTCAGGGAACTAAGATCCCGCATGCAAGCTCTGGTTAAGAGTTCTAACCTCGGTCTTCTCTTCGTCCGGGAGCACTGTTATGTAACTAACCTCCCTCTAGTCATCCTTCCACTTTTACACAAATCCTGCATTCCATCAAAACCTTCCTCCAGGGCGCTGATAAGCTCTCTCCCTGGATTGAGTCTATTGAGTTTGGATGATTCTGACAAGCACAGCACTGCCTGGCAGCGTGGTGAACACAGACAGAGAGGTGATCAGCAGATGAATTCAAAGCAAACACAGAGGAAATCCAAAAATAGCCCAACATTTCCACTTCTGTCACATCTGTTGCTGTTAATGAAACTCTGCCTTTCAACGAGCAGCCTCTGCTAGATCTAAAACGTTGTGTGACGCACCCATGGGTGCTCTAACACAGACACCTTATATGCTTTTTTTACACGACGTAGACTATTCTCCTGTAAAAAGAGATTTTTTCCTCCTTCTTTATAATATTTGTAAAAGAAAAGGCACAGAACGCCAAAATTCTAAAGACTGAGGTAACAGCTTGACCTTCTGCTTTGTACTCTGGTATGCTGAAAATATACTGGGTTAAAATACAAGTGGGTGAAAAACCCTGAAAACCTTAGCAGAAGGGAAATGCCATGAACACAAAATATTTCTGAAACTCAGAAATGTATTCAGCTCACGTATACTGAGAACCTGCTCAGCTGGCTGTTTCCACATGGATAACCTCATCTGAGAGGAGATAAAACAGCAACCACTTGGAAAACATTGTATATATTAACACTGCAGATTTGGCATTTTTCTCAAATATGCTTGACATTTCCCCCCCTCAGATTTTAACTTTTTGGCGAAACTATGTCTGCAAGCTCCTTTTAGACCTGCCCATCACTTCCTCTCCTTCAGCTACAAGAGGCCTCTTTTATGGGTTTTAAAATACTGGACATGTGGGACTTCCCTGGTGGTCCAGTGGTCAAGACTCTGTGCTTCCACTGCAGGGGGTGCGGGTTCGATCCCTGGTCAGGGAACTAAGATCCTGCATGCCTTGTGGTGCAGCCAAACAACAAAAAAACCCAAAACAACAAAAAACAGAAAAAACCACACAAATAAACACTGGACATGTAAAGTGACAAAGCTGCCAAAATTTGAACAGGCCTCCTATATCTCTCTCTCTCACACACACACCCAGGCCTCCTTCTAACCTCAAAATCTGAACAGTATATCTCACATCCAAGTCTAAGATACAAGGCCTGACTCTGAGGCTAAAACAAAAATCTCTGAACCAATACATGAAAATGAATGTCTCTGCAACAATTCAGGAAGAAGAGTTCTGAGGTAAAATTTCAGAGGGTCCATGAAGCCCCAGAAACTCAATGAAAAATTACATTAGAGCCTTCTCCAGGGGAGAAAATCCATGGCCTCCTCCAAAGCCTGGCCTTAGAAACCCCCGGGCAGGGACTTCCCTGGTGGCTCAGTGGTTGAGAGTCCGCCTGCCAATGCAGGAGACATGGGTTCGAGCCCTGGTCCGGGAGGATCCCACGTGCCACAACTACTGAGCCCGCACTCAAGAGCCCGCGTGCCACAGCTACTGAAGCCCGCACGCCTGGAGCCCGTGCTCCACAACAAGAGAAGCCACCGCAATGCAGCCAAAAATAAATAAATAAATAAATTTTAAAAAAATAACTATTTAAAAAAAGAAGAAAGGAAAAGAAACCACCGGGCAGAAGACTATATTTTGGGACCACGTTTAGGGTCCTCAAAGGGCTCCTCTCATTACTTGATAGTTACAACTTCAATCCCCCCTCAATCACCACACCGGGGTTTAAAAACTCTTACGCTACTGGGGGAAAAAATCCTAACATCAAAAAACAAAGCTCGCCACCTCCGAGAACATTCCAAGGGAATGCTGCAAGTGCTGTTTTAAGCAATTTTAAGTGTGGACTAAACGTCTGAGAGGGAACACGCACCAAAACACAAATTTAAATCGCCTGTTTAAACAGGATTCAGTCACGGGCTCCATACCCGTTGACACTGAGATGGGACTGAAGGGCGGTGGATGGCTGGGCCCTAAGGGGCCCCAAACGTCCAGGGAAAGCTGGCGGCGTGGTCCCGGCGGGGCACTGGTGTGGGAGGGAGGGACGCCTGGACAGACCACCCCGTGGGAAATCAGACCTGGGGGCATGCTTTCCTTCTCCGGAGGGAGGCTTGGGCTCTGCTGGGCAGAGGGCAGCGTAAGGGGAAGAGGCAGCCAACACCTGGCCTGAGCCCGCGAACCCTTCTCCACGCTCGGCTCCACGTGGAGCTCTGCTTAAAGGGGCCCCTGGCCTCTGGTAGCGGCCAGATGCTGGAACGACCTTCCCTCGGAGGGAGCGCCACGCTGCCAGCCCGCAGAGGCCCAGCGCCTGAGGCCCTGGGAGACAGGCTCGCACGGCAGACGAGCAGGGCACACCAGGGTCGTGGCTGGACATCAGGGGTTGCCTCCCGCACGCCTGGTACAGGGCAAGGCCACAAGGTGGGGAGGAAAAGGAGCAGGAGAAGCACGGACTACGGGGCGTGCTCGGTGACGGGGCATTTTACAAACAAAACCCATGTAATCAAAGGAGAATTAAGGAAAACGTACACAGAGAACCTCACGTCTCAGGGGCTTCACGAATCAGAGGTGGTGGGTGGAGCCTCCACCAGACCATGAACCTCCTCCCCGTTTCCCACTTAAAAACGACACTGTCCCTGGTGCCTGCCACTGAACAACTGAAGTCAGGAATGAATTCTACAGTTCATTCATAAAAAGCAAGCAATTGCTTCCCTGGTGGCGCAGTGGTTAAGAATCCACCTGCCGACGCAGAGGACTCGGGTTCGAGCCCTGGTCCAGGAAGATCCCGCATGCCGCGGAGCAACTAAGCCCGTGCACCACAACTACTGAGCCTGCGCTCTAGAGCCCGCGAGCCACAACTACTGAGCCAGCATGCCACAACTCCTGAAGCCTAGAGCCCGTGCTCTGCTACAAGAGAAGCCACCGCAATGAACAGCCCCTGCTCACCGCAACTAGAGAAAGCCCGCACACAGCAACAAACACCCAACGCAGCCAAAAATAAATAAATTAACTAAAAAAAGAAAATGGCCAAAACACATTTGAAACATAGACTCGCTTTCACACAATTAATAAACCGGATACCGTTTTTAACCCATCAGATCTGTAAAAATTAAAATACCAGGGGCTTCCCTGGTGGCGCAGTGGTTGCGCGTGCGCCTGCCAATGCAGGGGAACCGGGTTCGCGCCCCGGTATGGGAAGATCCCACATGCCGCGGAGCGGCTGGGCCCGTGAGCCATGGCCGCTGAGCCTGCGCGTCCGGAGCCTGTGCTCCGCAACGGGAGAGGCCACAACAGTGAGAGGCCCGCGTACCACAAAAAAAAAAAAAAAAAATTAAAATACTGATGATGCTCCGTTAACAGCGGCCAGGCAAGGGGGCCAGTCAGCCCTCTCACACATGTGTGGGAAAGCCTATGGGGATCCTTCAGGAAGTGCTTATCTCATGATTTCCTCAGCTAGGAGTTTATTTTAATTATGCTCCCAGAGAGGGCCAAGCACACAAATGTACAAGGGTGAGGATGTTCCCACACACTTAGGGGGCTATTATAGAGCACCACAGGGGACTGACATCATTTAATGTGCGACATTGACACGGGAATACTATTGATATCTGGGTGTCAAACAACACGCAGACTTGTATGTGCTGAAATGCGAGGGTTTCCAAGACACGTCAGGTGGAAAGAGCAAGGAGAAGAAGGGTGCACAAGGTATGAGACCTTCTGCAGTTTAGACATATAAAGACACAAACCCTACAGATGGAAGGGGAAATTACCACTGACTGACTGCCTTGGGGGAAAGTGGAAAGAAGCTTTCTGTACCGCTGGAATTTTCTAACAAAGAAAAGGGGAAAGGAGGGTGGTGGGCACACATACAGTATAAGGATGGGCCGTCTTCATTCTCTTTAAACTTTTTTTAAAAAAGAATAAATATATAACCCGAATCAGGTTTTTAGACCTAATGTCCGGTTTGCAGGAAATGAGGGAACAGATAAATCCAAAAGATGGGGCGAGTATACAGACAATGGCCCTCTTGTCAAACAAAATGTGGTAAGAAAAAAAAATGGTGTGGGAATGGAGGGAATGGATTAATACATTAAAACAGACCAAAAGGACATAATTCTACCAAATGCAATATGTGATTTTGCTTGGATCCAATGTTAAAGACATTCTGAGGAGAACTGGGGAAGCCTGATTAAACACGGCCTGGGTTAGATAACATTAATTAGGTTAATTTTATTAGTTATGATTATGGTTTTATGGTTAACAGGAAAAATGTCCTTATGTTTCAGAGAGGCACACTTAAATATTTAGGGAACACGTCTCATAAATACTTCAAAAAAAAAGAAGCAAACATGCCAAAATGTTGATCGCTATAACTGGGTGATATGCATATGGAGATTCATCATACTCTTCTATTATTGTATGCCTAGATTTTTCATAAGAATAAAAAAACAATATCTAGAAAAAACTCTGGAACGATGTACATGAATTTTTCTTAACACCTCATCCCTTGAAGTGGGACTATGTCTGTTTTCTTTTTCTTTTTCTCTTATTTGCTTATCTAGATTTTCTACTTTGTGTCTACTATGAATATTATTTCGATGATTTTCCAAAGCTACATACAACCATACCTATTTCTAGAGAGTTCAAGACAAGTTCCCTTTCTTCCCAGGCACCCTTCGCCTCCCGCCCCCAAGCACAACGCAGAGGAACAGAAGCCCCGATCCCCTTTGATCCCACCCAAGCCAGTACCTTTGATGCACTTGACCACTTTCCAAACTTGGTTTCAGAAAATGACCTACAGACATAGCCTGTCACAGAAGGGTAAGAGGTAACTTAACACAATCCTGGTGCACGACGCAACCAGACAAAACATTTCTCCAAGAAGCGAAGCGGAAAGCGTAATCAAAGTCTGGCTGCATCAGCAAGTGTAAAACTGGCGAGCAAACGGCAGACGGTTTAAGACAGAAATGGAACAACACAGGCTGTAGGAAAAGAGCATGAGGTAAGCTGGCTGTGCAGTGGTGGAGGATGCAGGAGTGCCTGACAGAAAGATGAAGGACAGATATTCCCGTGGTGGAAACGGACGCATCTAGTGCAGTGATTTGAAAATGCCCCTGAAGCAAATCACTTAGCGAGCTCTGAAACAAATAGATCCTTGGGTGTTAGTCCAGAGCCCCCTCATTTAGTTGGTCCGGTGAGGGGCCCAGGCACTTTTAAAAAGATGATTCTAACATGCAGAGTGGGACTGAGGGCTGTGCTGTCCGAAGGAACTTTCTATCAGGATAAGAACGTCCTATCGTCTGAGCTGTGTGATAAGACAGCCACCGGTTCGCTGTGGCTTCTGAGAACTTGCAAGGTGACACTGTGACGGAGGAACTGAACGTTCAATTTCATTCGATTTTGGTTAAACAGGCACAGGTGGCGACAGGCCACCTTACTGGACAAAGCAGGTTTCTAGGGGATGCCACGAAACACCTGAATCACACAACTCCACGGCCGTATGTACTTAACCGTTTCCCCCTGGAGAGAAGTCTCAGCGTTGTTAAGCCTTCTGGTGTCCTGAGAACAGCAACTTCAAAAATGAAGCGAATGCAAACAGCAAACCTGGGACAGCTCGGGGCAGGCACGTGGGCACCTGCACTCACCTCTCCCGCTTCGTGTTTCTCCTTCACACTTAGCGGCACCCCTCCCCCACCTTCCAGCCTAAAAGATCCATTCACTGGTTAAACTAATGACAGAAGCACTGAAGTCACGCTATATGTCACGTAATTTTTGAGGCTTTTCAAATTTCTCTGTCGTTATAATTATTGCTGGGTGAAGATTTTCATGTATGTATCTTCATACTAGAAGATGTGATACAATAAAAATGGCCTTTGTCCAAGGTTCCTGGCACAGAGCTCCTAAAACCCCCAGAATTTTCCTGGGTGACACGAGTGTCTTGTTATTGGTAACAAGCCCCTTTTGATCACACCTGAGTTTAATGAGGTGTCTCAGGGTGCGAGCCCCAGATAGCGTGCGGATGGGGCTGGTCACCAGAAAGACCCAACTCGTGGTTAGAGGGTGGGAACAGGGGCTGGAGATCAGTCGGGTTACAAAAAGTCTTGAACAGTCAGATTCACGGGGCTCCCAGGTTGGTGAACCCACAGAGGTGCTGGAGGGGTGACAGGCCTGGACAGGACGTGCCCGGCCCCCTGCATCTCTTCCATTCAGCTGTTCCTGAGTTGCACCCTTTACAATAAAGCAGTAAACGTATTTTCCTGAGTTCTGTGAGTCACTGTAGTAGAGAAGCTGAGAGGGGTTGTAGGATCCCCCAAATCTGTAGCCAAGCTGGACAGAAGTGTGGGACCTGGGATGCACCTGGCGCCTCAGGTGAGGGCAGCCTTGAGGGACTGAGCCCTTAAATCTCTGGAGTCTGACGCTAACTCTGGGTAGTTACTGTCAGATTAGGGTTGAACTGTAGGACACTCAGTTGTTGTATCAACCACACACAGAACTGGTATTTGAAAAGACACCACGTATTTGGTGTCAAGAAAAACCCAAAACCCTCTCAACTACAAGTGCTATTTACATTTAGTCACATTTTCATGTATCCTAGTAAGCTACAGGTTGACCACGGACAAGTAGATAAATACAGTCTTATCGAATAGCAAGATAAAGGTTCTGCCTCCATGTGATGGAAAAAGCAGCTTGATTCACAATTACCCAAGGCTGATGATCTTCACAAGGGAAACGAGGCAAATTCGCACAGAACCAGATGCTGCAAGATGTCCAGCAGGGGTACCCACCCCCGCATCCTCCAGAAAAAAAGCAGAGAAAAAGTTTCCCCACGGTACTGTTTAACTTCCTGGTTACTAGCTGTCTGACTCCAGGTTCAATGATTAAAATAAAAACAACATATTGTGGTACCATGTTAAAAATTGCGTTTGAAGTAGTTACTGACATAGAAAGATGTTGGCTATATATTATTAGAGAAACCAATTTTTAGAAAACACTGGGACCTAGAGCCTTGACCTCACTTCCAGAATAACTTACCCAGAGACTGTTTATTGTGCAATGATTTTCATGCAATAAACCTTAGACAAGCATTACATTATCCCCCAGTGTTACAGATATATAAACAAATGACTAATATGAAGCCAATTCTCCCATCCCGAAGCCCAGAATCCTTCTTACTAAGCACAAAAATCTCTTCTTACCCAAACCTAATCCCCTCTTACCCATTTCTCCTGTCTCCAGTTCAACACAGGACTCCTGCTCCAAGCCCACCCAGCCCCACCTCTCCTTCTCTTTCGAAGACACAGGGTGGAATTTAATTTTTGTTACGGGCTGTTTTTGAAGGGCCTCCCTCCTGAAAAATTCTTCGTAATTACACTACTATTGTAACTGTGCTTGGTGATCCAGATATAGTACTTCAAGGTGTTCCTTAAGCCCATGTTACAGATGAAGAAACCATGGCCCAGAAAGGTTAGAACAGAGGGAGCGAGGGAGCAGGAGGGAGGAGGGGGCGTGGAGCCTGATCTGGGGCACAGGAAGGTCATGGCTCAACCATGCTACACAGCCCCCCAGTTAATTCTAGAGCCGCCTGCATTCACCTCATTTCTCTCCGCTCCTGGGATGACCCTGAGAAAACCCAAATGGGGTCACAAGCCCAGGAAGAAGGGTTCTGGGGTGGAGGTTCAATGCTATGGTGGGCATCTGAGTCAGGACGGAAGCAGGGGACAGTCCGTGTCTAGGAACAAACCACCCGTGCCATGCTTCTGAGAGCTCACAAGTGAGGTACAGAACCCACGTGACCAAGCTGGGCTAGACATCCAAACAGGTGGGACTAGGGAGTTCCCTGGCGGTCCAGTGGTTAGGACTCTGGTGCTCTCACTGTCGAGGGCCCGGGTTCAATCCTTGGTTGGGGAACTAAGCCACGTGGCGCAGCCAAAAGACAAAACAAACAGATGGGACTGTTCCTCCCTCACTGCTCCATTCTGTCCTCTTGGTGGGGGGCGCCTGATCCCACAGTGATCCACAAACGTGGAGGGTCCAGCGATGACAAACGTTTTACAAATGTGCTGCTGTGAGCCAAGCTGACTGTCAGCCACAGTGCTAAGAAATCCTACATGCAGGCCCAAACCAGATGCTCCATGTCCGCACTCCCTAATCAGTTTAAACCCTCAGCTTCATCGGGACTTGAAGCCCTAAAGTCAAATCATAAAATTATGTCTAAGATAATCATCTAACCAAACAACCACAGGCCCTATGACCTGCAGCATATGCTGCGCTGGGCATGAAGGGGCCACAAAATCAGCACGTGGGGCTTATAATCCAGTGAAGGAGAGGAGAGCCACATTCCAAGACCCTTCAGAGACACTCAAGGGTTGAATCGTGAGGAAGTTACAACCACCTTCTCACGTGACAGCCACCTCACGTGTTCTTACAGAGAAAACCACCACTGCTTGACCTCTGGTCTTCCTGCAACACCGACTTCTCTTCCCTTTCTAAATGGGTTATTTCCTCTTTGAATGTGCCTCCATATTTAGCAAGAGAACTTTCTAGAAGCACTAAAGTAATTATTTTTGAAAGCCAGGTAGGTTGTATTATTTTAAAAATATTTATTTATTTATTTGGCTGCACCAGGTCTTAGTTGCAGCATGCGGGATCTTTAGCTGCAGCATGCGGGATCTTAGTCGGGGCATGCAGGATCTAGTTCTCTAACCAGGGATCGAACCCAGGCCCCTGCATTGGGAGTGCCGAGTCTTAACCACTGCACCACCAGGGAAGTCCCAGTTGTATTTTAAAAGGACCTTTATTGTTGACTTAGAAGCAAGCTGGGCAGCGACAAGGATGGACCTATAGATTGTCATACTGAGTGAAGTCAGACAGAGAAAGACAAATATCATATGATATGGTTTATATGCAGAATCTAAAAAAAAAATGGCACAAATGAACCTATTTGCAAAACAGAAATAGAGTCACAGATGTAGAAAACAAACTTATGCTTACCAAGGGGGTCGAAGGGGTGATATATTGGGAGATTGGGATCGACATATACATACTACTATGTACAAAATAGATAACTAATAAGGACCTGCTGTATAGCACAGGGAAATCTACTCAATACTCTGTAATGACCTATATGGGAAAAGAATCTAAAAAAGAATAGATATATGTATATGTATAACTGATTCACTTTGCTGTACAGCAGAAACTAACACAACACTGTAAATCAACTATACTCCAATAAAAGTTAATTTAAAAAATAAATTAATTTTTTTAAAAAAGCAAGTTGGGAGGAGGTAAGAAGAATGAATGTAGTGCATCTAAGGTATGGGCTACAGGAGAGGTGAAGACATCAGTGACTAGACCAGACTCAGCATTCTTCCTCACAGAGGAAAGGAAACAGCTGCTCTCGGGTCTAGGCAGGAGCTGGATGGGTCAGAGCCTGACGCTGATGTCCTAATGGGGCACTGATGCCCTCTGACCCTGAAAGCGTACAACCTATGTTCTGCTACCCCTCAAGAAACAGGTAGGGCTTCCCTGGTGGCGCAGTGGTTGGGAGTCCGCCTGCCGATGCAGGGAACGCGGGTTCGTGCCCCGGTCCGGGAGGATCCCACGTGCCGCGGAGCGGCTGGGCCCGTGAGCCATGGCCGCTGGGCCTGCTTATCCGGAGCCTGTGCTCCGCAGCGGGAGGGGCCGCAGCGGTGAGAGGCCCGCGTACCACACACACACACACACACAAAAAAAAAAAAAAAAAAAAAAAGAAAGAGGTAGACAGGCCCCCAAACCACTTCCCCCTCCAACCCAATCTTAGTTCATATTCCTTTGGTAACAAGGGACACAATCTCTCCCTTGAAATGCAACTCACAAAGGGGAAACATAGTAGGGGATGCGGGTTCGTGCCCCGGTCCGGGAAGATCCCACATGCCGCGGAGCGGCTGGGCCCGTGAGCCATGGCCACTGAGCCTGCGCATCCAGAGCCTGTGCTCCGCAACGGGAGAGGCCACAACAGTGAGAGGCCTGCGTACCGCAAAAAAAAAAAAAAAAAAAAAAAGAATTAACATCAATTGTTCCCAAACTTCAAAAAGCTATGGGAAAAAAAAAAAAGCTATGGGAGGAAACGCTTCCCAATTCATTCTATAAGGTCAATATTACCCTGATGCCAAAACCAAACAGAGATATCACCAAAAATACAAAACCGAAAAACTATAGGCCAATATAAAAAGGTGTGATTTACCCCAGGGATGCAAGGTTGGTTGAACATCTGAAAATCATTTAGTGTAATATACCATAGCAATAGAATGGAAGACAAAACCCACATGATCAGCTCAATATACACAGAAAAAAAACTGACAAAATCCAACATCCTTTCATGATTAAAAAATAAAAAACTCAACAAACTGGGAATAAAAAGGAACTTCCTCAACTTGATAAAATACATCTCTGAAAAATCCACAGCTAATGTCATATTTAATGGTAAAAGACTGAATGTTTTTACCCTAAGATCAAGAAAAAGACAGGAATGTCAGCTCTCACCACTTCTATTCAAAATTGTACTAGAAATTCTAGCCAGGTCAATTAGGCAAGAGAAAGAACAAAAATGCATCCAGATTGAAAAGGAAAAGTAAAACTATCTGTATTTGCAGATGACCCAATTTCTTGTACAGAAAGTTCTGAGGAATCCACCAAAAATTATTATAACTAATAAGTGAATTCAGCAAGGTTGCAGGATACAAGATCAATATGCAAATATCAATTGTATTTCTATACACTTGCAATGAAAAGTCCAAAAACAAAATTATGAGAACAATTCCATTTATAGTAGTATCAAAAAGAATAAAATACTTAGAAGTAAATTTAACAAAAGAAGTGCAAGATGTGTACTGTAAAAACTACAAAGCAGTATTTGAAGAAATTAAAGAAGATCTAAATAAATGGAAAGGCATCCCATGTTCATGGATTGGAAGATTTAATATTATTAAGATGACAATCCTCCCAAATTTATCTATAGATTGAACACAATCTCTATCAAAATTCTAGCTGGCTTCTTTGCAAAATTAACAAGCTGATCCTAAAATTCATACGGAAATGTAATGGACCTAGAATAGCTATAACAACCTTGAGAAAAAAGAACAGAGTTGGAATACTCACACTTCCTGATTTCTAAACTCACCACAAGGCTACCATAACCAAGACAGTGTGCATAAGGAGAGACATATAGCTCAATGAAACAGAATCAAAAGCTCAACACTTACACCTCTGGTCAACTGATTTTTGACAAAGGTGCAAAGTTAATTAAAAAGGGAAAAAAACAGTCTTTTCAACAAATGGTGCTGGGGCACTGGATATCCACATGCAAAATACTGAAGCTGCACCACTTCCTCACAACATGTACAAAAATTAACTCAAAATTGATCAAAGACCTAAATGTAAGAGCTCAAACTATAAAACTCTTAGAAGAAAGCACAGTAGTAAATCTCTGTGACAATGGGTTAGGCAAAGCCTTCTTAGATATGACACCAAAAGCACGAGGGCCAAAAGAAAAAAATACATAAACTGAACTTCATGAAAAGTAAAAACTTTTACACTTCAAACGATATAACCAAGAGTGAAAAGACATCCCACAGAATGGAAGAAAATATCTACAATCGGATATCTGATAAGGGACTTGTATCTAGACTACATAAAGTATTCTTACAACTCTAAGATAAGTAACTTAATTTAAAAATAGGCAAAGAATCTGGATAAACATTTTGCTAAAGAAGATATACAAGCAGCCAAAAAGTACATGGAAAAATGCTCAACATCGTTAGTCATTAGGGAAATACAAATCAAAACCACCATGAGCTACCCCTTCACACCTATAAAGATGGCTACAATCAAACAGATTAACAAGTGTTGGCTAGGATGTAGAGAAACTGAAAACCCCCATCTACTGCTGGTAGGAATGTAAAATGGTGCAGCCACTTTGGAAAACAGTTTGACAGCTCCTCAAAATTAGAAACAGTTACCCTATGACCTAGCAATTCCACTTTTAGGTATACACCCAAGAGAAATGAAAACATACACCCACACAAAAAGCTGAACATGACTGTTCATAGCAGCACTATTCATAATAGCCCAAATGTGAAAATAACCTGAATGTCCATCAACTGATGAATGGGTACATAAAATACGGTTTATCCACAGAGTGGAATATTAATCAACAATAAAAAAAGAATGAAGTACTGATAGATGCTACAACATGGATGAACCTTGAAAACATTATGGTAAGTGAACAGAACCAGTCAGAAAAGACTACGTATTGTATTAATTCCATCTACATGAAATGTCCAGAATAAGCAAATCTATTGAGACACAGAGTAGATTATCAGTTGCCTAGGACTGGGGGTGACAGAAAAATGGGGGATGAGTGCTAATGGGTACAGGATTTCTTTGTGGGGAGGTGATAAAATGTTCTTAAAATTAGACTGAGGTGACAGTTGCACAACTCTGCTCATATATTAAAAACCATTGAATTGTATATACCCTTTAAATGGTTGAACTGTATGCATGTGAATTATATCTCAATAAAACTGTTTAAAAAGAGAGAGAACAGAGAGACTCAGAGAGTAAGCATGTCCTGCAATTCCTACAAAATGTTCTACTACATCACAGACTTACATTTCAGAAAATGCTTTAAATAGTCTCTTATGTGTGTCACTTGTAGGAACACATACTTGAGAGAGGTGGTAGGTCTCACCATCACATCAATTTGGGATTTTAATTTTTTCTTAAGGAAGCCCACCACATGCTAGAGAAATTCTATTTACAGAAAGAAGTGAAAAAATGACATCACTCTTCTTTTCTACAACAGATGTAGCCAAGTACATGAACCATCTTAGAGACATGACAATTGGCATGCTCAAAAGGCTTTTGTTTTTGATTTGGGGGTAGGGGGAGTTGTGTGTTTAAAAGTTTTTTATGTATTTATTTTTAACATTGGACCTCTTCCCAGATCTCCCTCACACATTCCCTTGTTAAAACTACCTGTCTGCTGCTAAACGTCTGGGGAAGCCACGGAGACCAAGGGGCCTGGGGAACAGGAGGCGGCCAGCTCCTTCCAGACTCTGAGCTCTGCAGGGCCTTATCCCCTGGTCCCTTTTGTGTCCCCAAAGCAGAAACTGAGCACTCAAGACAGAGCTGATGTTCACGGTCACTGCTGAGCTGATGTCTGATACATACAGGACCCCCTTCCCACCTGATCATCTTTCATACAGAACAAAAGTACACAGAACAGTAGTGATAAAGCCGTTCAGCTCTATCCACAGGAGCAACACTTGCTCTTCACTTGACCCTGTCCCTCCGAAGACCCCCCTCCTTTCCCTCCCACCCTTGCTCTCCCAAGTCTGAACCAATGGAGGGCTTCAGGAGGGAAACACAAGGGGTCTGACCTGAGAAGACTGTTAAAAAGGTACGTATTAGCATTTAGGGAAGCGTCCAAAATGTGAACTTTTTTTAGAGTTTCACATCTGTGAGTTCCCAGTCCCTCTAATTCCCCCGAAGTTGAGATATACTTCATATACGTACGTTCTCAGCCACTCAGTCAAGGACATCAGCCTTAAAATGGAGTAGAAGTGCACTGTCCAGGGGCAGGATAACAGGATTAACGGGACAAGAAGGCCTTTTCCAGGACTGCTGGGTAGACCCTAAGGGTGGTGGCCGCAGGACTCACATTCCCCTGACAACCACTGGGGCCCCAGGTCACCCAGAGCCTGGGAGTGATGAGGGGGTTCCGAGTGGGTGAGTCAAGGTGGGAAAAAGCACAAGACCCTTTTAAGTATGCTGCAATGTTAAGATGTCCCCACTTACAGCAGAAAAACAGCACCAACACACACGCACACCCTTGCCTGAACCCAGACAACAAACTGACGGTCTAAACCTCCTCCTCCCCACCGTCCAAAAAACAAAAACAAAAACAAAAACATAACCCAGGAGCTGGGGGGGGGGGGTGGTGGTAATTTATTTGCTTTTTGTAAGAGATGGGGCCAGGTACTGGAAGCTTCTAACTCCTGAGAGAGGCTCACTCTAATATACAAGACTCTGCAGGTAAAGAATAATCTGGAAATCCACTCGATCAACTGGAAAAGTTTGTACTAAGGATGATGAAAGTACTTCAAATTTCCAAACCATCGCCCTATGCTATTTTATTTAAAAAGAGACCCAAACCCTACCCTCTGAAGGCCAAGGTGACCGTAAGGTAAGAGGGTGGGGCTCACTCATCAGGAGGAGTCCACCCCCAGGAGCCCCAGCCTTGCCCAGAAGCTGAGCCGATGACAGATGCAGCTTCTCTGCTCACTCAGGAGGAGCCCCTGGGTTTGGAACCACCTGGATCCGCCTGAGGCTACATTTCCAGTAGAGCAGAGACCCCTGCACAGACAGAAGCCCTCCCCAGAGCCTTTTGCTGCACCCCCAGCTGGAGGAGCAGAGGAGAAAGGGCACGCTAACAGCCAGCAGAGGCCTGAACTTCACTCTGCTGCTGCCGAACAACCATAACGCGCGTCTCTTTAGAAATCATTACTAGAGGGCCTCCCTGGTGGCGCAGTGGTTGAGAGTCCGCCTGCCGATGCGGGGGACACGGGTTCGAGCCCTGGTCCGGGAGGATCCCACATGCCGCGGAGCAACTGGGCCCGTGAGCCACAGCTACTGAGCCTGCGCGTCCGGAGCCTGTGCTCCGCAACGGGAGAGGCCGCAATAGTGAGAGGCCCGCGCGCCGCGATGAAGACTGGCCCCCGCTCGCCGCAACTAGAGATAGCCCTCGCACAGAAACGAAGATGCAACACAGCAAAAATAAATTAATTAATTAATAAACTCCTACCCCCAACATCTTCTTAAAAAAAAAAAAGAAAGAAATCATTACTAGAGCACTCAAAACACCAACAGCCTCTCTCACAAAGTAGCAACCACTCAGAGAGCTGGGAAGCAGACGCAGGATAAAGAAAAAGAGGGAGAATGTTGGGCAAGAGGGGAGCCTCCGGACAGAGCAAGCAGATGCCTCTGCAGTAGGCCGGGGACCCTGGCGGAAGCCCACGTCATTGCTCCCGCCTCCTCTGCTCCTGCACCCTACGAAGAGGGGCTGGAGGAGGGGTGGGGATGCAGGGAAGAGGCCCTGGAGGAAGGCAAAATGGGCTTCGTGGCAGGCAGCCTCCAAGGCAGCCCCCAGTGAGCCCCCACCTCCTGGTGTTCACGCCCTTGGACCCGTGTAACCAAAAGGATACTGTGGAAATAACAGAGTGCGACTTCTGAGGCTGTCATCAGAGACGCTGCAGCTGCCGAGCTGCAAGAACACTAAAGCAACCTCATGGAGAGAGGTCCACCAGAGGGGTAAAGAACTGAGGCCTCCCACCAACAGCCAGGCCGAGGTGCCAGCCGTGAGTGAGCCGCCCGAGGAGGGGCTCCAGGCCCAGTCAAGCCTCCAGATGACTACAGTCACAGCCAACGCCAGGACTGCATTCTCACAAGCAACCCCAAGCCAGATCACCCCACTAGGCTGCTCCCAAGTTCCAGACCTATGAAAACGACGTGAGATGATAAACGTCCAGTGGTTTAAGCTGCTAATCAGCTTTGGAGTTATCTGTTATGCAGCAATACATAACCAATACCAGCCTCTTGGAAACTCTTCTTTCTACACCAGAACAGGGGCAGAGTCCCAGGAGACTGAACACGTCTCCAGGCACCTGCCTTTCCTCACCCACACATGACTCACAGGAGGAGAGGGAAGCGAGAGCTATGACGAGTGTGTCCATTCCCTGTTTATTTCTCATGGATGAGCAGAAGCTGAGCATCAAGGAAGCAAAATGTTTTCAATCCAACGGCACTGCTTACCCTGTGATGCTTTTTCTTTTTTCCCTTCTCACTCGATGTCTAACTTGTATATAAACTTCTGATGTTCAAAACTCTTAAAATACATTTTATACTTCATACGTTACATATGCTAAGTTAACACATGTGAAAGATGTAATCCCCTGGTGATTTTTTTAAAAAATTACTATCATCTAATAAGATACTAAAGAAGATGCTTTCCCCCATCACACACTCTGTCCTGGCAACATTTTAAGAACTTTTATTTCCTCTGATAGGTCTTCTCTTAAGTCAGCGAAGAGAGGGAGATTCATACATTCCCTGTGAGCTGGATGTGTGATCTTCAAAGCTGAACTTACGACCCCACTGCTGTAAAAGCTGTGGCCTCGATTTCCCAGTTTTTAGACTGGAAATCACATGTGTCCTATCTCATAGCATCACTGTTATAAAATCAAATAAGATGCTGAAAAAAAAATTGCTTTCAATACATACGATAAATACAGCTGAAACAGAGAGTTGGTGGTCTGTTAGGTCAGAATCTTGCAGGGGGAAAGCTGGAGATCAAGAATTTGGTGTCGTATTTCCAGCAATGACACACGGCAGAGGGACTGGCTCGGACAATGTCTGTATCTGCCAAACAGAACTGCTGGACTACATTTTTCCATTTGTGAATTAATGAAATACTCCATTTGGCTACTATCCTCTTGTGAGTTTGGTCATCATCAATCTAGGCCCTAGGGATCTAATCATGTTTGTGAGAGCCCATAGAATTAGGTTCACGTCCACCCAAAGGTGAGGGTGAGGCCTTGAACTCAGAAACGGCAATCCCCTCCTAGGCCCAAGGTTAAGAGTTATCAAATCCCCACAGAGACAGCTGTTTTGGGTGGATCAACCATGATCTTTCCGTCACTAATCTGAGTTTAGAAGACTGTGACAAAATGGCATATACTGCTAGGGCTTCCTATGAACAGTATTATTGTTCACTTGGAAAAGGTATTATGACTGCTCTTTAAATGTTTAAATGGCTTTAGACCACATCCATTTTTTATGTGGAACATTAAGTGGTAGCAACGTAATTTCAGCCGGACTGCTCACACCCCACCCCGCCCATACACCAGAGAAAATGCCTCCACTGCCAGAAGCTATCAAAGAAAGCTATACTGCTTTATCTGATGCTCAGGTAAGCCCCAAATCGGGAAATGCAAGTCTGAGGTGAGTTCAATCATTACAATATTTAAGAAGGTCTTGAATTTGCTATTCACCTTAAAAGAATAATACTGCTTTGACAATTACTAAAATCTTCACTTCCGGCAGGCAGACTTTGCCCCTGCCCCCAAGTTTTTTATTCAACACTCTCTGAGTCTCTACTGGAAAAATGATACTTTTCCCCCAAGAGTACATTGTCCCTGGGTGGAGCACCATATAGAGGTAGAGACGCTCCCTACATGGCTCCTTTAAATTGTTATAAATAAAGCAACAGAGAAACATGGCCTGATCCCATTTACTAACTAGTGAGAATCTCCAAGCTGATAGCTGCAAACATTAAACAGGGGAGAAAAAAAAAAAAGGAACTGTGTGATGTAGCTGAGGTTTTCAAGCCTATCGTTGAGACGTTTTTCTCTTACAATCATCTAAAATAGTGCAATATAAAAATTTAAATTGTAAAAAAAAAAAAAATTTAAATTGTGAAACAGGCTATCACATAAAAAAATTGAAAATAAAAATAAAATAAGAGCGTTAACCTGGAATGCTGTCAAAGGAGCCATATGGGTTGAACTGTCGGACTAGGTAACATTAAGGGTCCTTATTAGTCCCATTACTTCTAGGACATTCTAATAAAGGAATCCCTGCGGTAGGAGCAGGGAAAAGATGTCAAAACTAAATCCCTAGGAGAACCACACTCATAGTTTTGACGAGAACATTTCAAGAAGTACCTCATGAAAAATGTTTGCATAATATCTGCTTATACATGTAGCCCAAAGCCTTAGAATCAAAAATCTAAGGCTCAGATTTTAACAAGATCTCCCTTCTAGGTCTTATATAGATACAGTCAAAAACAATCCAATAAATACACCATATCAACCACACAACCTATACCAACAATACACCATAGCAACAGTCAAATTACAAACTCACGAACACCCAAAGTTACATTAAATACACTTAATGGGTAAAAGTGAAAAGCCTCTATGACTGTACTTGTACTATATGATTCCAAAATTCTCCCCATTCTTCCCTAATTTCCTTTTTTCTCAGATCTTTTAGTCAATTGAAAATTAGGTATATTGACAGACCAAAACATTGTTTTGCAAGGGAGACAAACAGCCAGCCCAAACTAGTCTCTCCGTGATGCCTTACCTGACCATTCAGGCCTACAGGAATGGCACCCAACGCCCAAATTTCATTTGTTAATCAGCTACAGCCTTGTAGCTTTTTTAAAATTGAAGTTTAATTACTTAAACTTTATAATTTTATCAAAATTGTCTTAAGTGTGGATCTCAGTCGGCAAACTCTTCTGTAAAGAGCCGAACAGTAAATATTTTAGGCTTTTGCCCATCTTTCTTTCAGTCTCTATTCCGAGTACTCAACCTGCTATCTTAGTGCAAAAGCAGCCAGACAACAGTGAAATGCACAAGTGTGGCTGCATGCCAACGAAACCTTATTTATGGGCCCTGAAATCTGAACTTTCATATATTTTTCAAACAAAATATGTTTCTCCACCATTTAAAAATGCAGAAACCATTCTCAGCTCTCAGGCAGAACAGTAAAAGGCAACAGCAGGCCAGATTTGGCCTATGAGCCATCATTGGCTGATGCCTGATTTAGACTAACCCAAACTGCATCGACAAACAAGTCTGCAGTCCCCACAGGCCTCCAGCAGTAAATACCTATGGACTGACCCTGTTTATCTCTCCCCTTCTGTTCTGGAGGACTACAGCGTGTGTCTGGAATACCTAGCCATCTAATCAACACATCAAACAGGGTAGTTTTGTTCCAAGGGCATAGAGAGCTTCATCGTGAATTAAAATTCCCTCTCTCAAAGAAAGGTAACAATCTGTAAATAAAGGTGTGTGTGTGTATGTGTGTGTGTGTGTGTGTGTGTGTGTGTGTGTGTGTGTATTGAGGGGAGATGTCAATTAACAGAGGACAGCCACTGCAGCTTTCGCTTTTATGACCCGAAACACTGGACAAAACCACAGTCCATTCGCACCAAAAAAACCCCAAACAACAAAAAACAGATGAACTTGAGATTGTGCCTTTCAAAAGTCCTTTCCTAGGTGATGTCTCCTTACTGATACATCTCCCAGCAAAGAGAAAGAACAGTTAACACCAGCAACTTAAACACCCTTTGCAGAGGAAGGCAGACAGATAGCAAACACAGAGCTACCAGCCCAAGCACTATAGCCACCATTCCGGTACATTCAAGAAACCTCTTGGCCTACAGTTTTATTTTACCAGTTAGTCTGAAACCGGCTTCTATCTGTGGCTTAAAAAAACTGCACAACCTCATCCACTGTCTAATTCCTAGGATGGCATACAATCCTGCCTTAAGAAGAGTTATTACAGGCCTATCTCAGACATATTGCAGGTTTGGTTCCAGACCACCGAAATAAAGCAAGTATTGCATATAAAGTTAGTCACATGCATTCTGTTGTTGTTTTCCCAGAGCATAAAAAAAGTTATGTTTACACTATACTGTAATTAAGTATGCAATACCATTATGTCTAAAAAGACAATATATATACTTTAAGTAGAAAGCACTGTATTACTAAAAGATGCTAATCATCATCTGACAATGCAGGGGTTGCCGCAAACCTTCAATCTGTAAAAAATGTTGTATGTGGGAAGTGCAGTACAATGAGATACGTCTGTATAGAGTTCAGACACTTTAGGTCCCTAAAAAGCTTCCAATAAAAAGAAAATTAGTTCAAAATAGATGTAGATGTTTCCCCAAGTTCAAAGAATTAGATGGAGGTTGGGATGGAGGCCATGGGTACAGTACATGGGATGCAGCCAGCCACACATTTGAGGGCCCTTCTACACCAGGAAGCCAGGATCTCTTACATATGTTAATTACCACCCTGACCAGCTAACAACTCATAGATCATCCCCAGAGGAGACAGAGTCTTACGTGCTACACCTGCCGTTGCCCCATGTCCTGAAGCACAGAAACATGAAAGACTAAACTTATCAGGAGCCAAATAATCAACAATTTTTGGAGAAAGAGAACCATCCAGGCCCGGAAATTAGACTTAAACATTAGACTCCAGGAATTTTTGTCCACTGATCTCTTTCCTGGTCAGACTCGTGCTTTGGCTGTATTTTTACACTTACTGTGTATGCATGACAAGGCCATCAACAGGGCTGTGGACAAGGACTGGGTGTTGGGGAGAAGAAACCCTAGAAGGCAGGATACTGCCAGGCTGATGGGGAATCATCCTGTTATTTAAAGACCCTAAATTGAAAGATTGCATAATACGTAGTGGCTGCTGCCTAGTCTGTACCCCTGCCATGTTCATGGTCCACAATCATGATCTACTCCACTGAGCTTTCTTGGTTCATAACTCTCTCAAAGGAAAACTGCAGGAATTCCCTGGGGGGCCAGTGGTTAGGACTCCGCACTTTCACTGCAGGGGCCACTGGTTCAATCCCTGGTCGGGGAACTAAGATCCTGCAAGCCGCACCGTGTGGCCAGAAACAAACAAACAAACAAAAAAACACAAAAGGAAAACTTCTAGAAAGAGTGAAAAAGAGACTATGAGCTACAAGTTACCAAAACTTGTAAAAATGAGTCAGCAGCACAGGAAGGACCAAACAATTGGGTCTGTGTGGTTCCGGGGGCCTGGGCCATACTGGCCTCCATTCAATTAGCAAAGAATCTGTCAGGATGAATCAGACTACCAGCTGACAGGATGGCGAGGAAGGGGGCGGCCCAGGCTGAGCAATTCAAAGAGGCTTTCAAACGGCTACTGAACATGTCTTGTGAGCTTTATCTGAATTTGAGGGGAAGGCCACAAAATAGTTCTCTCAAGCTTTCAAATCTCCCTTCTGATCTTCCAATCCTGAGAGGAGAAAAGGGAGGCTATGTAGCGGCATCTCTGTCACTGAGATCGATACACAGCGAAGCGCCACACACAAGTCCTCCCACACGCAAACGTGCCTGTTCCCATGCGGTCTCTGCCTGGACCCATGGTAAAAAGCAGCCTGGGGACAGCGGAGGGAGTTCTCAGCAGGGCAGCACAGTGTGGAGCTCACCATTTAAAGCAAAACCACATCACAAAAAGCTGATATCATTTCCCCAGTAATTCCAGCTCCGTCACAAAGTCCAGCACAGAGAACCGGACCTCCCGTGGCGACCCATGAGGAAGCTGCTAAGCAAGAAAACAGAATCGCTGTTGGGAGAATAAATTCATGATCAGATCAAAAACTAGGGAACTGGACAACTGAAGCTGGCTCTGCTTTGTCACTGCATGTGACAGTGACAGACACTGGAATAGAAAAAGCATGTGGAAAGGACATCCCTCCTAGATGCCCTTCTCCAGGCAGCAGCCCGCCAGCCTTTGAAAAAGGACGTCAAGGCATCACCCCTCTGCTCAAAGCCCTCTGCTGTGGGTTGGACTGTACTCCTCCAAAAGATAGACTGTATTCCTCCAGAAGATAAGCTCAAGTCCTAACTCCCCACACCTTGGAATGTGGCCTCACCTGGAAGTACAGCTGAGCCTTGAACAACGTGGCGGTTAGGGGTTCCGACCCCCGACCACCCAGCACCGTTGAAAACCCTCCACATCAGTGGTGCTGCACCCTCAGATTCAACCAACCGTGGACCATGTAGTACTCTAGAACATACCTACTGAAAAAAATCTGTGTGAGTGGACCCGCACAGTTCAAACCCATGTGGCTCAAGGCTCCACTGTAGTATCTTTGCAGTAATCCAGTTAAGAGGAGGTCAACCTGGATTAGGGTGGTCCCTAAACCCAATGACTGGTGTCCTTATAAGAAAGCCACGTGGAAGACACAGAGACACACAGGGAGGAGCTGGCCATGGAATGAAGGAGGCAGAGAGGGGAGTTTTGCTGCCATAGGCCAAAGAACACAGAACTGCTGGCAACCACCAGAAGCTAGAAGAAACACGGAAGAATCCTTGCCTAGAGCCTTTGGAGGGAGCGTGGCCCTGCCAAGACCTTGATTTCGGACTTCTGACCTCCAGAGCTGTGAGAGAATCAATTTCTGTTGCTTCAAGCCGCCCCGTTTGTTTGTGGCACTTTTGAAAGGCAGCCCCTTCCTGTCTCACTCAGGAGGAAAATCAGTGCCTCATTACGACGTGACCCAGGCCTCCCCCGACCCGGCTGACTGTGGCTCCCAGAGCTCCCTGCCCACCAGGTCGCTGCAGCCACCCTGGCCTCTTCCCTGGTCCTCGAACATGCTGCCACCCTGCCACCACGCGCCGGCCCACGCGCAGGCTGCTGCTGTCTCAGACCTTCACAGGTGCCATCCTCTGTGCTAGAAGACCTCTCGGGAACCTGCACAGCTGTTCCCCTCAATCCTCCTTCAGGGCTCTGCTCAAGTCCCCTGATCAGTTGGGCTCCCCCGCCCCCCATCGGCCTTCAGCGCCTCCTACCCGCCCCCACTCTGTTTCCCCTTCCCCTGCTTTATTTTTCTCCAAAATCCTTAGGACAAGCTGACATACACGTTTTGCTTAACCTCTAAGAGGCCCATCTCCCTCCGTAACGCTGGCTTGCGGAGATCGGGACTGTTTCACTGCCGAACCCCAGCCCACTCTGTTTACTGGATAGCTAAATGCATTCGATCAGGACAGGTGAAATTTTACTCAAACTGGCTGTGTGACAAAACGGGTTTCTGCTAATGAAGCGGAACAGCAGCAGCTTCTGCAGATGAAGGGCCGGCTCAGGGCTGGGCTCTGAGGGGCCGGGAGAGAATCTCCAATCCCGGGTGGACTCAGGGGCTCACCACCATCCCTGGTGAGAGAGGGAGCAGTAAACAACTTTGAAACAGCCTCTTAAGAGTCCTCCTTATCTAAAAAAGTCAACTCTTACCTATAATTGTTGTCTCCAGCCACACCCTGTAGAAAGTGAGTTGGCCTGAGAAATGTGTGAAGCCAAATCTAAATATACTTCCATCACGGCATCACCACACACAGTTTTGTTTTTTAGGCGCCGAGGGGAAGGACCCAACAGGAATGTTCTGATAATGATCACCTCATACTGCAAATGTACAGCCTACTTAGGGAAGAAAGCCTCTGACCACCACATGCGTAAAAAAAAATAAACAAATAAATAAACAAGAAAACCGTTTCAAATGAGCCGGGAGCTTTCAAACGGCTCCTGCTCAGTAAGGAGACAATCCCAACCTTTTCAAATGGCCCTAAATTAACACTTTTCCTTCCCTCATTTACATTTTCAAAACTTTAAACAAAATAAGGCCAAAAAGGAAAGTCTTTCTTTACCTTGGGTTTTGGCCCCAGGGCCTGCCAGTCCTGGGTGTGAATCACAGGATTCCTTGCAAGGTGAACTGATGGGCGTTTCGGCTTCAGGGGTCTCAAAATTACCTTCAGAATCCGAGCTGCCAAGGGGGAAAAATGAGGAATTACCACTTTCAACGGTACTTCCGACACCCTTTATAGTCTACATATCCGCAAAGTCCAGTATTTTTACCTAATTTTACAACCTGCGGGTGCTCAGCATGGACTGGCCTGTGGGAGCTGCTGCCGCGCCCTCCTCAGGCTTCTGTCTGGCCTCCTGTCTCCCTGAAATCTCCTCCATCCTCAGGAGCCTTTTTCCAGCACCATTTTTTTTTTGAGGTCATCCTTCCCTCTGAAACCCCAAAAAACCCCTTCCAACAGACTCCTTTTCTCACAAGAGCCCTTTCCTGGAGGTTTAAAAATTAAATTGCCCTCTCATTCTTAAAAAAATTAAGCCAATGTTCGCCATGATGCCTTTTTCTTTGGTAGGCCTCTACCTGTCTGGAACTCACCCGGCCAGAGGCCGAGGATGCTGTCACCTGCCTTCCGCAATCACACGGGTGACAGCTCAGCAGACACCACCATTTCTCACCAGCTGCCAAGAACCTGTCATCACGCGACCTTCTTTACTAAAGCTGCATTTTCAGGACACAGGGGGACCCCCAGGAGGGCCTGGGAGCGACTTCTTCCCCACAGGGAAGGCCCCAAGTTCCACAGGGTGTGATCCACGACTGTGTGTGTGTGTGTGTGTGTGTGTGTGTGTGTGTGTGTGTGTGTGTGTAGGCGCGGGGGGCTGGGGGCTCGAAGCTTAGAGAAAGTGACCGAGGCAGACGGGGATGCAGAGAGACTGCAGATTCTGGGTTAGGTTCAGAAAGCTCATACTGAAACGGGGGGAAGAAAATACCCGGGAGGACAGAACATCCTGAACCTTCGAAGGCACAGCAGGGACCTGGTTACAGGCAGGGACGCAGCATTGCCATGAACACGGTTACGCGGGTGGCGACCACACACACGCACACAGAATGAGCCGCAGATGGATGGATGGATAGCAGCGCGTTTGCATTTTGGCAGGAACGCGTGTACTTGCCTGAAACTCAAGGATTTGGTCTCGGCTTGCGAGTCCTCCTCCTCGGGGTCGCCCTCGGGCCCTCCGGCCTCGTCCTCTCCGGCGACCCCCCCGCGCACCGCGGACCACGTCCATTTCGCCCACTGCACGGGGGACAGGATCTGCCAGGGGCTGAACGCCATGAGCGCGGCTCCTCCGGCTCCGGCTCCTAGGAGGATGCGAAAGGGGAGAGCCCTTTTTCCCTTTCAAAATGGAGGGAACCGGTGACAGGCGCCCAGACGCGTTTCCAGCGGAGGCGCGGATGTGGTTAAACGAGCGCCGTCGGGGGCCCGGGTGGAGCGCTTCCTCTCCTCCGGCTGGCAGCGCCGCTTCCTCCGCGTCCTCCTTCCTGAACGTGCGGCCACGGCGCCCCCGCACCCGGCGACTCCCGCGGGGGAGATGCCTCTCCTGGGGCCTCCTCGGGGCCCGGGTCCGCGACGCCCGGCGGCTCGGGCTTGGTTGCACCGCAGCTCAGCTGCTCCTGGTCCCTGCGGCCCGTCTCCCGTCTCCCGGCTCCCGCCTCCCAGCCGGCTGGGCGCGCATCAGCTGCAGCGGAGCCGCGCCCCAGGAGCCGCCCCCTCGGACCGTACTACTCGCGCACGCGGGCGGGGGCGCCGGCGCCGGCGGCACTTTGAAGAGCGCCCGCCGGATCCCCCCGCCTTCGCGCCACAGTGGTCGCGCCCTCCCTGCGGGAAGGGGCTTCTCTGCTACGACCCTGGCCGCTGGCCGAGGACCCGGGCGCCCTCAACAGCTCCACCGGCGTCGGGAGCCGGGAAGATCCGTTTTCCGTGTACGTGCACGCTGGACTGTGCCTCCTTCCCTTTTTATTTTTATTTTCTCATCTTGTTACTGCGACTTAATGGCGTTGGTGATACTGAATCGCAGAGAAGTTCAGCCCCTTATTATAAAAAACTCTGAGGCCACTGTTGACTGTGTTTCCCCCTTCCTAATAGGACGGCGTGGAAGATTTCAGCCTGTTCACCTTCAACCTTCAGATCCCTCAGCAACGCTGCAAGAGTAGCCAAGGGCTGGGATTTTAGATGCTCTGTGGCTTCTCAGTCCTCACTGGTGGAAGCGCCGTGGCCAGGTCTTGGGTAAAGGGTGCAAAATTACCCTGTGAAATTATAGCTTGATCCATTTCCCATTTTCCTTTTTGAGGCTTTCTTTTCATAACTTCTAAGTGTTTGTTTGGTCTCTGACTCCGTTTGCTGCTTCCGAAGTCTGCCAACAGGCCTAATGATTTCAACCTTCAAAATAAAAACCCTCTATGTTTGAAGGGAGAGGCAGGGAAGTAGCAGAGCTCTCCTCTGATTTTCTTCATTTTCCATCAAGGGATTCTACTTAGGGAGTGCGCCTCTCAGAATCACCAAGGCACCAAGCGAATCTGCCTCAAACAACCAGGTTTCATGATCTTCTTGCCTGGATAAGGTGTTTCTTGTACTATTGTAATTTCCAGAGTTGCAGGTTCCCAGAGACAGCAGCTCCAGAATTTAGAACAAAATCAGGCTGAAACTGCCACACGGACGTCTCCACTGAAAGGGGTTGGCACAGCAAACTTGATGAATCATGACTGTCTTACACATTTGATAACAAAAACAAAAGCAAAAATAACGCAAGATCAGGCGTGGCAGGTAGTCTCACCATAACAGACGGATGGGGGTTCGCCTGAAGTCTAGACTAGAGGGCTGGGGTGTCTGGATGCTTTAGAATTCATCCAGCTCCTTCCCAGAGATAAATACAACTGTCTTGACCGTACTGGAGACTACAAAGACGAGAAGTAAGCAGGAGTCGGTTTTTCTTCAGGTCTGCATGAAATATGCCACAATACTATCCAAGTGGTTATATTTTTCGGTTTATGGCTCACCACACAAACCTTCAGATTTATAAGGTCCCCCCAGGTTCCTGGATCTGACACGTGTTTTGTTGCCCATGTAAATCTGTACCTGGCATATAGTAGGTCCCGTTCATTCTTCCTCCTGAGCAGTTCTCAAAACTTTTCCCTCCTTTGCATTCCCACTGTGACTGATATAATTCCCACACTCCCTAGTTTTCATAGATCTACTGTAAATGTGTCCAATTGGTTCTACCTGAGGGTCGTCTCGGCTGGGGTCACCCTTGCCTGGCTGATCTGTGACTTGTGCTCTAGTCTTGCCGTTCCTGCTCCCCTCTCCTCCGACCCTTTGTAGTCGTAGCCATAATCTCTACAGAATTGGTTCTGAACCTTTAATATGTCCAAGAATCATCTGGGGCCCCTCTTTAAAAGTCCAAATCCAAATTGCCAGCAGATTCTGGAAATATGCATTTTGACCAAGTGTCCTGGGGAATTTCTTCCACAGGATAAATTTGGGACACAATGACCAGCTTGAGCCAGCAAAATGCTGCATCAGGAACAATCTTCCTTTTGCCTGCAGAGTTTTGCACCCTCTTCCCGCGCCCCCCCCCCCGCCCTGGCCTCCACCCCC
>NC_041233.1:90099639-90102404 GCF_002837175.3 Physeter macrocephalus
AGTTTTGCACCCTCTTCCCGCCCCCCCCCCACCCCCCGCCCTGGCCTCCACCCCCATGTCAAGCCCCCAGGCCTTGACCGCCCAAACTTCCTTCCTCACCCAGCGCAGGTGTCTACCCTGGGAAAACAGACTGATTTCTCCCTGCTTTCTACCATCTCTATACCCCGAACATTCAGAGAGACTTTGACTGTGGCCCTTAGGTAGTTTTGAAAGAGGGTACCATTAATAGCTACACCAGGACAACAGACATAAACCAGGACGTCCCAGGACATAAGGTCACCCTACACTTAGCGCACTACGTATAACATATTTGTTTACATGTCTCTCCCACTTCTGGACCATAAGCTTTTAAACGGCAAGGACCACGTCATATTTATGATTTATTTTTGTTTCCCCAGAAATCAGGACAGGGCCACACACTCAGTAGGGTGTTCTGTAAATGTGCAAAAAAGGAATATTCCAGTTTACAACAGACCTTCTAAGTTTGGCTAGGGTGACATAAATTCCTAAAGCCTGACTCTTCCGGGGAAATCAAGATTTTGAACCAGCATAGCACAGAAACCAGATGAGTGATGGCCCCAGCAAGACAAAGCCCAGACTAGAGAGCAATTTCTTGAAATTAGAGAGGTAAATGCCCAGATTTCTGAAAATCTCTGCAAACTCCTGGAGTTAACGTGAACAGCAATAAAGTAAGTAATTACTCTATAGCCTGAATTATTTTTATTGTCTAGAACAAATAATGAGGCTGATATGTCAATTTTCCTGTAACTCTGGTAAAAACTGGGCAATGTTTGACAACCGAGGAAAACCATCATTTTGCTGCTAAGCCCGTAGCTTCAAGGAGCAGAATGTCTGCAGATGGAATGTCTTTGTTTTGGAAATGACTGTAAGCACAGGAAGGGCCCATCCGTTCTCTTCCTTCCTCTGCTCCTTGCCCTTCACAGAAGCTTTGGATCAATACACCATGGAAATCTAAAATGACACTCCCTGAAACACTCCACACACACACACAGGTGGCCAGGCCAGGCACCCACCTTGCCACTAATGGATGCTCCAGAGGGGGTCTGTGAAATGGGTCTCTTTAGTAAAAAGTAAAATAAAATAAAATAAGATAAAATATATGAGTAAGCAAATTCACACAGGCAAACAACTATCCATTTAGTGGCACAGCTACTGTGAGAATGTGGGGGGGAATGTGGCAGGAGGGGAGGGCAGAGGCAGGGTGGGGCCTGACCGGGAAGGATCCCTCTACTGTTAAGGAGTAGATCTTAACTCAGATTGAACTGGATCTTGCAGTAGGGGGAGCAAACACAAGTCCCTACCTAGATAGTGTGAGGGAGTGACGAGGCCTGGGTGGCAGCTGGAGGACCCTGAGGAGGCTGCCCATCGAACAATCTCCCAAGAGAAACCCAAATCCTGGCTTTTATAAGACATCTTCGAAGCTTTCATGTTTGTTTGTTTGGCCGCGTGGCACGCGGAATCTTAGTTCCCCGACCAGGAATCGAACCCGTGTCCCCTGCAGTGGAAGCGCAGAGTCCTAACCACTGGACCGCCAGGGAAGTCCTTAAGCGTTCGTGTTCTTACTAATTTCAATTGTTTTAAACCTTGTGGAGGCCATCGTGGTGCGGGACAAATAAAAGCCATTTTGTGTGCCTGCGTGGCCCATGGACCCTGGATGGGCCGAGGGGGAGTCATCACTCTTTGGAGCCAGTAAAAAACACTTCCATTTAGAAAGATCATTCTGGCAACAACCTGCGGGCTGGGATGGAAGGAGTGAAGACTGGGAGACGCCTGAAACTGCTGTTTTCCCTGCCCCAAGCCGCCTGAAGAAGGCAGACGGCTTCTCCTCCAGAGGGTAAAAAAGCAGAACTGGAATTAGCATCCTTACTGGAATTAGCATCCTTATCTTTCACTCAGTCCCTGGTCAGGGAACTAAAATCCCACAAGCCATGTAGTGCGGCCAAAAATTTTTTTTTTTAATTTAAATAAATAAATGAATAAAGAAGAAGAATTGGAGCTGTGAGCAATCCAAGCACAATTTACAACAGAAGGAAGAGAAAACTGCTATTGAGAAGAAAACCATTTCCAACAGCCAGTGAAATGAGACAGTCGGTGAATTTCTGACCGCCCATGTGTACGTTCCGGAAAGGATGAGGGTGGGACCAGGGTGGCACTAGGGATCACAGAGATAAAGTCACCGCTGAGAAAACAGAAAGGTCAGGCAGGCAGACCCATCAACTTACCTATATTTCCTAACAATTGACGAATTTGGTGAGCAAAAGATACACCTAATTCAATTAACAGGAAATGCCAGATTGATGATGTCACCAAAGTGGCAGGGCAGCTCTGAAGGGCTGAGAAAAAGCATGGGCCCGTACCGACTTGAAACGGCCAATGGCAACTAGGTTTAAGTGCCTCAGCGGAACCTCGACAGACCATGTCCCCTCCCCAGCCTGCTTTTTGAGAGCCACCCTGTCCACGGACTGAGCTTCCAAGACACGGTGGGGCACTCTGGGCGTGTGCTCGCTCCATCAGACCGATCACTGAGCTAAACATCCTCAACCCTTAACCTTTTTCTACTCGAATATTTAAGTGATGAAGGTCTCTAAGATGCAATGATAAGAGTATCTTACATAATAAAGTTTTGGGGCTTCCCTGGTGGCGCAGTGGTTGCGAGTCCGCCTGCCGATGCAGGGGACGCGGGTTCGTGCCCCGGTCCGGGAAGATCCCACATGCCGCGGAGCGGCTGGGCCCGTGAGCCACAG
>NC_041233.1:90102644-90141271 GCF_002837175.3 Physeter macrocephalus
ACTGAGCCTGCGCGTCCGGAGCCTGTGCTCCGCAACGGGAGAGGCCACAGCAGTGAGAGGCCCGCGTACCGCAAAATAAATAAATAAATAAATAAAAAGTTTCATCTGATCCCTATAATCATCTCCGTTAGTGGGGCAGGTTTTCTCATTCTCAATTTGCTGATGAGGTAACTGAAGCAGAAAGGGCAGCCGCCTGCCTGAAACTGCGCCACAGAACAGAATCTGGAACCCTAGTCTCCTACCTTTCAGTACCCTTCCTTTGCTTTGTATCAAACCGGAAGAAAGCAGAAAGCCCTTGGAGCCACTCCTTGGAGCCACTTGGCAGCTTGTGGTTCCATCAGCTGGACGGCCCTCTCAATCTCTTGCAGCTGCTGCAGTCCTGGCTTCCTGCTCACCTGGCACGGGCTGCAAAGTCACAACTAGGAATACCTCACTCCACCAGTGAAGAGCTGCCGCTGCCAACAACGGCATCTGGGGTATTCAGCTAAGTTCATGTTACAGTCTTCACCTTGCAAGATCCGATGTTATCTTTTACCTGGAGGCTATCATCACCTAGAGAATCACAATCTTCCCTCCACCACCCAAACGCGCCCAAATCAGGGAATTTTTAGTATGCGTTTACACTGAAAATTACATCCTAAAGAGAACCTCCTTTCTCTCTCTCTTTTTTTTTTTTTTTGCGGTACGCGGGCCTCTCACTGTCGTGGCCTCTCCCGTTGCGGAGCACAGGCTCCGGACGCGCAGGCTCAGCGGCCATGGCTCACGGGCCCAGCCGCTCAGCGGCATGTGGGATCTTCCCGGACCGGGGCACGAACCCGTGTCCCCTGCATCGGCAGGCGGACTCCCAACCACTTGCGCCACCAGGGAAGCCCCCTCCTTTCTCATTTTGTTAAAACAGAAAAGCTGGATTTATGTCCATAGCTAAAACTCTTTCAGAGCTCCAAGAAGATTAAAAGGGATTCAGACTGCATCCATTAAAGACTTGGCCAAGCTCCCCACGTGGGAGACCTGCTCCAGATTTTGCTCTGGTGAACAACTCTGGTCAGATCCTGCTTCTCATCTATTTTGTTCTGTATCACAAAAACAAAGTTTGACTTCCCCAGAAAGTATGTCAATCCACCTAGGTCAGGGGTCCCCAACCCCTGGGCCGTGGACCGGTGCCGGTCCAAAAGAAAATAAATCTCCCCCGATAAACCTTCCCATCTGCTAGACGAGAAGAACACTGATCAGATGGCCCAGATTTTCTGAGATCATCCTGATATCAAATATTCTACCCAGTGTCCTCATAAAGACTTGTCCCCATTTTCACTTACAAAACACTGTCACCGGGCTTCCCTGGTGGCGCAGTGGTTGAGAGTCCGCCTGCCGATGCAGGGGACACGAGTTCGTGCCCCGGTCCGGGAAGATCCCACATAACATGGAGCGGCTGGGCCCGTGAGCCACGGCCGCTGAGCCTGCGCGTCCGGAGCCTGTGCTCCGCAACGGGAGAGGCCACAACAGTGAGAGGCCCGCATAACGCAAAAAAACAAAACAAACAAAAAAAAAAAAAACAAAAAAAAAAACACTGTCACCAAGTAGTTAGAAGGTACAGATTGGGAGGGCACTTGGAAAGGGGCAGCAGAGAGTCACTGGTAGGAGGATGTGGAGAGAGGCACCCTCTCAGAAGAAAGAATAAAACGGCAAGAATTTCCCAAAGTAACTGGGAAACCCACTCCACTGAAATCCTCACTCTGGGCACGTGGGGGAAATTTCATCCCATGACCTCGTGTGTTTGTGACCAAAAATCTTCTTGTGTTTCTAAAAGAAAAAGATCAGAAACTAAGAAGCAAATTCCATGATATGATATGCCGCCTACTGTTACTTCCATCTTTTATCTTTTTATGCTAAAAGTTTAACTGCCATAATTTGGTTCTGAAACTACATGTGTGTGAAAATTCAAGGAAAATATGGTTCTTTTACATCTCTGTTATAGGACAAAGCAGGGAGAGGGGAAACCTGTCCTTTTTGTGGCTGTTAAAATTTGTAAAAGTGCCAACTATTAACACACTGCTAGTAAATATAAGCTAAATGACTAGCTGGATAGGAAGACATAACAGTGTTCCAAGTTGGTAAAATTAAATATTGTAGAGATGGCAGTCCTACTCAATTAATTTATAGGTGTAATGCGATTTCCATCAAAACTCTTAGGGGATTTTTCTGAGGATTTCTCAATAGTTTTCAAAAATTTATCTGGAAAAATAAACTGGTAAGCAAACTTTAGATTCTTTTAAAAAATGTCAAGAAGGGGATTAGTTATGCAAGATATTAAGACACATTTATGCAAAAGTAGGCATATCCTTGTTCTGTGAAACAGAACAGAAAGCCCAGAAAAAAACCCTGTAAGATATAGGAAGTTGTTATATGATAGAGAAGAGGTTACAATACAGTGGGGAAGGGAAGGTTACTTAATAAATGGTTGAAGAATAATTGGTTGGCAATGGGAAAAAGCTCAAATTCAACACTTACCTCAGAGCATATACCAACATAAATTCCAGATGGATTAGATGGCTAAATAATACAAATCAAACCATGGGGAGAAAACAATCTAGAAACAACAGAATCTGTCAGAAGGTTGACTGTCCAAACTTTGGAGTAATTAACGAAATCACACACAAAATAAAGATCGCAGATTGGCTCCATAAGAAGAGGAAAGCTCCTGAATGTTTGCCTTCAAATTAAAAGGCAAACAGACAGGCTGAGGAAAATAGTGGCAACCCAAAGCTCACACTGTTATTACCTAAGGAACTCATGGAAACCAGTAAGATCATCCAAACCCAACAGAGACGTGAGCAGTTATAACTGCTTACTATGTGTCGACACCATTATGAGAGCTTTGCAAGAATTATCTCATCTTAGTCCCCGCCCCCTTGCCCCACAGTCTCATGAGGAAGGTATTATTCCGGCTTAAAAAAAAAGCAGGACAAGTTGGCTACATTTTCAACCTCTAGAGCAGGGGCTCTTGATCTGGGCTTAGTAAGGAAGGACTTGAGAAGATCATGACTTCCTTGAAATTACATGAGAAATTAACCCTGTGTGTTTGCACCCATCTCTCCCCCTCCTCTCCCCCAGGTACAGTCAAGCACCACTCTGGGAACAATGCTTTAGGCTGATTAAAGATGAATTTTCGAATCTGAAAGAGGTACCAATAGAAGATTCCCTTCCCCCATCAGTTACAATGAAGTTTTAACCCAAGAGGCCCATACTCAGAGAATCCAGACCTGCCAGAGATTAATACAAGAAGCAGTGAGCTTGGATGACACGCCACAGGTGGAAAGGAGAGGGAGACCCAGTGGGCAGCCCGTGGGTCTAATGTAAGTGACTGGTGACCGAAGTGTGACACCCTTTTACAAGCAGCCAAGGTGCTGTAAAAAGGGAGATTTTCCCAGGGATCCCTACTGATACACAGGAGCCTCCTCAAAGACATACAAAGTTGGGCCAGGATATAAAAGGTGCACTTCATGAGGGGATGCAAAAGAATAATTGTAACATTTTTCTTTTGGGGATGCTCTCTCTTTTTGGGGTACTTCCGGTTAAAAAAAGAGACAATAAGCCCCAAATGGAGTCACCTGTGCTAAGCCCACGGCACCAAACCGAGACTTAATACCTAACCTGACTGCAGAGTCAGTCCCTCCCAGGAATGTGATCTTAACCAGACAGTCTGGAATTCCCTGGGCAGCCCTAGGGAGGTAAATGCCTCATAGCCCCCTGCTGCCTCCCAAACGGAGGTGACCTTGCCTGAAACAATCCACTCTTTTGCTAGTTCCCCTTTCCCGCCCCTTCTGTCCATAAAAGCCCTTTACTTTGTGCAGCTCTGGGGAGTTCCCTCCTATTGGCTCCATGGGATGCGGCCCAATTCATGGATCATGGAAAGAAGCCAATTTGATCTTTCAATGTACTCAGCTGAATTTTGTCTTTTAACAGGTGTGGTGTCAGTGATGGGATCCAAAGTGAACTTCTGACAGCTTCGGGGACAGTGAGAAACACAGGCCTGCTGCCTGGAGAGCCCTTTGAGTTCCCAGTCTTTCCCACCATTTCCAAAGGCTGCGTGTAAATGCTTCTCAGTTCTGAGCTCGGCTCTCTTTGCATTGAGCTCCCAACCTAGCTGGCATTCCAGTCTGCAATTCCCCCTTCTGGAAACCCCTTCCAGTCTGCCGTCCTCACTTGTGGTTCAGTGCCCTCCCCGGTCCCCAGTTCCGGGTTGGGAATTGCTGGTGGTGTAGCCAGTCCGCAGTAACATCTCTTGGTTACTGCTGGTTTGTTAAGGTGCACATTTGTCTCATTTTGTGTATATAAAGGCTGCTGCTAGTGGGAATCTCAGAAGCCAAAAAAGCTGCAAAAATTGGTGGGCGTGGAGCAAACACTTAAAGGCCATTAGGGCACCCGCCACCTAACTCAAAGACTCTGTGTTAGGATGAGGTGGTCACAGGACAGCTTAGATTGACACTAGGTCACCTACCAACCTCAAGAAAGTTTCCAAGCAATGAGGTACACTGTAAATCACTGCACAATCCCCAACCCAGCAGCAGAACCCTTTTAGTTATTAGTGTGGTTCCAAGAGACCCAAAGGCTTAGCAGAAGGAAGAAACAACAAAAAAAGGAATGGGATCTTTAAGCTCCAAAGAGTCAAGCGTGTTACCTTTCAGCACAGCTGCTTATTTTATGTCTAAGAACTATGGCTTTGGAAGCTATAAACATCTACAAAAATGGCAAAATCTTACTAAAGACAACCTAGAATTACAATGACCGCTATGACAAAAGTTCCAAGTAGATAAGATCATTTAAGAAGTTCTCCTAAAAACAAAGCCTCCCAAATCAAAAACAGAATGGGATACCTATTTTATTAGCACGCAGAAGCCTCGGAAAGGTTTCAAAATTCCAAAATAGCTCCATGGAAAGATTCATTGCAAAACAGATAATGGAAAGCTAAACACGAGACGTACCTGAAGCAAAAGTGTGAGACCGACATAACTCCTACTCTTCCCCTCTATTCTCCTTGCAGCACTCACTTTTTTCCAGTAATCCTCTGTCTGAAAGTCTTTCCATTCTGAAGAGACCCCAACACCATAAACAAAAGTCCACCAATTTAGTGGCCATGCAGACACCCCCATATCTACTACTCTCAAAGGAGGACCCTCTTATGGGCCCTTCCCAGAGTTGATGAGTCTCTGAAGAATTTTCTGGTAAACCACTTAAACAGCCAAGGAAAACTAAAATTAAAATTAATGAGAAACCTGGCCAAATTCTGGTAGATACCGGTGCTACACTCTCTATATAAACTCCACGTGGAACCTATAGATGGGATCCTGGAGAAAGTGGCAGAAGCCAACTAAGGGTGAGAATTCTTATCAGAGACAGCTCTTCCAGATCTGTCTCTAGTACCCGGTAGAGAGAGGAAAATAAAATATCTTTTGTACTGGTGCCGAAAACTCGGCCTTTGTGCACTGGTGCTCAGCTGAATCTTGGAGACAAAGTTTTGGGTGAAGTAGAAAAGAATAGCTTTACTGCTTTGCCAGGCAAAGGGGGACACAGTGGGTTCATGCCTCAAGAATTGTGTGTCCCAACCCGAGAGGATCTGGTGAGTTTTATGGCAATGGTTCAAGGGCAGGGTTGCTGATAAGGATCAGGGTATGTGCAGGGCCTGCACTCCTTTAATCTGGCCTTAGGTCGTATCCTCCCTTGTCTCTGCATCCCCTCCCTTCCCTGATTAAGAACTGTTCGAACCTGCCCTTTGGAACTCAGGGAAGGTTATGGGGGCTGGAGTCTATTCCCTACAAACAAGAAACAGGGGACACAGAAAGGCTTCCTTGCCCAAGAGCCTCACAGGGTCCTGCTCAGTTTCAGTACCCTCTTTGGAGATGCCTCTTGAGTCCAAGTGGTTGTTCAATACTGCCAGAAGTATTTACTGTTTGTCCCGGCTGACAACTACAAAGTAGCTCTGTGGTCAGAAACTGGCCAAACTGCAGAGCCTGATACAAATATTTTTTAGGCCTTCTTCCCCTAAGCTAAAATAAAACTATGTACCCAGAGGGAAAGAAAAACCTTCTAAAGCCCTTGTAAAAGGATTTATGGGTGGACCAGCCTATGATGTCATTTAAGTTGCAGCCCAATTCCTTGAGGAATTAAAAGCAATTGTCTTTATCTCACATATCTTTGCAAAATCAGAAATTTGGCTCCAGGAACTCTTATTTAGGTCATCTCTTTAAAATACCAACTTCAGGGAGGTACTTCTTATCAGAAGGAAAACAAAAGGGGTAAAGGTTATTTTGAAACATAGGCAACTGAAAAATCCTAAATGTCGTCTCCATAAATATTAATAAAAAGCTTTAGCCATCTGAGCAGGCAACCTTAGATTATTCCATCTGCTAGACATGTCATTTGGATCCAATCTCTTTTATAGCTACCTGATTCATGGCTAGATTTTTAAACAGAAGCTATAAGGTCTCTGTTTGCATCTGTCTGTATGTGTATGAATGTCTATGTACATGTGTTGTAGATACAAGGTATTTTCCACCTTCGGATGGTATTACTAAATTAATTTGTAAAAGAGCCCTATTTAACTGGCTTGGAGAGAATTAAGCACTTGTATGTATAAAGGATTCTTAAAACTCTCAGAAATATAATAGAAGCTAACCCAAATGTTTTTCAAGTTCACATGATCTGAGATAATCTTTGGTAAATAAAAGGTAGTTTAAGTTTTTTGGATTAATTAACATAGGTATGTCTTTAGAATTATCAGCATTAAAATAATGCCGACATACAACTTTATCCTACTTGGGTTTATTGGTCAAAGAAGTTCATGTTATCTCTGTTATGAAATATGTCAGCAAGAAAAATAGCTTGGGATGACAGCTGACTTTGTCTAATGAAGTTTTTGTGGTTAGTCTAAACATAATTATCGAGAACAAGTGAATTAAATAGATACAGTGGAATAAAAGTTTTTATGTGAACTTTTGAAATAGTTTCCCCAAATCTTTTTGGTAACCTGAAACCTTAAAGTTTCACTAAGTTAAATTAGATGACAGATAGTTATTAAATATCTAGATCATTTCCAAATAAGATTAAATAATTACTGAACACAGGTTTGTCCATTTTGGGCTTCCTTTTACAGAGGAACTAAAGATATTTGGGTTTATTAGTAAATATGTTTTGTGCTACACTGAAAAATTTACTATGAGAAAGCAATTGTTTCTACAGATTATAAAAAGTATTTACAAATTTGTCAAGCCACAGAATGCTAATATAAAAGATAGTTCACAGTTGTTTACCTCTTTATTTTCACTAAAAGTTAAGGTTTTTTTAGAGTTAAAAATTCTAATATATATAGTAAAATTAGAGCTACTAGAAATAATAAAAGAAACATCTCTGTGTGAAAGGAGAGCAGGATGTGTGTTTTTGATGAAAGAAGGTATGAGGAATGGAGATGCATTTTTGTTGAGGAAAAGAAAGTTTGTCCTACAGTGAGACTGGTTATTTCAGAATGGGAAAGAGGAAAAACATAGGACAAAACTGTAGACAGATTGTGGAAAAGGAATCTTGGTAAAGGAATTTTATGTGTGGTCAAGATGGCTAATATTGGAATGAATTTATTTAAGTTAAAAAAAATGAAATGAATTTTGGTGCAAAATGAGAACTGGTTTTCTCTCTGTTAAAAAGACTAATTTTTGTTAGACTTTTGGTCTGTTTTTGAGAACAGTTGTGAAAGTTTCTTTACCTTTTAAGTAATCTGCCTAGAAAGCAAAGATTCTGTGTTTTGCCAAAATAATTTTCTGTGACAACTACTTAAATTTCTATATTTGCCTGCAAAGTCTTCAATTGTCAGTTTGGTTAAATGGATAACTAAGTATCGTTTCACAGTTACCTATCATCCTATTTGACCAAGTGTTTTGAAACCTTTGATGTTTTTGGCAAATGCCAAAAAATTAAATTCTAAATAAAGTTTTTTTGACCTTGAACCAACTTCGAAATTTTCCAGAGGGCCCCTGGAACATCTCAGAAGATTTGTTCTCTCTCTCCTTATAAAAAAGGAGATGTTAAACTAATTAGGCTTATTTGATATGTTAAATTACATGGGCATTTTCAAATAAGAAAGTAATACTAAGCCTTCTTGATGTTGTATTTGTATAGGTATATTTTGTAAGTGTTCTAGAAACTCTGTGAAATTCCTGGAAATCTGATATGTTGTGGTATAATGTTATCAGTCATAATTGTAGTTATTCTCTTAAACTGTTGTATATCACAGAAATAACTACATTTCCTTATCAAATGAACTCTTATCAGATCTTTAACAATGGGTATTTTAAAAGTCTTTGTGATTTACAGAGTTTTGTCTTAGGCGTTTTTTGCAAAAGTGTTCCTACAATAGTACTTCATCTTCAAGGTGATTCAGGGAAAGGACTTTGACAAGTACAGGTTTCTAATAACTCTAAGATCATAAAACTGAACAGAATTCAAGCAGAACAAGTATAATTACATGGGATTGAATGAACTGAGGATGATCATAATTTTTAATAATATTTTTGTTCGAAGCACTGCTGGTTCCTTAATGTTTAGTTTTTCCAGATTTACGGAAATCTTTCCTCTTAAGCTCTCTATGACTTACAGCAATTTTGTAAAGTATATCTTTGTAAACAAAGATGAAACATTTACTCTTTCTCCCTACCTGATCCTTCCAGAATTTGGAAAATCTTGGGTATTCTTTTCATGGCAATGTAATTCATTATTTGCATAAGTTCAATAAGAATCTGTTCTCCTTGTAAGAGGACACAACTGGAAACATTGACTATATTACCAAGTCTTATATCTGAGAGAGATGTGTATAAATTCAGACATAACTCTGAGGAGATACACACACACACACACACACACACACACAAACATATATATTAAACTGTATAGTTTTAAAAACTGCTTGGAAAAATCAGCCTGGTACCTTGCTTATAGGGTTCCTGGAGGCCTTACTTCTAGGTGAGTAAGAAAGGTCACTGCCTGATGGCTCAGGAACCTCAGGATATTTGGGGGGACCTTGAGAAGAGAGGAATTCACCCAAACTATAGGTATTGCAGGTAAACTCTAATGGTAAGTCCTTGGCTTGGCTTCCTGGCCTCAGAGGCTTTTAAGAGGTCAATCTGAGATTGCTTATGAAAAGTTCCAGCAAAGCAGTCTTTAAAAGAGCTTATATGGTCAATCGCTATTCTTGCTGCACTTACGTAAATAATCAGGCCAAGATTAATGGAAACAAGTTAGTTTTATTGTGATTATATTTGGTTAAAAAGAAATGGGGTAATTGAAGAGAGAAAAATTATATTTGCACCTTCATAGATATTAGATTCTAGTCCTGTTAATTGTCTTTGAGGTTTTGTTATATACCTGTAAACTGGACTGTGCCCTGAATTCTTCTAGTTTCCTCAAATAGCTGGCTACAACTCTCCAAACTAAGTTGTCCAATTTTCTCCCACCCTTCTGATTTGGAATCACGAAGAACAAAGATTGCCCCTGAATCTCCCTGGAAGGGACTATACCAGGTCCTCTACACTACTCAGATGACTTGAACCAAAGGTATATATCTCACAGTTGAAGAAGTCTCCACTGATATCTGGTCCTCTACACCAGCTGGAGACCTCAAAATCAAATTGACTAGGAAGAGACTTAGCCGACATTGAGGACTTGCATCCTCCCAAGACACCGGATCAAGACTTCACACTTTAACTAAACATGCAACCCTTTCTTCTCATTTTCCTTCCTTTACTGTGACATCGGCCTGGAAAGATAATGCCATCATCCATATCTCCCAGGCCACTATTAAGACAGGTAACCTCTGGAATTTAGAGTAACTTTTAATCTCAGGGTAGGAGATTTACTTCCCGAATGCACTACAAAACCTGACTAACCCCTAGCTTGAATGGGCAAATGCAACCACTCCTGAGAATGAACTCATTAACCACCTTAGTGAAAGTGGTTTGTGCTCTGGCAGGATTTACCTTTGTCTGTCGTGGTTATCATTCTCCTGGGGCCTATGGATGCCTAGATGGCTGGTGCATGGCCGGGCAATGCCTCTTAGGTTCTCTAACTGTGTCCCGAACTGTTTACCAACAAACAAAGACACATCATTGGTCAACTCCCCTGAATTTGCCTTGTCCAGTTAGAAAAGACTTAACAGGAGTCTCTCATGATTTAGGATTCACTTCCCTTGGCAGTGCCCTACTTCCCTGGTTTGGAGTAAATGTACATGAAGCTATGATCAGGAACCTCTCCTCAACTCTTGAAAACATTGCAGAATCCACTGCGAAGATGATAGCTGCCGAACCAAAATCCTTAGACTATCTGGCCGAAGTTGTTCTTGGTAATAGGAAAGTCCCTGCTTATCCTTTAGCGGAGCAAGGAAGTGTCTGTTCTGTGGTCAACACCACCTGCTGCACCTGAATTAACTCTTCTGGGGAAGTTGAAACTCATTTACAGAAGATCACCAAACAAGCCACTTGGCTTAAGACGGTGACTCCTTCAGTGGGGTCCTTCTTTGACTTACTTGGTTTTGATTGGTTTGGATCTTGGGGACCATGGCTCCAAAGTGCACTCCAAACACTGGGAATTAGCTTGCTTGTAACAATCATTATAATCCTGGCACACTGTATTTTCTTTCTTTCTTTCTTCCTTTCTTTTTTAAATTTCTTGGCCCACGCCATGTGGCATAAGGGATCCTAGTTCCCTGACCAGGGATTGAACCCGCGACCACTGCAGTGGAAGTGTGGAGTCTTAACCACTGGACCACCAGGGAAGTCCCTGAATTTTCTAAAAAGGTTTAAATGCCTGTCTGCAGCCGCTAACCGCCAAGCACATGATCTCCCGAAGACTGGAAGGCCAGAAGAGGAATGAAGAAAATGACCAGCTGAAAAATTGTGAACCTGAAGTCACGACCTGTGAATACCACACAGAGGATCAACAAAAACTGAGAACTTCAGAGCCGTAGCTGGGAGTGGTGCCAACACCTTACATTTGGATCACATTTCTCAGTTAAGCTTGAGTCCGATCAAAAGGGGGGAATTGTTCAAAAAGAGACAACAGGTCCCAAATGGAGTCACTTGTGCTAAGCCCACGGCACCAAACCAAGACTTAATACCTAACCTGACTGCAGAGTCAGCGCCTCCTAGGAATGTGATCTTGACCAGACAGTCTGGAATTCCCTGGTCAGCCCTAGGGAGGTAAACACCTCACAGTCCCCTGCTGGCTCCCAAAGGGAGGTGACCTTGCCTGAAACAATCCACTCTTTGCTAGTTCCCCTTTCCCACCCCTTCTGTCCATAAAAGCCTTTCATTTCATGCAGCTCTGGGGAGCTCCCTCCTATTGGCTCCATGGGATGCTGTTTTATTCTTGGATCACAGAATAAAGCCAATCTGACTTTTCAGTTTACTGGGTTGAATTGTTTTCTAAGATTCCCTTTAGGGTGGTTTCTTCCAGGACACCATGTTGATGACACAGATGGCACTACCAGGCGCCTTTCTTCCCATCTGGGAAAAAGCGGGAACCGTGCTGGGGCTCAGGGGAGGAACGCGGCATGGAGCAGGCTGCCAGGCGCAAGTCTGTGGAGCAGGAAGCTTAAGAATTTGGGGAGCTCTCTTTAAGGAAATTACAGATGAACCTTGTGAACACAATGCCAGAGCCCCTCTGGAGACCTAGGAAGGGCTGCACAGTGAGGGGTCCTGAAGTTTAAGCTTCATTAGTTTCATGGTAAATTCAACTGGGTAAGTGAAAATGCTGATACATTGAGGGAAAGGAAGGTTGGATATTGGACGAGGATATTATCTTCTTTGGGGAGATTTCCTTGAAAATAATATGACATTATAAATCCAGAAAAACTATATAATAAATGAGTCTTTTTTCCAAGTCCAAGGCTAAACTAATAACTGACCAACACTCTATAAATGAATTAACTATTGTCCTTTGGCTGTAACACTAACTGGTGTTAGTGACGATTTCCAGCACTCACCCAAAAAGTATTTTCTTGGAAGCTGTTTTCTTACGGACTCATAATTAGTCAAGATATATATATATATATATATATATATACACACACACACACACACACACACACACACACACACACACACATATATAGGCCACACCACGCGGCTTGTGGGATATTAGTTCCCCGACCAGGGACTGAACCCAGGCCCTCGGCAGTGAAAGCACGGAGTCCTAACCACTGGACTGCCAGGGAATTCCCAAGATATTCTGTGATTATTATCTTACAGAACTAGCATAAGCAAGGTTATTCTTACTGCTCTTTTCGACACCTTAGCACATATGATATAGGAATATCATATGTATTTTCTATTTCCTTTGGCCAAGGCATAGCTAGCTACTGAGTAGAATGTATTTGTTCTCAATTCTTTTCTGAACTAATAAGTCATTGACTCCAAGCCTAAGCCTCCACCCCAGATCTCACAGAAACACAGGAATTTTTAGCTGGAAAGGCCCTTTGTCAAAGATCCCTGGGCCCAATATCCTGCTTCCAGACAAGCAGCTGAGTCTCTGCATTAAGGATTTCCTGAGGAGTACCAGGCACCAAAGTTTGCATGACTAGGACTCAGTCCTCTCGGGTGGGACGTCTGAATTCTAGGCTTTCTCCTCAACTCTGAAGGATATTATAGGGAAGCAAACTTCGTCACCTCCAAATGTCTCTTTGGCATGTGGATTATATCAAGGTGAAAACAATCAAGGCACCAAAACTCAGGAAGAAATTCTGACCTTCCCCCAACTGAATAAAAAAATTCAGCTAGAGGGCCTGTTCCCGGGATAGAGCTGTCACCAGAGACGTCTGCAGAGAGTATGGGCTCAGTGCAGTGGGCGCAGGACCTAGAGACCAGGGTCCACGCTGGGTCCCATTGTCTCTGCAGGGCCCAGCAAACAGCTGTGTACCAAACATTTGCTTTTCCATCTTCATGTGAATTTCCTTCCATCCCTTCGAAGTCCCAGACACTACCCCCAGCATCCTCTTTTGTCTTCAGCTGAAGATGGTATATAAGGTGAGGGTTTCTGCCATTTGGGGGAGTTACTCGGTTATCCTGGGTCTCTCCCATGTACACATGTTATTCAACTTTTGTTTGATTTTCTCCTGTTAATCTGTCTTATGTCCATTTAATTCCTAGACCAGCCAGAAGAATCTAGAAGGGTAGAGGGAAATGTATTCCTCCTCAACAATATGCACCGTTGGTATGTGTAACAGAGATACAACATCCCTCCCCAAATTCACCTCATTTTAGAAGGCAACATGAACTGTTTAATCAAGAAAAGGATTCTTCCATATACAAATAATATTGTGCTTTGTTTTTAAAAGTATTTTAAATAAATGCCTTTATTGTTTAAGGCAAAATAATACACATGCTCATTCTGAAAGCAGCTCTTTTGCCCCTTTCCTGTTTGCCTGTTTCTGTTCCCCTCTAACTTTAAAAGAACCTCATTATAGGAATGGGATCGCTAGGCAATTTAACGTTAACTCCTGACTTAACGCCCTTCTGAATGCACACCATGGCTTGTCTAACCTGTTGATTCTTTTCCCAGATAAAAAGCACTAAACATGAAGAATTAAGCAGGTAAAATGACTAGCTCTCTACTTCCGCAACAGCCCCCTTAGCAATTCTGCACGCAGATCACTTGGGCAAGATAACATCTGAAGAAAGATGTCAGCCAGTCTGCAACACAACAGAGAATGATGCAGAATGCAACCTCCTGCCTTGATGATTCACTGAGATTCTTCCCCTTTTTTCCCCTTTAAAAACTGTCATGGCTGAGCAGACTCATTGGAGCTGGTCTCAGGACACAAGTCCACCTTCTCCCCAGATTGCTGGCTTTTCTGACTAAAGCACCTTTCCTTTCTATTGACACTTGCCTCTTGAACGATTGGCTTTTGAGTGGCAAGCAGCAGAACCTGAGTTCGGTAAGAATTCTTTCATTCAGTCATCCCACACATTTCACAAATGACAAGACAGACCCCGTTCTTGCCCTCACGGAGCCTGCATATTGGTGAGTTTAGTAAGCAAAGAAAATATATAACTTACAAGCCGTCATGAATGACGTATAAGAAAAGTGCAGGGGCTCCTAGGAAGGCCAGGGAGGGTGGGGAGGGGAGGATGAGTGGAGATGATGAATCAGGGAGCCCGGGAGGCTGCTCTGAGGAAGTGACTAGCTGAGGCTTGAGGGAGGAGCCTGAGAACTGAGCAGACAGCAGCCTGGCAGCGAGCGTGGCTTAAGCCAAGTGAGTGAGGGGAGAATCCTCGAATGTCAACGATCACGGTCTTTGAAACGGTGAATTGTGGATGGCACAGAAAAGTACAAAGGAGAAAGGAAAACTTACCCAGAGTCGTGGTTTTGCTAAACAACCGTTAAAATGTTGGTGAGCTACACACTCTGTTTTTATCTTTTGTTCAAAGCACTTTTTACACCTGGAAAGAAATTATTTCTATTTTTCCACTTAGTATCTGTCTTTCCTGACTAGAAGTGTGCTCTGTGAACACAAAGCATCTTGTCTGTCTTGTTCTGTCTGCTCCATAATATTTGGTGACTGAATGAATAGACAAAAACCTCCCAAATCGCCCTGTTACATACACACAAGCACGTACTTATGAGCACGGATAGACAGACAGACAGACAGATAAACAGATGGACAGATAGATACTTTTAAACAAATGAGATTTAAATATACCTATTGTCCTCGTTTAGAGGCTGGGGCTTATTCTCAACTTCTCCTGTTTTCATCATAAGCTCTGCTCCCCGGGGGAGGGAGTGGGAACCAGGCTGTGGAGTCAAGACCCTTCCTGACCCCTGCAGAGCCCGTGTTCTCAGCTCCTCTCAGCTGCATAACAAGCCTTTGTGTGTCTCCATGGTTTACATAATTTGCTCCCCGTGGAGGGATATTTAGGGGGTTCATTGTTCCTCATTATAAACGAAACCGGGATGAATAACCCTATACAAGCATCTTCTCACACGTACAGAATTATCTCCTAGAGTTAAAACTCTGGAGCACATTTTGTGTCTGGAGAAACGTAGCCAGACTGCCCTCCAGAAAGGCTGTACTAATTCACAGTTTTAAATGGCAGCATAGGAGACAGCATCTTCCCTAAATCCTAACCAACACCGAGTCAGTCAATCTTCTAAAACTTTGGCAAGTGGGTAGGAATCCTATGCCACCGTTGGTTTCACCTAACACATCTGATTACTAATGAAGTCTGAATATCTTGTAATGTATTTACTGAAACACTGGCGGACTTCCTTCCTTCCTGCCCTCCCCTCCTTTCTCCCTTTCTTTCCTTCTTTCTTTCTTTTTTGGTAAACGGAATGTTTCAGTCCTTTGCCTTAAATCCGTAACCGTAGGGTCCCTGGCCCAGCGGTATCAGCATCACCTGAGAATTAGAAATGCAAATTCCCAATCCCACCCTGGATGTATCGAATCAGAAACTCTGGGCATGGGCCGTCCAGGTGATGGCCACTCTGGATAGATGCTGAAATGCCTTAAATCATTGGGATTTCAGTCACACCGTAGATCCTCACTTTCTATACAGAAAACGTGTCTCTAACCTCTAAACTGGAGACGAAAAGCTTTTTGATCAATAGCAGGTTCATTATTTCCTCCTCAAAACTGCATTTGTGGACTGAATATCATTTACCATTTCCTTTCTTCCAAAAGATTCTGTAGCTACTAATAAGAATCTACTGTATAGCACAGGGAACTCTTCTCAATACTCTGTAATGACCTATCTGGGAAAAGAATCTAAAAAAGAGTGGATATGTGTATACGTATAACTGATTCACGTCGCTGTACAGCAGAAACTAACACAATATTGAAAATCAACTCTACTCCAATAAAAAATTTTTTAAGAAAAGATTCTGAATTACCGTAACAAAACTGACCTAACTCAGAACAGCCGAATTACCGCTGCACAGGGGACTCCCGACTCTCCTCCGACCAACAACGGTCCCCTTCTTTGAGCCACAATCCACATTGCCCCCCTCACTCTCAGGGCCTGTGGTTTGGACCCCCCGGCTCCAGGTGCAGGGGTGGGAAAGTGACTCAGGTCTGACTCAGCATGACGCACACCATACCCAGCACACACCGCCAGCCCCGCACGCAAGCCCCGCACAGCTCGGCTCAGCCAAGGGTGCGGGACCCAAGGCCGTCGATGATTCATGTCTCCTGACAACCTCTCTCGACTCTTCCATCACTACACCTCCTACTTCCTGCAGCTAATCTGGTGCCCTCTGGCAGCATTCCAAAGGGAGAGAGGCATATGCCAAACACTGCCCAGAGGGGCCACCTGTGGGACGGATGACCAGGAGGCGTCCCCGGGGACAGGATGAGCCCGCTTCAGCCGTATCAGGGGACAGGACGTGCAGAAATGTGACCCTGCACTGGGATCAGCCACCAGGATGGGCATTTCCATTAGTCACTGGCCTTTTGGTTCCCTAATCCCTCTATTTGAGACACCCGGTAAGCCTCCAGCAGTGACAGCTGGCAGACACATTTCCCAGGGTGGCAGATGCCGGGATGGATACGTGCAGATTGTGTGGCAACATTCCTCAGCCTCATTCCAGGGCTCCTGGTACATCTGTCGGGGAACACGCAGCCTCAGATGTTCCCAGAACTCTCTCCGCTGACAACACCATCAAGGGCCAAACGCACAGAAATTCCCCAACTCAGAGATATTAACATGTCCTTGTGCTGGGATCTTTCTTTCTCTTCTCCCTTTAGATGTTGATTTTATTTTTGTTCTCAAGATATTCGGAATGGTTTTATCTCAGCACCCACCCTTTAATTAAATGACTTGTGCAAGAACATCTACGGAGTGGTTCAGTGGGGCACCCTACCTACGCCCAGGGCACTGCGTATTCTCTCTGAACTCTGAACATACAAAACAACGAGAGGAACTGATTTGTTTCACACATCTGAGTGATGCAAGTGGAGGAAAGCTCCAGGATGACCAAAAAAGGAAGCGACATGATTCAGCTTCCATAGAGGGTTTGCAAACGTGCAAGGGAAGATGTGTGGGGAGAGGGAGAGAGGAGGGGCGACCCGAGGGTGGCGATGGCACTGATGCAAAGGAGAAACGTGAGCCCCAGGCCCTGCTCCCTTCCAGATGACCCAGAAGGCAAGGACGCCGCTGCTCCCTGGGAGATAGTTTCACGCTGATAAACAAGGAAACGTCAAAAACCCTCTGTGCTTTGTAAAGAAGGCGGAGAACCTGGGATTTGATCCTCTCAGTAGAGTATTCACACTCTGTACCAGACACACGAGACAGCTCTTTAGCCCAGCGGGGAAACCAGTCTCCTGACATCTGTGACGAAGGACTTATGGGCAAGTTGGGGCTGGTAGCACCGGGGTTCCTTCACACTCACACACACACACACCCCCCCCCACATATACATCCACACCCACACAGTCACACACACACACCACATATACATACACACCCACACACAGTCACACACACACACACCCCACATATACATCCACACCCACACATAGTCACACACACACCCCACATATACATACACACCCACACAGTCACACCCCCCCACATATACATACACACCCACACACAGTCACACGCACACACCACATATACATACACACATAGTCACACCCCCCACATATACATACACACCCACACAGTCACACACACCCACACACAGTCTCACACAAACCCCACAGTCACATGTACACACTCATACCTCCCACATAAAGTCATACGTACCACACACACATGCATACACAGTCACACACACACCCACGTACACATACACACACCTCCCACACATAATCACACACACACCACATACACTTACACACCCACATATACATACACACACCTTCAACACAGTCACACCTCACACACATCTCACACACACACACACACACACACACACACACACACCCTTCAAGCATTTTCAGTCCCAAACACAAGACCCTCCCCAGCCCCACTGACCATTCAAACAGGGGTATGGAATCAACCAAACAAAACATACTATTATCAGGGACATAAAAACAACTTTTACTTAAAAGAAAAAGGCCTTGGGCTTCCCTGGTGGCGCAGTGGTTGAGAGTCCGCCTGCCGATGCAGGGGACGCGGGTTCGTGCCCCGGTCCGGGAGGATCCCACGTGCCGCGGAGCGGCTGGGCCCGTGAGCCATGGCCGCTGAGCCTGCGCGTCCGGAGCCTGTGCTCCGCAACGGGAGAGGTCACAGCAGTGAGAGGCCCGCGTACCGCAAAAAAAAAAAAAAAAGAAAAGAAAAAGGCCTTGAACTGAGGAATTTAAAAGTGTGGGCCTAGGGCAACAGAAACTGAGAAAAAGGGATGTCGGGGGAGCCATTCAAGCACTAGAGCTGTCTGGTCTTGGTGCCTGCAGAAGACTCCTCGGCAGCGGCGATACCCCCGGTCGTGTCACGGGAGACCCAGCGGCCGGCGAGAGCGTGGATGCGGGGCTCCTCCTTTCTCTCTGTGGATGAAGTACTGAACAGCGGCCACCAGGGGGCAACAGAAACTTCTGTCACACCTTCAACCCGCAAATGTTTTTGAAGAGACTTTCTTCCAGCTTTGTATTTCTATCAGTCAGAAGGTTACAGTGAGCCCCCTCTGCGTCCAGCCCTGGGTGTTTATACTGCAGTGCAACCAGCGAACACCAGTGAACAACGCAAAGGAGGGGGGAAGACTTCCAACTCCTCAGAAGCCACAAAAAATATGCCCTGAACCACACGATTCGGAGGAGTGAAGAGAAACAAGACACCCCGGGGGACGCAGGATCCCAGCCAGCAGAAGGAAATGGAAATACCAAAACCCTCGGCCTCATCGTCCCTCGCTCCCTCATCTGTTTCCTTTCCTCCTACGTGCAGTGTAAGCTAGCATCCGAAGACTCTCTCGTTTTCTCTCACCCAGCAAAGGAGTGGCCTGAAGACCGTCCTGGTCACCCCAGGCCAACCAAGGCCAGAAACTAAGCAGATGGTGGCTGGCGCCCCCTGGTGGGAAGACTGGAGAACAGCACCCTCTACTCGGCCAGAAGCGGGACGGAGGTGGACGACAGGTGAAAGAGGTCCACTGCAGACACCTCTGCCTCCTCCCCGCCAGCAACAGCCGCTCCTGAAACGTGAGCACATCTCTCAGTTCTACTCTTGTCCTCAATGGAACCTGCCAACCCGCACTTCGGGTATCAACTGTAAAGGTGGCCCATGTTATTCAGAACTTCATTTGTGTTCCCAGACGCCATCACTCCAGGCCACTGGACACGTCACAGGAACCATGGCTTCACACGTGGTGGAACCAGAGGATCACAGGTCTTAAAAGGCAAAGGAGGCACCACCGGACTCACAGAAATGCTGAGAAGGTGATGCCTGGCAGGTAAAACATGTCATCTTCCTACCATTATGTCTTGCCCAAGCCTTCCTAGGTTTGTTTTCTCAAACCCCTATTTAAGAACACTCTTGAGGTAGCCATGGAAACATAACATTTTGCAGTTGTTAGGAAAACAAGACTCACAGACGAAAATAATTCAGCAAAGAAACCCGGGAGAGGCATTCTATCTGCTCTGTGTAAAAGCAACATAGTGTACGGGTACTTGTCTACAGAATGGGCTGTGTTTTTCAACCGTTTTCTTTTCTCAAACGTTTACTTTCCTGAAACTGTGCTATCAGTAGGGAGGGAGCCATAAAAACTTATTTTCTAGCAGATAAACAGAAGCCTCTGCTGGTTAATAAGTTGCTCTGTGCCTGACCCACTCTGGAAATGACCAGTAATTGTTTTCCCTCAGCCAGGTTCACTTGAATCCCTGCTCGACCGTTTACTAGCTCTGCAGCCTTAGTTTCTCAACTTTTCCAGGCCTCAGTTTACTCATCTGTAAAATGGAACTATTAACACCTCCTTTATAGGGGCCATGAAAGGATTAAACGAGCTAATGCCTATGTCTCAGGATCTCTGACTCTTGTAACTTTTCTGTACTGTGTGTATGTGTATTTTCATTTGGAAAAAGTCTATAAAAGTTTTATGTTATCACAGGATCTCTGACCCGATGAAGTTTTCAGAGCTATTGCTCTAAAGTGAAGGGTCTTTGCCAGATTCCTGGGAGCTGTCATCCTGACCAATGATATCTTATGCTGTCAGGCTTTTATGGGGACATGTAGTGCGAGGCAGATGTATGGGTTATATTAAAAACAGAACTATCCTGCCTCCAAAATATAGATATGACTCTAAAGTAGCTACGGAATACCCCTAAATGTAAGTAAGCCAAATATAATTTCTTTTGCTTACAACTGTTATTCATAACGCTCACAGCAGACATACCATAAGATTGGCTAAGGCGAACTTGTACTAGGTGCAGGCAAAAAAACCCCACAAAAAAACGATATCCAAAGTGTCCTGCACAGTAAGAATCCTGAGAATGAAGGAATGTCAAAGTGAGGGATTCTCGCACTTTCCAAGGTTCCCACGTCTCCACAGACACAAGAGGTGGAAGATCAGGAGAAGCAGAGGTGGTTTATCCTTATATAAATCCTTCATTCCTTATATAAATCTGTAGGACTTTATATCATGTTACTGCGAAAAATAAAGTCTAGACTGTACATGAAAAATGTGAGCCTGAGAAAGCATGCAGATGACCTGAGAACATTTGAAGGCACAGCTGTTTCTGCACAGGAAGCTACATTGTTTAAAATGAAACCTTCAGATGGATGACAGAGTGGCCTAGGGTGGTGTAAAACCTATGAGGAAAGCTCAATTATGAATGTCCTTTTTTTTCCCAAGCTCCTTTCACAGGTCACCTCCCCTCATCCAACTCTCTGGCAAATGTCCTGCCCCCAACACTATCAATGAATATTCAGATTTTATACATTTACAAATGCTTTCCTCTGCCCCTGTAAATTCCCACATAAATAATAAAGGATATTCACAGTGCCTGAACATAAGAAAGCAGTCAATTCGTATTTGCTGAATGAGTGAGAACAGAAAGAGAAAAACCATCAAGGGTTAAACAGAAGGAAAAACAGGTTATAGCACTGAATTCTAAAAAATGGTATTACAGGGAATTCCCTGGAGGTCCAGTCGTTAGGACTTGGTGCTTTCAGTGCCGTGGGCCCGGGTTCAACCCCTGGTTGGGGAACTAAGATCCCAAAAGCCGCATGTCACGTCCAAAAAAAAAAAAAAAATGGTATTACAAATTGGTGGGAAGAAAAAGGATTATTTAATAATACTAGTACTGGAGTAACTGGTTAGCTATTTTGAAAAAAAAAGTTAGAGCCTTAAAAAAATGTTAGAGTCTTATCTTACACTAGTGATTCTAGAAATTTCAGATCGAGTAAATGGTTTCTTATACAGAAAAGGACATCATGAAACAAATAGAAGAAAAGAGTTATCTCATCTGGGGACAGGGAAGAGCTTACTATGCACAAAGGCTGAGGAAGAAACCCCAAAGGAAAACGTGATAGGTTGATTTATATTAAAAAGTAACATGACTACTAAATGTAATATGTTCTGGAACAGAAAAAGGATATCAGGTAAAAACTAAGGAAATCTAAACAAAGTACTGGAACATATGTATATGTATAACTGATTCACTTTGTTATAAAGCAGAAACTAACACACCATTGGAAAGCAATTCTACTCCAATAAAGATGTTAAAAAAATAAATAAATAAAAAATAAAAATAAAATAAAAAAGTATGGACCTTAGTTAATAATAATATATCAATGATGGTTTCATTAACTGTAGCAAAAGTACCATATTAATATAAGATGCTAATAATAAGGGAAACTACTTGTGGAATCCACGAGGACTGTCTGTACATCTGCTGAAATTTTCTGTAAATCTGAAACTGTTCTAAATTAAGAAGTTAATTTTTAAAAATACCTCCCCTTCAAAACAAAACAAAACAAAAATGGAGGACAAGGGTTAGCAGATTTGTATAAGACAATGGCTAGGCATGTAGGTCTCTGGATTGAGGCCACCTAAATTTCAATTTTGTCACTCCAGCTGTGACACCTGGGACAAGTTAATTAACCTCTCTATACCTGTTTCTTCATGTGTAAAGTGGAAATGTAAAACTGCACCTAGCTTATAGGGTTATTTTGAGAATCATATGAGTTAATGCATGTGGGAGACTAACATGTGCCTAGCATGTAGTAAGTGCTCAATAAGTAGCTGACTTCATCGTATAAAGAATTCTCACAAATAAGTATAGAAAAATTAGTACCTCAGTACAAAACTGGCAAAGAGAAATACATAAGAAATTACAACATTACAAATGGCTACTAAACATAGGGGAAAAAGTTCACTCTCGCTGACGAAGAATTTAAAAACGCAAACCAAGATTACACATTTTTCTCTTACCAAACTGGCAAAGATTGAAAATGATAGTGCCTAGCTTGGGAAGGATGCTATGAGCATATGGAAAGTATGCTGTACTGCTAAGGGGGGGAGTATAATTTGGGGTGACTTTTGGGGGAGTAATCTGACAATATATAGTAATATATAACAAAATATAACTTTTCGAATACTTGCATTTTTGACCCTATAATTAAACTTCAAGGACTGTGTTCTAATTATTAATCAGAGATGCACAAAGAATTATAAGAATATTTATTAACTGTATTACTTATATGATCAAAAACGGCACCCAACCTAAATGTCAACCATTTGGGAAAAATTAAATTAATTATAATATATGCACATAGTGTACTGTTCAGCAAGCAATAAAATGACATTTTAAAATTCAGTAAAATGATACAGAGAAAGGTTTATAATGTTAAGTGAAAAAATCAGACTGCAAAACACATATAGTATAACCCCACTGTTGAAAATTATATTTACTGGAAAAAAAAAAGAGACTAATAAAATGTACCAACATATTAACAGTCATCTCTGGGTGATGAGATTATGAGTGGTTTCTTTTCTTCAGTTTTCTGGGTTTTCTAAATTTTCAGGCTTTTTTTTTTTTTTAAGTATGTTATGACTATCAGAGGAAAATGTGTTTGTTGTAAAAAATTTGGAAAACAAGAAAAATGAAAAGAAGAAAACGTTTATATGTGTTACTGAATTGCTAATATACAAAAATGAAGATGAAGTAAGAGGTTGAAAAAGGAAAATCTAGCGCCCTGGATGTGAAGCCTGGGTGGGTGATGAGGTGCTGAGGAGAATCACAGGTACCCCCACCATGTGGTTGAGCCTCTCGGCGAGAAGACTTCTCCCCAGTTCAGTCCAGGTCTTGGCAAACCCTTGTCTATGGCTCTTGGAATTAAGTCCAAACTCCCAGCCAGCCACAAAGCCCCCAGCACGCAGCTCTTCTTCACCTCTCCAGACTCACTGTTTCCCAATCCCCTGTCCATTCCACACCCACCCTACCCCAAACCCTCCCCATCGCCCAAACAGGATGGATCCTGACACATCGGGCCATGATCTGCCATGCTTTCCTTACCTGGCCTGCCCTCCCCTGACCCCCCCTTGCCTGGCCACTCACTCATCCTTCAAGACTCCTTCCAGGGTCAGCTTCTCCCCTGGGAACAGGTGGGTCCCTGATGCTCAACTCTTGGAACCTCTGACCTTCACAGTGACTCCAGTCTCTTGCCCACCCCTCCCAGGCTCCTCCCCACATCTGGGTCCTCTTTGGATACTCAGTGCCGAGTGTCTGACTCACAAGCAGGTTCATGTCTTGGGGTGAAAAGTGTGGCTGGAGAGGGTGTAGAGGGGAGGGCAGGGAAAGAGAATTTCTGGGGCAGCACACACAAGCTGAAGGCAGTCCAGCATTGTCTCATGAAGGCTGCTGACTGCCACCAGCCAAGAAGAAAAATCCAGAGAGACAGAGAGAGAGAGAGATTAAAACACAAAACCAAAAACAAACCTCAAGAAACCCCAAAGAGCTAAAATAATTTTGAAAACGAACAAAGCTGAAGGACTAAAACTTCCTAATTTTAAAACCTACTATAGGGGCTTCCCTGGTAGCGCAGTGGTTAAGAATCCACCTGCCAATGCAAGGGACACAGGTTCGAGCCCTGGTCCGGGAAGATCCCACATGCCGTGGAGCAACTAAGCCCATGTGCCACAACTACTGAGCCTGCGTGCCACAACTACTGAAGCCCACATGCCTGGAGCCCGTGCTTCACAACAAGAGAAGCCACTGCAATAAGAAGCCCATGCACCGCAATGAAGAGTAGCCCCTGCTCGCTGCAACTAGAGAAAGCCCGCGCACAGCAATGAAGACCCAACACAGCCAAAAATAAAAACAAATATATTTTAAAAATAAAATAAAACCTACTACAAAGCTACAGTAATCAAAACAGTGTGGTACTGGCATAAAGATAGAGCTATAGGTCAATGGAATAAAGTCCTGTGGAACACAGTTTGCTGGTTCCTCAAAAAGTTAACCATAGAGTTACCACATGATCCAGCAATTCTATTCCTAGGCAAATACCCCCAAAGAATTGAAAGCAGGGACTCAATCAGATACTTGTACACCAATGTTCATACCAGCATCATACACAGTTGCCAAAAGGTGGAGGCAACCCAAGTGTCTATCAACAGAGGAATGGATAAACAGAATGTGGTCTATATATACAAGGGAATATTATTCAGCAATAAAAAGGAATGAAACTCTGACACATGCTACAACATGATTGAACCCTCAGGACATGATTCTAAGTTAAGTAAGCCAGACACAAAAAGACAAATATTATATGATTCCACTTATATGAGGAATAGGCAGATAGAGACAGAAAGTAGAATAGAGGTAGCAGGGGCTGGTGGAAGGAAGTATGGGGAGTGATTTTTTTTGTGTGTGTGGTATGCGGGCCTCCCTCTGTTGTGGCCTCTCCCGTTGCGGAGCACAGGCTCCGGACGCGCAGGCCCAGCGGCCATGGCTCACGGGCCCAGTCGCTCCGCGGCATGCGGGATCCTCCCAGACCGGGGCGCGAACCCGGTTCCCCTGCATCGTCAGGCGGACGCGCAACCACTGCGCCACCAGGGAAGCCCCGGGAGTGATTTTTTAATGGATGCAGAGTTTCTCTTTGGGATGATGAAAAAGTGTAAATGGATAGTTGTGATGGTTATACAACATTGTAAATGGACTTAATTGGACGCTTAAAAATGATTAAAATGGTGAATTTTATCTTACGTATATTTTACCACAATAAAAAAAAATTGCAAAAAAAAAGCATCCCATAGGAGCCAGAGTGAGCTTCTTCAGATGTACCTCCACGTTCCATAGCCATTCAGGGTGCTACCAGTTCATCTCCTGACCTTGGGTTAACAAATTCACACACCCTGCAGCCCACTCTGGCTACCAGCCAACTCAGATATTAAATAACCCACTTCGCTAGCTCAGGACACCAGCAGCTGTGCCCCCCACCCTTTCTCTTCTTGATTTTTAACACGGAAACTTGTACCAGCCGGGAGAAGCTGTAGGGTAGGGGTAGGGGTGGGGCGCCACTGAAGCTAAAAGAGAGCAGAAATTGTGGAGCAAAACTAGACCCGAACCCCCTTGGAGTCTCAATCCTTGATAGATTATCTCTCTTACCTTTTAATGATTTGCAGAAAGGGATTTTTCTTCCCTTATTAACTCTTTTTGGTATATCAACTACCTTCACAGTCTAGAAGTTGTGCTATCTAAATTCAACATACACACACAAATAATTCCCTTGTCCTGCAGTTCAAACCATTTCCTGTTGGGTTGGCTTCATCAGAGATAGAGGCCACCAACATCCCCTAAAAATTATATATTTCCACCATCTCTCCAGTCCCTCCTTCAAGCTAAATACTACACTTCTTTTAACATTTCTTCATATAGCTGGTTTTTCTGGGTCTTTTCCACAAACTTTCTGTAAGTCTCTCTCTTAACTGTACACTAAAACATTTTAGATGGATGTTTGAAAATTTTTTACAGCAATTGGGGCCTAAATGTTTTTGGTTTTTTTTTTGCGGTATGCGGGCTTCTCACTGCTGTGGCCCCTCCCGTTGCGGAGCACAGGCTCCGGACGTGCAGGCTCAGCGGCCATGGCTCACGGGCCCAGCCGCTCCGCGGCATGTGGGATCTTCCTGGACCGGGGCACGAACCCGTGTCCCCTGTATCGGCAGGCGGACTCTCAGCCACTGCGCCACCAGGGAAGCCCCTAAATGTTTTTAATGACAATAAAAATTGTGTGGTGAGGAGGTGGTGAACAATATGAATTTGAAAGCAGTGGGTTTCAAGAACGTTGCTTCTTAAGTTTGTTTTGAGTCGTGTTTTCCTGTGTCTAAAACTTCAAAGACAGCACCTCCCTCTTCATGTCAGGACGTCTGTCCATCAAGAGGCTCAATTGTTCCCAACTGACCCTGCAGTTCTCCAGAGCACTGTAGAACCTACATGCAATTCACATGATCAGAAAACCTCATGGCAAAAACACTCGAGACCTCAGAAACTCCTCCTGACTTCGCCACAGACCTATTCCATTAGGATACATTCCAAATGCAAACAAAGACTGGCCTAGAAATTTAACTGAAAGAATTGACAACAAGTGCATTATCATTCATCCCAGGTGGACAAACTCAACAAGCTCTAGATGAATTAGTTACATGCCATATTCCCTACTGAAAAATAGGTTCTGCTTTATGTCATTCTTCAAACCTCTCTGCAAATTATTTACTGCTCTTAGAAAACCCACTTTGGCCCCATTGCCGAAAATAATCAACTAACGAGTCATTGTTTACAAACATTTCACCAAACTACCATATCCCCAAACACAGGTCCATCCTCGGATACTGCATCTTCCTGGAAAATGGAAATTAACTGAGGAAAAAGTTAACTCTAAAAAGCCATTGTCTTGCTTCTCCAAGAGGCCTTGCTGAATTAGCACACAAGTCAACCCTCCCTTCAGAAGAGATCCAGCCTTACTCAAAAATATACATCCCACAGAATCTAGCATAGCACCTGATGTATAGGTACATACACATGTGAATGTACAAATAATACAATAAGTCCCCTACATACGAACCTTCAAGTTGCGAACTTTCAAAGATGCGAACGTGCCCCTGTATGCCATCTGTTGTACTGTACTACTGTACTTTTCAAGGTACTGTACTGTAAGATTAAAAATGTTGTCTTTATTTTTTTTTTTTTAATTTTTTACGGTATGCGGGCCTCTCACTGTTGTGGCCTCTCCCGTTGTGGAGCACAGGCTCTGGACGCGCAGGCTCAGCGGCCATGGCTCACGGGCCCAGCCGCTCCGCGGCATGTGGGATCCCCCCGGACCGGGGCACGAACCCGCGTCCCCTGCATCGGCAGGCGGACTCTCAACCACTGCGCCACCAGGGAAGCCCTTGTCTTTATTCTTTGTGTTTGCTTTTTATGTATTATTTGTGTGAAAACTATTATAAACCTATTCCAGTACAGTACTACATAGCCAATTGTGTTAGTTGGGTACCTAGGCTAACTTTGTTGAACTTACGAACAAATTGGATTTACAAACGCGCTCTCAGAACGGAACTCGTTTGTATGTAGGGGAATTCCGGTAACTCAGGTATCAAGCACATCTTAGGTACCAGGCCCTGCACTAATAATACACACCATTTCATAAGGAAGATATGATTATTACTGACATTTTAAAGATGCAGATATCTGGGCTTCCCTGGTGGCGCAGTGGTTGAGAGTCCGCCTGCCGATGCAGGGGACACGGGTTCGTGTCCCGGTCCGGGAAGATCCCACATGCCGCGGAGCGGCTGGGCGCGTGAGCCATGGCCGCTGAGCCTACGCGTCTGGAGCCTGTGCTCCGCAACGGGAGAGGCCACAACAGAGAGAGGCCCGCATACCGCAAAAAAAAAAAAAAAAAAAAAAAAATGATGCAGATATCTGCCCAACAGAAGAGTTAAGTGATTATTTTCCAAAGCTTCCTAACCTAAGCTAGGGAGCGATCTTGCTGGAATTCCAGCCCAGGTCGGCCTGACTCCACAGCTTTTGCTCTTACTCACCACGTGAGCAGCCTCTTTGTATAAATGAAGTGAAATTTCCCCCTAGCTTTTACCAAGGCTGGCTCATTTGTTTCCTCTGGTTTGGGGGAAGATTTTCAATAATAATGTGTTTTATCTTAAAATCAGACCTTTCTCTTCATTCACATCCATACCTGTTTATATTTCGCAGTAGAGCTCTGTTAAGACAGGTTTGTCTGGTTAATTTTCATACTTGATTAAGTTATTCTGAAATATAAATTGTGAACATTCTGAAACATAATTTTCTCCCTCAAAAGACAAATGCCAGTGTTCATGCAATGTTTGTGAGGTTTTCATGTATTTATTTTTATTTTTTAAAAAAGGAACAATAGATTTTGAAAATGCAATGGCCTGAGTTAGGGGAACTTCCTTGAGGCCAGGGTTATCCATGGCAGCCATGTGTCCGGCAGGAAATCTGCAGCCGGGTGACATTAACAATGACCGTGGAGACCCTTGTGGCTGTACATCTGAATGAGCCAGGATTTGGATTAAAAGCATGCTTTTTGCTTTTCATGTATATATATCACAGGCATCGAAGCTCATATTTCTCGTCTTTCAGCTGGTCTGCACCAAGTGGTTTGTAGGGCTGACTCATTAAGCCTGCACACTGTGATGCGGCCAAAACTCCCAACACAGCCTACATGCGTTTACGTCCTTCTTAATGTACTCACTCCAGTAGGATAGGGCATCCCTGGGCGGTATTCCCAGGTTTAGACCAAGGATGGCTTTTATGTTTATCTTTAGGCAAGTTTAGCTAAATATATAAGGCACATGCAGAACCTCATTGGAGAGAGAGAGAGATCCTCTACCTACTGCCAAAGCACAGGATAATTTGACAATTAAGAATCAGTTCCTCACCCTGACAACTGAATCCTACACAGAAAGCCCTGACTTCCTTGCTTCAGCATCCTTTCAGAGAATGACCTACTGCCAAAGCACAGGATAATTTGACAAGTAAGAATCAGTTCCTCACCCTGACAACTGAATCCTACACAGAAAGCCCTGACTTTGCTTCAGCATCCTTTCAGAGAATGATTTAAGTATTTACTTTTGAGCTACACCAGCCACGTGCTCATAAAGATTAAACAGTCAACTGTCATCCTTGGCTAAAACAACTTACTGCTCAGAGATAAAACTACAACTCGTTATTCATATATACATGATCTTATGTCATCCTTAGAACAGCCTGTGAAGTGGACATTGTCTTCATTCCCATTTTACATACAAGGAAACAGACTCAGAGAGGTTACTCAAGAGATAAAAGAGCTCCAGCTGTCAAGGAGCAGAGCCTAGAATTCAACCCGGGGCAATCTGCCTCCAAAACTTGAAACTTCATCTCAGTGTTACACTGCCTCTTAACTTTTTAAAAAGTTCAATCAACTTTGGCAGTTTTTGCTCATTAGGCATAAGCATTGCTAATTCAGATTTCTCCCTTATTCGGGAGGAATTCAGGGGGAAAATGGGGATGTGTTCTGCCAGCTGAGATAACAGTTTGTTTCCTAAGTCAGTCCCAACTCTCCTGTGGGAAGTGGCTGCAGCAGGATTTCTGGAGTCAGACAAGAAGGGTCCACCACATTTTAGCTCTGTGACCTTGGACGAGTCACGTCTCTTTTACTTCAGTTTCCTCACCAATAAAGTGAGGGCAATAATAGAAACTAACTCAGTGTTCTTGGGGATTAAATAACACACAGAGTGTTTAGAACAGGGTTTGGCACATTTTACGTGCTCGATAATTCTCAGCTATTCTTTGATTAATAAGATGCCTGAACTAAGTTTAGATTACTGATCATATGTAAACATCAGAAAGAACAACTAACACGTCTATCATCTGGGTATTCCAGAAGATACTTTGCCTTGAAAAGATAATCCAAAAAAAGCCCTCCCATGGCCCAGGCTGCCTATATGTGATGGCTAAGTGTATCTTTCTCAAACTAAATAGCTTTGGCATTGGCTGAATTCAAATAGAGTGTGGACTCCTGGACATTACCTCACCTCCAAGACAAGCACACCCTTTAAACATTTTTAATTATACGCTTAAAGATTGTTTGTGTTCTCAAATAAATATATAGTTATCGACGCATTCTCTCCGTGGTAAGTAAGAAGCAAGGCCATCTTCCAAACCGTGCAACTTGCTCTACATCACGTTCTCTAAAAATGTCCCTTCGGAGCATTTCAGTACTTGGTGTCCCCAATTGTTGCTGTCCCAGAACAAAAGCCTAATTGCTGCTGCTACAATACAGCCCTTTCTCTGGGATCATCATGAAGCCCTCGGAGCAAACAAGAGAGGGAGTTTTTGCGAACAGCGAGCACTGCATCAAATTCCTGGACCCTGAAGGCCAACACGAGCCGAGTTATCTTGGAGACTCGAGTCCCCTTCTAATATCTACTCCTCCCTGCAACTAGATCTGTCTCTGGAGTGTTTCTGAGCCCTTTAGGGACACGTGCGTCTTCCTGCTTGGACGAGTCTGGAAAACCTCGGGGTCCCCATGTCCCACCCGCGCAGCGCGAAGGGATGCGGGACAGCAGCCCCGCCTGGGCGCGATTCTGTCTCCGTGGGTCGTGGCCCAGCGCCCCCGGGGCACTGCAGGGCGAGGTTCGGGGCGGGATGTCCCACCAGGCCCACCCCTGTGCCCTTGCGCCCCGCGGGCGCCAGCGGGAGCCCCACCTTCCCAGCCCTGGTGGGACGGGAGCCGTGCGCTCCCATCCCCGGCCGGCATGCAAAGCCCCGAACGGCGGCCCCGGGACCTGGGGGCGGGAGGCGGGGGGCTCTGGGACTCACGCGATCTCTCGGGGTCTCGGGGGCCTCTCCGCGGCCGGCTCCCGGCCCCTCGGGCTCTGAGAGTGGGCGCCTCCCATAGCTCGGAGCGCGGCGCCCCGGCTGCGCCCGCTCGTGCTCTGCCGCGCGCCGGCCCGACCGGGACCCCCGCAGGAGGAGGCGGCGGGCGGAGAAGGAAGGGTGGGGCCGCGGGTGGGCGGGGGTGCCGGGGAGCCCGGCCTCAGGGTCCCGGCCGCCGGGAGAGCCGGCTAAAGGGCGTTGCTGGAGACGCTGCTACTTTTCCGCCAATCGCAGGGCTCGGCCGGCGCGGCGGCCCGTGACCCCCTCCTGGGGACCCCGCGGGGGAGGCTGAGCGCGCGGATCACGGCGCCAGGGAAACCCTGGGCGGCGGAGGGCGACAGGTGGAGTGGGCTGGGGCCCCGGCGGCCGTCGCCCTCCCTGTCCGCCCGGCGCGCGGGCGGGCGCCCGGGGAGCCCCGGCGCGAGGCTGGAAGGGGCGCGGCTGGGAGGAGGCCCCGCGGGGCGGCCGTGCGGAGAAGCCCCGGGAGGGGGCGGTGTGTGTCGGCATCCCTGACCCGGGCTGCCTTCCCGCGGCGCGGCCTTCCCCGGCCGCTAGTCCCGCACAGAGGCCTCCGCGGAGTTGTGCAGAAAACTGGGGGAATCCTGGTCGTGTCCCCGACTAGCCGGGTGACTTGGGACAAGTTACTGCGCCCTCCCCGACTCTTGCTTTGTTCATTTGTACAATAAGGGCGTGTGATCATTCTTTACCTCTTAAATGTCTCTTCCGGTTCTGACAACCAATGAATGAATTCTCTTCCGAACTCTGTCTTGGGTGGGGGGGCGGGAAACGCACCTTGTCCCTCCCATTACACCTGTGATCCACCTACTCGTGCACCTCATAACTCCCTTTTCAGAATATTTCACGCTGTTTCTCATCCACTCCCGCCCCCCACTCCCCTCCCCTCCAGCCGTCTCTCCTTCACCCCAGCGTTTCGTTTTTTGTGGGGAGAAGAACGCTCTCTTCTCCTAACACCCATTTATCCTTCCAGACACAACTCAAACTCCCTTCCATAACACTATCCTGCATCCTGATCGTACAACTTTTTTGTCATTGCCTGTTTCCTTCACTAGAATGCAAACTCCGTGAAGACAGGGAATTTATTTCATTGTTTCATTTTCACTGTTCCCCCAACACGCCTAGCACATACCTAGTACCTACTCATAACTGTTGATAAATGCATTCATCCTACACACGTTATCACCTTCCTTCTCACGGCTCCCATAGCACTTGTTAATTCCTCTAACATAGCACTTACCAATCTTATTTTGTAATGATCTCTTCACTTACTTGTCTTTCCACTAGGATGTGAGTTCTTGAAGGGCAAGAAAGCTTCCTTATCTCTGTATCCAAGCTTAGTGCCTGGCGCAGTGCCTGTATCCTGGCTTATATATAATAAATATTTGCCGAATGAATGAACGAGCCAGTGGTTAAGCACACAGAGTAGCGTGGAATGTTAACGTCCCCCTTGAGTGGAAGCTACAGGCAGTAAAGATGTATGTGGCTACATCTTAATGTTTCCAGAAAGGACGGGAAACCCCTAATACAGACATATTTACAACAGATCTCTCTTTTTTAGGTCAAATTTTGACTTCCTGTTTATACATTATCGTCACTCTACTAAAGCCAGAAGGTTCCCAGGATTCAGGATGCTGCTGCATTGTAGACACATACAAGCAGAATATTTGAGGGTGGGAAAATAAACATTAATTAGTAACAGTATAGTGAGACTGGGCATTGAAGTTTTGTGGGAAAGATTTCAAATAGCTGAAGAAAAAACGTGGACTCTTGGCCGATAATTTAAAAGTTCAGATTCTCCCCACATTCTACCTGGAATACTTTGGCAATGTGATTGAAGTGTCATTGAGAATGCAAACACAACCCTGTCAAGAGCTGTGATCCCCTCCAGAGGAACATTCAGCCCTTCCTAGGGAGAAAGGTGGGTCAATCCAAAGGAAAAATGGGAGGGGAAGCGGTGGGAGAGCGGAATGAGGATGGGAAAGTTTTCTATTTACCGGGTAGACAAGATGGGTTGTAGGAGGAGCTTTATTATTACCGGGTTGGCCAAAAAGTTCCTTCGGGTTTTTCCTGTAAGATTTTCAGAAAAACCTGAACGAACTTTTTGTCCAATCCCATATTTGTGCGGAAAGGCACACGATAGCATCACTAAAATGGTTTAAAAGAAGAGGAAAAGAGTGAAGCCCACATCCTGTTGTGGTGCACAGAAACTGAGACAATGAGGGGGAAAAGAAGTCTGTACAATAATGTGAAAGATGGTCTACAGGGGCCCAAGGGCATCTCTACTAAGATGCTTGTGTTTACTGCTTTTGCTGCCCCGTCTGGTACAGAGACAGGGGTAACCAGAGGAGTGAAGACAGTGAAGGGAATTCTTGTCTTTGGGAAGTAAACTTACGAAGGCTTTTCAGGGAAAATGCCTGATGGGGTCCAGAAGGGGTAGTATTTGATACCCAGTGTTAAGGTTTCCCTTTGTGCATTGTGATTCTGTCAGTAAGGCATTTTTAAACATTGAAAAAAGAGTAAAGAAAAGAAAATTTAAGAGACTGAAATTCAAGATGGTCCCCGAGATGGCAAAATACACCTTTCAGTGTCAAATCCTACCCTCAGAATGCTACTTATGCTCCAAGGAGGGATGGGAGCTATTTATTGGATACCAGGGACCCTGCTTGGTGATTGACAAAAGTAACCATATTTAGTCCTCATAACACTGGGAAAGGATAACAGTAGGTAATACTTGTTGGGCACTTTTTAATGTGCCAAACTCCGTTCTAAACGCTTTAGATTTATTAACTCATTTAGTTCATCACAACATTTTAGGTGGGTACTTTTAGTATACTCAATTTACAAAGAGTAAAACGAAGCATGGAAAGATTAAACACACCTAAGGCCACACAGCTAGAAAACAGCAGAGCCAGGTTCTAACCTACATAGGCTCGTTCCAGAGCTATAACATAAAGCTTAGTTTCTATGCTGTATTTCCTTAGTTTTTACACTGTGCACTCCACTTTAAGATGAAGAAACTGAGATGTAGAAAGGAAAGTGGTATATTCAGTATTTAAACCCAGTTCTGTCTTTATTACAAAGTTTATGCTCAAAGTGGATTTTTTTTTCCCTAGCAATCATGCCAAATGAATATTACTCTTCAAAGGAGCCAACTTGGGAAGCTACATGCTTATCTCAGAGCTGCACCATCTTCCCTTTTTTTGGAAATTATTTAAATGCCAATTTATAAACCAAAGATTAAAACTGGATTTACTACTTAAGAGCCACATACTGTTCTTGAAATCAGGTAGTGTAAGTGCTCCAACATTGTTCTCAATTTTCAAAATAGTTTGGACTATTCTAGGTCCTTTGTGTTACTGTATAAATTTTAAAATAAACATAAATTTCTTTTTAAAAATTTAATTAAATTAAAAAAAATTAAAATCCCAGTGATATTGGATTTCCAAAGGGATTATATTGATTCTACCGACTAATACAAGGAGGATTGCCAGTTTAACAATTTTGAGACTTCTGATCCATGGACATGGTACAGCTCTCTATTTATGTAGATCTTCTTGAATTTCCCATAATGTTTTGTAGCTTTTAGCCTACAGGTCTTACATATCTTTTGCCAAATTTATTCCTAAGTGTTTTATGGTATTGTAAATGGAGTTGTTTTACAATTTTACTTTTTAAATGTTAGTTGCTAGTATATAGAAATACAATTGACTTTTGTATACTGTATCCTGCAACCTTGCTAAACTCACTTATTACTTCTAATAGCTTTTTTGTGCATTCCTTAGGGTTTTCTATATGATATCACTTGCAAATAAAGACCATTTTACTTCTTCCTTTATAATCTGTATACATTTTGTCCTTGCCTTGCTGCACTGACTAGGCACTTCTATACAATGTTAAATAAAACTAGTTAGTCAACATCCTTGCCTTGTTCCTGATCCTAGGTAGAAAGCGTAAAATCCTTCACATTGTAGTACATTAGCTGTCTGATTTTGTAGATGCAGATAAGAAAGTTTTTTTTTTAATTCATAATTTACTAAGACTTTTTTTTATGATAAATGGGTGTTGAATTTTGACAAATGCTATTTCTGCGCTTATTAAAATAATCGTATTGGTTTTCCCCTATATTCTATTAATTTGTTGAATTATGTTGGTTTTTCAGATGTTAGAGACTAATATTAGTGTTAGTTTATTAGTATCCATTGGTCGGATAATTTTGGACTGCATCTTGGACATCATGAATACTAAGCTGCGGAGATTTCAGATTCCATTGTTTTTCTCTGGTGAGAGTGGTTTTTCCTTTGTTTTAGCAGATAATTTTCTTGTTGGGTTTGAACTCCAAACCCTGTTTCTTGGGGTGGCAGCTCCAGTCTGAGTGCAGACCTTCTGTGTAGCTGAGCTGCTTTGAGTGTTTTCTGTGCATGTGTGGTTCAGGGGCTGGCCAGTGATTTGGTGTAGGGATCCCCTCATTGGCTCTTTCCTTTCTGGGTTCCCCTACTTTTTCAGCATTCATCATCTCCTGGCTTCACTTCTCTCGTTCCCCAGAACAGCAGGACTCGGGAGTTTCTCATGTATGTCTCTATTACACAAGCCACTGTGTGGACTACACTTAGCCCCGCACTAAAAGCCGTAGCAGAGGGACTACTTGTATGACTCCTCATCGCCTCTTCTCCAAGCTACATGCAACACCAGAATCTACCTACTTCTGTTTCCTCTTCAGTACCTTCAGGTAATCGCTTTATGTATTATGTCCGGGTTCTAGAGTTGTTTTCTGTAGGAATGATCCTAATGCCCAGTATAGCCTATAATATCCAGATATACAAGCCCATATCTCATGCTTATGAAATGGTAATTCTCAGCTTTATCACCCACCTTACTCATCACAGTTGTCCTGAGTGACCCTGGCCTGCTTTCAAAAATCAAATTCACCTCCACAGGGTAAAGATTTAGAATACTGAAAATAATTTGCTATGGGCCCTGAAGACGATTTTAAGGGATAAGGACCAAAGGAGTTGAACAACAGGAGCTTCATTGCATAACTGGGATAAGTGTGTAATCTCTCAGAGTGACAGACTAATATTCCCTAATATCTGTTCTCCCTCTCTCTTAAAACAAACCCCCAAAAGCTGATTTTTAGGTATTATAAATAAAAGTTATGTTTCCCAGTCTCCATTGCACTTAGGTGTGGCCATGTAATTAAGTTTTGGTCAATGGGATGACAATAGAAGTGTCAAGTTCAACTTCCAAGGGGTATCATTCATGGCAAGTGGGGAGGTACTATGGTCTGAATGTTTGTATCCCCCTAAAATTCATATGTTAAAACCCGAACCCCCAAAGGTGATGGGATTAGGAGGTGGAGACTGGGAGATGCTTATATCATGGAGGTAGAGCCCTCATGAATGGGATCAGTGCCCTTATAAAAGAGGCTCCAGAGAGACCCCTTGCCCCTTCCACCATGTGAGGACACAGCTAGAAGGCACCAGCTATGGACCAGGAAGAGGGCCCTCACTGAAATGCAACCATGCTGGGGCCCTGATCTCAGACTTCCAGCCTCCAAAATTATAAGAAATAAATTTCTGTTGTTTATACATGACCCAGTCTGTGGTAGTTTGGGTAGTTAGTCCAACAGACTAAGAAGGGAGGTGAGCCCTTTATTGGCTCTTTCTTTTGCCTGCTGGCTGGAATGCTGATGGGATAGCTGAGTTCACGCAGCCATACTTTAAACCTGAGGTTGAAGGATGCTAATCCATAACACCTTGGAACCTCTAAGCCTGCCCTGAATTGCCTACCTACAGATTTCATTTATGTGAGAGAAAAATAAACTTACATGTTGTTTAGCCACTATAAGTTTGGATTTCTGTAAGACTCAGCCAGAGCAAATACTAATCAATATTCTGGTCATTAAACTGGGGAGAAGAAGAGTCCCATTATCTTGTAGTTAAACCACCTGTAGATGGAAAAACTGTAGTACTTAGCAGCCTGCCAGCAATCACTCTATTTTATTCTATAGATAAAGAGTGCTATGTAAACTAGTCTTAACGCTAATATTTCCCAGTCCTGAAGTTCAGCTCTGGCTGAATCTGTCCATAAAACCTCTCCCCAGCCATCACTGCTAAGCAAATCTATGCCCTACCCCAAATAAACTTCCTCCAGTGGAATGATTTCATCCCCTTCTCCCTCAATACTATTGTGACTGATTGATTCATTCATTCATTCAATTAACAAATATACATAAACGCCTACCCTGATGCCCGTCTTGATCTCAGTTCATCTTTGCAAACATATTGGATGAGGTGAGAGTCACCTGAAGCCTGCTACCAGCCTCAAGATGACCCTCTTGCAAGAAAGACAAATAGCATATGATATTGCTTATATGTGGAATCCTAAAAAAATGGTACAAATGAACTTATTTACAAAACAGAAATAGAGTCACAGATGTAGAAAACAAACTTATGGTTACCAAGGGGGAAGGGGGGGAGGGATAAATTGGGAGATTGGAATTGACATATACACACTACTATATATAAAATAGATAACTAATAAGGACCTACTGTATAGCACAGGGAACTCTACTCAATACTCTGTAATGACCTACATGGGGAAAGAATCTAAAAAAGAGCAGATATATGTATATGTATAACTGATTCACTTTGCTGTACAGCAGAAACTAACACAACATTTTAAATCAACTATACTCCAATAAAAATTAATTAAAAGAAAATTAAAAAACAAAAGATGACCCTCTTGCAAATCTATACCCTAATTCTACCTTGCATCATTGTTTTGGCCTAAAGATAACAAAAAAATAAAAACTAAGAGACTGATTCCTAGAACAGACCTGGAAAGGCTTTTAGAGGCCATCTAGTTCCACCTTCTTCTTTTAATATAAGTCAACCAAGGCCCTGATACCCCAGCAACTTGCCCCAGGTCAAGAGACAGAGCCAAAGCTAGATCCTCCACTCAGATTTCCCCACCCCTGCCCAGTCCTTTGTGCTTTCCTCAATCCTTATCTCTTTCATTCACACTTAAACCAAATACAAAGATTGCATATCTGTTATTTTGATGAGAAAACAAAAACTTTTACTTAAGAAGCCCTCCCATACCACTCAGTGTCAAAGGGAGAAGTTCCCTTTGTTGATTTGTCTTTGGATTTATTCCCAGTTGACTCTGAAGAGCAAACACCCAGCAAGCCAGACCAGAACCTTTTCTCTGGCCTTGGAACCCTTGGGACTGAAGACAATTAAGTCAGGTGGAAGTCACATACTGACTTGCAAGGTAAGTTTTCAGTGCAAGTTTCCCGCCAAATGCCTTTTGCCTAAGGCTAATTCTCAGAAATTCCTCCATAATTCCAATAGCCACTCTGTGACTGTTCTCTAACACACTGTGCTAGTAAAGTTGAATTCTGGAGGGAAAAGGAAAACCAAAAAAGTGTTCTCCTATTTCAAGGTGATGCAACTGTCATCTATCATAAGAGGGCAGTTTCTAGAAGACAGCTCGCGCTTCAGACCTGTGACCCTCGTCTCCTCCTGTGGAAACAGCTGCCAGGTTCACAATTTCAGTCTGTATTCTCAGGGAGAGGAATGAAAGCACTTAAAAAAAATAACTTCTTTTGTTTTTTTATTTCATTTACTTGTCACTTCTATTCCTACATAATGCTTCAGGGACAGTACACGTTTTGTGGGCTTTTTATTGATTTTTTTTTTTTTTCAAGCAGGCTTTTTTTTTTTTTTTTTTTTTTTTTTTGCGGTACGCGGGCCTC